>NW_025767140.1:0-600000 GCF_003918875.1 Haliotis rubra | reverse complement strand
GTAATTACCCTCTGCTGCCTCCATCTGCCCCTCTGCAACCTATATCTGCCCTCTGGACCCTGTACATGCCCTCTGCAACCTATATCTGCTCTTCTGGCTTGTACATGCCCCTCTGCTGCCTACATCTGCTCTCTCTGTAACATGCCCTCTGCAACCTATGTCTGCCTCTGACCTTTGTACATGCCCCTCCCTATCTGCCCCTCTTGACCCTGCAACCTGCCAGCTGCCCTCTGCAACCTATATCTGCCCTTTGTAACCCATCTGCCCTCTGCAACCTATATCTGCCCTCTGCAAGCTACATCTGCCCTCTGCAACCTATATCTGCCTTTTGTAACCTACATCTGCCCTCTGGACCCTGTACATGCCCTCTGCAACCTACATCTGCCCTCTGCTGCTCTACATCTGCCCTCTGCAACCCCTCTGCAACCTGCATGTGCCCTCTGGTAATGCCCTCTGATGTACATGCCCTCTGCAACCTATACATGTCCTCTGACCCTGTACATGCCCTCTGCAACCTATATCTGCCCTCTGGCTTGTACATGCCCTCTGCAACCTACATATGCCCTCTGGACCCTGTACATGCCCTCTGGACCCTGTACATGCCCTCTGCTGCCTACATCTGCCTTCTGCAACCTACATCTGCCCTCTTGACCTTGTACATGCCCTCTGCTGCCTACATCTGTCCTCTGCAGCCTACATATGCCCTCTGCTGCCTACATCTGCCCTCTGCAACCTGCATCTGCCCTCTGGCTTGTACATGCCCTCTGCTACCTACAGCTGCCCTCTGCAACCTGCATCTGCCCTCTGGCTTGTACATGCCCTCTGCTACCTACATCTGCCCTCTGCAACCTACATATGCCCTCTGGACCCTGTACATGCCCTCTGCTGCTTACATCTCCCCTCTGCAACCTACATCTGCCCTCTGGACCTTGTACATGCCCTCTGCAACCTACATCTGCCCTCTGCAACCTACATCTGCCCTCTGCAACCTATATCTGCCCTTTGTAACCTACATCTGCCCTCTGCTACCTACATCTGCCCTCTGCAACCTACATCTGCCCTCTGGACCCTGTACATTCCCTCTGCAACCTACATCTGCCCTCTGCAACCTTTATCTGCCCTCTGGACCCTGTACATGCCCTCTGCAACCTATATCTGACCTCTGGACCTTGTACATGCCCTATGCAACCTACATCTGCCCTCTGCTGCCTACATCTGCCCTCTGCAACCTGCATGTGCCCTCTGCAACCTGCATGTGCCCTCTGAACCCTGTAATGCCCTCTGATGCCTACATCTGCCCTCTGCAACCTATATCTGTCCTCTGGACCCTGTACATGCCCTCTGCAACCTATATCTGCCCTCTGGCTTGTACATGCCCTCTGCAACCTACATATGCCCTCTGGACCCTGTACATGCCCTCTGGACCCTGTACATGCCCTCTGCTGCCTACATCTGCCCTCTGCAACCTACATCTGCCCTCTTGACCTTGTACATGCCCTCTGCTGCCTACCTCTGCCCTCTGCAGCCTACATATGCCCTCTGCTGCCTACATCTGCCCTCTGCAACCTGCATCTGCCCTCTGGCTTGTACATGCCCTCTGCTACCTACATCTGCCCTCTGCAACCTACATATGCCCTCTGGACCCTGTACATGCCCTCTGCTGCTTGCATCTGCCCTCTGCAACCTACATCTGCCCTCTGCAGCCTACATCTGCCCTCTGCAATCTACATATGCCCTCTGGACCCTGTACATGCCCTCTGCTACCTACATCTGCCCTCTGCAATCTACATATGCCCTCTGGACCCTGTACATGCCCTCTGCAACCTACATATGCCCTCTGGACCCTGTACATGCCCTCTGGACCCTGTACATGCCCTCTGCTGCCTACATCTGCCCTCTGCAACCTACATCTGCCCTCTGACCTTGTACATGCCCTCTGCTGCCTACATCTGTCCTCTGCAGCCTACATATGCCCTCTGCTGCCTACATCTGCCCTCTGCAACCTGCATCTGCCCTCTGGCTTGCACATGCCCTCTGCTACCTACATCTGCCCTCTGCAACCTACATATGCCCTCTGGACCCTGTACATGCCCTCTGCTGCTTACATCTGCCCTCTGCAACCTACATCTGCCCTCTGGACCTTGTACATGCCCTCTGCTGCTTGCATCTGCCCTCTGCAACCTACATCTGCCCTCTGCAGCCTACATCTGCCCTCTGCAACCTACATCTGCCCTCTGCAACCTACATCTGCCCTCTGCAACCTATATCTGCCCTTTGTAACCTACATCTGCCCTCTGCAACCTTTATCTGCCCTCTGGACCCTGTACATGCCCTCTGCAACCTATATCTGCCCTCTGCAACCTACATCTGCCCTCTGCAACCCATATCTGCCCTTTGTAACCTACACCTGCCCTCTGGACCCTGTACATGCCCTCTGCAGCCTACATCTGCCCTCTGCTGCCTACATCTGCCCTCTGCAACCTGCATCTGCCCTCTGGCTTGTACATGCCCTCTGCTACCTACATCTGCCCTCTGCAACCTACATATGCCCTCTGGACCCTGTACATGCCCTCTGCTGCTTACATCTGCCCTCTGCAACCTACATCTGCCCTCTGGACCTTGTACATGCCCTCTGCAACCTACATCTGCCCTCTGCAACCTATATCTGCCCTCTGCAACCTATATCTGCCCTTTGTAACCTACACCTGCCCTCTGGACCCTGTACATGCCCTCTGCAGCCTACATCTGCCCTCTGCAACCTACATCTGCCCTCTGCTACCTACATCTGCCCTCTGCAACCTACATCTGCCCTCTGGACCCTGTACATTCCCTCTATGGCCTAGATCTGCCCTCTGCAACCTGCATGTGCCCTCTGGACCCTGTAATGCCCTCTGCTGCCTACATCTGCCCTCTGGCTTGTACATGCCCTCTGCTGCCTACATCTGCCTTCTGCAACCAAAATCTGCCCTTTGGACCCTGTACATGTCCTCTGCTGCCTATATCGGCCCTTGCAACCAACGTCTGCCCTTTGGACCCTGTACATGCCCCTTGCTGCCTATATCGGCCCTCTGCAACCAACATCTGCCCTTTGGACCCTGTACATGCCCTCTGCAACCTACATCTGGCCTTTGGACTCTGTACATGGCGTGTGTGTTGATAAACCCATGAATATCGGGGTTAGAATTGGTCTTCAACCCATGCTTGTCGTAAAAGGCGACTATCGGGATCGGATGGTCAGGCTCGCTGACTCGGTTGACACATTGTATCCCAATTGCGTAGATCGATGCTCATGCTATTGATCACTGGATTGTCTGGTCCAGATTCGATTAATTACAGACTGCTGTCATATAGTTGAGTGCGGGATTAACCTACAAACCCAAACCCTCTGTAAAACCTGCCCTCTGAAGTTTATTGTCATATCTCTATATTTTTTTCTGAATCACAGAACAAACAGTATAGGCCATGTCACATTTCTCCACAAGGATTCATGTTATAATAAGTACCTAGCACCCTGTTACATGTGAAATGGGTGACACTGGGTTACATGGTCACGCTTGGGGACCGATCATCGTACAGGGGGATGCTAGTCACATGTGGCCAAGATGGATCATTTTGCAGACTGAGGATATATAATGTCACACCTGGAATAAACACTCACGTTTTAAGATGTTTGGTGGTAACTTTGGTGAATTGGTTGTCATCCTATACAGACCAACGTGGGACTCTGCTCATATGCTCACAACGTCCATCGCTACGTTGTCTTTGTCTAAACTGTATTATTTACAGACTGCCCCCATACAGCTGGAAGATTGGGATGTGTGGCGTTAAACAACAACCACAGTTTACTATATCAAGCGTATAACGTTTTGATGGAGATTTGTTGATTTAAATACGTAGGTCAAATTTTAAATGAGACTCGTGCCCTTGTAAAAAGAGCGAATTAATATGGTTAACGAACTCAAAACTGGCCAGTTTGATGCCGTTTCCGCGTGGCGTATTTGGTGATGGCGTCTGCTGGCACTGGTGTTACCAGGATTCGTTATTCCTGTCAGGTGATGATCCAGAAGATTAACAGGGTCTCGATTTTCTGCACCGCCTTCCTAGGGGATTATCAGATAACTGTGAATACTTAATCACCGATGATGGCTTATTTGAATTTACAAGGGATTTGTGCTTTCTACATGTGTCACATGGATACAGGACATCGAGATATTGATGAAGGACCAAATTCAGTCTAATTCTCATGACATATTATAAGGGAACACGTCCTACAGAATAATATTGTGTTCAATATATAGACTACGTATACATTTATGCTTTGGAGTGAAGCACTTCAAAGTATTATTTTATTTCTTATTCTTACTGTTGTTTACAGAAAAAAAGAAACTGTGTGTATATATACACAGGCCTTGTTGTCTCAGTTCAATCGCTGTACTGAAATTTTCACTGAGCTACACGTCAGTATAGCGAGGGAATACGAGTATTGTTGCGTTCGAACACTTTAATATAATGTTTCATATATCAAAACTATGGTTTAATGGTTTTCTAGTTTGTTATATTAAACAGAGTTTCTTATGACAAACGGGCGAGACAGAGTCAGCTGGACAGTTTTTACCGACAGGCGTAGCAGTTAACTGTCAAGTATCAGTGTTTTGTCTCCGTCAACTTCAGGTCGTGGTCAAGTATCAGTGTTTTGTTTCCGTCAACTTCAGGTCGTGGTCAAGTATCATTGTTTTGTCTCCGTCAACTTCAGGTCGTGGTCAAGTATCAGTGTTTTGTTTCCGTCAACTTCAGGTCGTGGTCAAGTATCAGTGTTTTGTTTCCGTCAACTTCAGGTCGTGGTCAAGTATCATTGTTTTGTTTCCGTCAACTTCAGGTCGTGGTCAAGTATCAGTGTTTTGTTTCCGTCAACTTCAGGTCGTGGTCAAGTATCAGTGTTTTGTTTCCGTCAACTTCAGGTCGTGGTCAAGTCATCAGTGTTTTGTCTCCGTCAACTTCAGGTCGTGGTCAAGTATCAGTGTTTTTTGTCTCCGTCAACTTCAGGTCGTGGTCAAGTATCAGTGTTTTGTCTCCGTCAACTTCAGGTCGTGGTCAAGTATCAGTGTTTTGTCTCCGTCAACTTCAGGTCGTGGTCAAGTATCAGTGTTTTGTCTCCGTCAACTTCAGGTCGTGGTCAAGTATCAGTGTTTTGTCTCCGTCAACTTCAGGTCGTGGTCAAGTATTAGTGTTTTGTCTCCGTCAACTTCAGGTCGTGGTCAAGTATCAGTGTTTTTGTCTCCGTCAACTTCAGGTCGTGGTCAAGTATCAGTGTTTTGTCTCCGTCAACTTCAGGTCGTGGTCAAGTATCAGTGTTTTGTCTCCGTCAACTTCAGGTCGTGGTCAAGTATCAGTGTTTTGTCTCCGTCAACTTCAGGTCGTGGTCAAGTATCAGTGTTTTGTTTCCGTCAACTTCAGGTCGTGGTCAAGTATCAGTGTTTTGTCTCCGTCAACTTCAGGTCGTGGTCAAGTATCATTGTTTTGTTTCCGTCAACTTCAGGTCGTGGTCAAGTATCAGTGTTTTGTCTCCGTCAACTTCAGGTCGTGGTCAAGTATCAGTGTTTTGTCTCCGTCAACTTCAGGTCGTGGTCAAGTATCAGTGTTTTGTCTCCGTCAACTTCAGGTCGTGGTCAAGTATCAGTGTTTTGTTTCCGTCAACTTCAGGTCGTGGTCAAGTATCAGTGTTTTGTCTCCGTCAACTTCAGGTCGTGGTGATGCTCATATATCTGTTGCATTGGCCTTTGGCTGAAACGAAGATATTGCTTTCGAGTGACAACATTTCCCCAAACCAGATCGTTTTATTTGTCTTGTTCAATTGTGTTTCAGATTGCTAAATCCATTTTCGTACAGAAGATATCTTTTTAATCCCACCGTATCTCCTAATGCTGTACCCGCGTTACGGATTTCTACACAGGAGGATTGAGAACATTCATTCAGTATTTGACTGTTTTAGATGTTCATGGAATGAGGACATAACCTGAAACGAACAGTGATTTTAAAATATAACTACAATTTACGTCAGTGAAAGTACATCCAGGTGAACTTTTCATTGTATTAATCTTGTTTTAGGAGATATGAAGTCTCCCTTTCCAAGTAACATCCCCATTCTGTGCGTGTCTAGACGACTGTTTCTGCGAGCCTTATCTCAAGTTCAAATATCTGCATGCTCTCTCGTAACCTCTCCACACCTGCAAGCTTTAAAGCTTTAGTCACGGTGGAAACCTGCAACCAGAAGCTCCTTTACGTGGTTGCCTAGCAACGGATTTTAATCTGCCTTTGAATTAAATGAAATAAAATATCGATAAAAGACAAAAGTTCGGGTCAGCCTGCACTGTGAGTTTGTTTTGACAGGTGCAATGGTGTTGAGAGTCAACAGAGCTAACACGACAATTTACCCTGGCCGGGGTATCGGAAAGTCTAGCGGGAATAACGGGTTTTAGATTAACTTCCCCCAAACCATTGTCTGACGCTGAAACGTCCTGGTGGCCTGGTCCAACTAATAAGTGGACTAAGTGCTTTCCCAAATTAGACAAAAGGTGATGGAATTTCATTTTGGATCTAAATATTTGAAATTCCTCAAACTCGCGGCCGGTAGATGGCATTGGTATCTTGAATCTGGTCGCCATTGTTTATTGACAATGGAGCTCTCTGTCCTAAAATTGGTTACTTCAAGGTGATGGTTCGATAACTCCATCACAAGTGCACATTTTGCTTCACAAATAAATATGAACAAAAGCGATTATCGTTTCTTGATGGTTCTGTATCGCGGCATGAGAGATGGGACATTTGGAGATGTTTTCCCTCCCCTTGTGTATCAGTGGGGAAAGGAAGGGGGCAGTTTGGCGAGGGGGAAGGGGCCGGGCGCGTGACAGTCTGAGGATCCATACACGTGCCGTGAACCAGCTAGTTTCAACAAACTGGCACCTTTGACGACCTTATATTTGACGACCTTCATCTTTGACGACCTTTATCTTTGACGACCTTTGTCTTTGGCGACCCTTATCTTTGACGACCTTTATCTTTGACGACCTTTATCTTTGACAACCTATATCTTTGACGACCTTTGTCTTTGGCGACCTTTGTCTTTGGCGACCTTTATCTTTGCCGACCTTTATCTTTGACGACCTTTATCTTTGACGACCTATATCTTTGACGACCTTTGTCTTTGCTGACCTTTATCTTTGACGACCTTTATCTTTGACGACCTATATCTTTGACGACCTTTATCTTTGACGACCTTTATCTCTGTCAACCTTTGTATTTGACGACTATATCTTTGACGACCTATATCTTTGACGACCTTTGTCTTTGACGACCTTTATCTTTGACGACCTTTGTCTTTGACGACCTTTATCTTTGACGACCTTTATCTTTGACGACCTTTGTCTTTGGCGACCTTTATCTTTGCTGACCTTTATCTTTGACGACCTTTATCTCTGTCAACCTTTGTATTTGACGACTTTATCTTTGACGACCTATATCTTTGACGCCCTTTGTCTTTGACGACCTTTATCTTTGACGACTTATATCGTTGAGGCCTTTTCGCTCATATTGTGGCGACAATCTGTTCCAAGCGGCGTGAAACTCACTCACTCACTCATTCCCTGCGGTTACTCCATTTACCTGTGATAATTTGTGACACAGCATCACCTTTACATGACCTGTATATATTACGTTATTGGTGTGTGAGTAACGTATATTTATTACGTATGGGTGGGAATCGTACACGTAGCTAGATCAGTATGTGTGACGTATGTTTATGACGATTTACATGGCGTGCATTGACTGTGCTGGTATGCAGTCAGAGCCCTATTGTAATAATTGTTATTATTATTACTACTGTGAATATTGTTGTTGTCTATATGTATGGCTATTGCATATTACGAGTGTTTAATCTATATATTTGTGGAATATTCAAACCAGCGATTGATATTGTGAGGGCTGTCATTCACGTCACTGACCGCCCAGTCTGATCGCCATCCAGCATTGGCTGAAGACCTATTGTACCACTGCCTCCCAACAGATCCTTTACATGTATGTATGACGTTGCGAATGTGCAACATGTCTTAGAAGATGATTGTGGTGTAGCCTAGTGGTTAAAGCGTTCGCTCGTCACACCAAACACCCGGGTTCGATTCCCCACATGGGTACAATGTGTGAGGCCGTGATATTGCTGGAATATTGCTAAAAGCGGCGTAAAACCATACTCACTCACCCACTCATGGAAGATGTTAGGAATTATGTAACTGAACAGGGGTAGTATAATTGAAGTGTTCGTTCATTATAAGAAATGGTGGAATTTTTGTATTTTCCCTTGAAAATAGTGGCATTTGAACATGTAATGGTATTCATCATAAACATCCCACATTTCAAATTCTTTCTGAGAGATTCATCCCCCTGTTTCAGTGGGTCGTTGGGTAGCCTTCTGGTTAAAGCGTTAGCTCGTCACATAGAAGGTCGGGGATCGATTTCCCATATGGGTACAAACCGTGATGTAGCAACATACTGCTGAAAGTGGCGACATTCTCACTCCAGATTCACCCATGAAGATCCGGGTTAGAATTAGTCTTCAGTAACCCATGCTTGTCGTAAGAGGCGACATACGGGATCGGGTGGTCAGGCTCGCTGACTGGGTTGACACGTGTCATCGTATCCCAACTGCGTGGCCGATGTCCGTGCTGTCGATCCCTTGGTCCAGACTCGAATATTTACAGACCGCCGCCATATAGCTGGAATATCGCCGAGTGCGGCGTTAAACAACAAACAAACAAATATATACGCTCCTGATTCCGTTAGTGAAAGTGACATAGTGTTCTGAAACATAAACATTTTACTAAAATGAAAGACACGTAGGATCATCTCAAGGATAAAATACTTTAAAACTGTGTTATATCCCAAGTTGTTATGAACATGAGATCTTTTCCTTCCTATTCTGACGACACATATCTATTTGTCTACAATGAAAATAGGGTAGTAATTCCGGAAGACGTAAACCTCTGCCAGACGTGCACAGACTGGGGTTTAATTATAACATCATCCATCTGTCTTGCCTGTCGTTATTGTGTGTCAATGTGTCAACTACAAATATCTCTCTTGTCTGATTTAGATGTTGATTGTCTACGAGTGAAATACATAACATTACACTGGCTGCATTCTATATACAACATACTATATATATATATATATCACGTATATCACTTGTTACTTGTGTGTGAAAGTGTGTGAGTGAATGAATGTGCGAAAGGCGTGTGCGCGCGTGTCTGTGAGTGAGTGAGTGAGTTTATTTTTACGCTGCTTTTAGCAATATTCCAGCAATATCACGGCGGGGGACACCAGAAATGGGCTTCACATATTGTACCCATGTTGGGAATCGAACCCGGGTGTCCGGCGTGACGAGCGAACGCTTAAACCACTAGGCTACCGCACCGCACCGCGTATGTCTGTGTGTAAATATTAGTCAGTAGATATGGGCGTTGGAAAAAACATTTCATATAAAAAGTAAGACCTTGTTTTGTTGATAAAAACTGAATCGGTGTGAATACAATCGGGAGTCCGACAGCTTCTCCGTGTTTGCTTTTTTCGTACAATCTGAAAATGCTGGCATTCAAGGTTACTTTCAGTACAAAACACAGCATGTGTGAACATTATCAAATGCTTGTTTAAAAATGCAAACAGACAAGAGAAACGTTCGGTCACCTGATCTGCAAAATAGCATGAGGCAGTGAAGTGAGGTCATCAGCGCGCCAGTGTATGTAGTTTTCCAGCGAAAGAATCACGTCCTATATAGAGTCCGGCTCACACTGCTGATGTTTGGCGTCATATTGACAGGACTATATAATTGAATGTTAGCAAATAAAAGAGGCAGCTGGAAAACGAAGTTATCTAACCTAATTATGGAGGCCATTTGTATTTTATTGTCGTAGAACACGTCTTTTGCCTCGAGTCACCTGGCAAATATATTTGTTTAGATGAGATGTGGCTTTTACTTTTTCAAATAGACTTTCATGTATGTCACTGAATTACATGACAAACAAACCTCATTGAAATGCTTTCCTAATATTTTACGAGGACCTATGTAGTATTAGGTAATATTTTTTCTTCGTATATGAAAGTGACAGTACCATTTTACCTAATACACACTACGCACACGTGTTTGAACCTGGTGACTATGTGAAGATATTTTGGAGGAACTGCACATATTCCTATGATGTGTGAATGTGCTTCCGAAACCCTAAATTAAACCAGAAACATCAACCAAGTTCGCCTAAATATAACAATTTCATCCCTCTCTTCCAAACCTTGCAATTTTCTTTAAGAAAACATTTCCTTCTGTCCCTACAAACAAGATTAACCCGAGGACAGGAGGTCGCTCCTTAACGTGTGTGAAGTCTCATCCCCACTGATCCCCAGTGACACATTTCAGTTATCTCCCCTTTTTTATGACTGCCTTTAAGCTGGAGGTCAGCGCGGAGATTCTCTTTCTCCCCTTTCGTTTAATTTGATACGTGGCTGCGTTCCGTTAATGGCTGCAGTCACTGCCTGGGCCCTCCGTTGGTCCGAAATGAAAACAAAATACATGTTTTATGAGGAAAGCATGTTAAACGTTCGTCAGCATCAATGCAAAGAAAATACTCATTACAAGTGCAAGGGAGGAAGACAGAGGGAACAGACACTTTGAAAAAAGAACCTTTATGTTTAATTAGGCTTATTTTTCTTAAAATCCGGATATCAAGACTTTAGTGGATGGAGATAACAGATCGCCTCGGTGACACAGTCATAAACAGAATAAAGGACACTGCAGAGTTCCTTGTACCGCGATGATCTCGCCAACAAGACGATCAGCTACTACCTAATCATATGAGAGTTAATGTTACATTCACTGAGCTACGATGAAGACATTACCACTCCTCTTCTTTACACATCTTTGCAAATACAATACTGTTTAAATGGCGTTTAACCCAGCTCTCTGACTTCTGATATGGATATGAAGGGTGGCATACTACTCAAAGGAAGAGAAGGACTACGCGATGCTTCCGAGATTTTAGTGTTAACGTGTCGTGACATGAATATTATGGAATCAGATATTGCTCTTAACGTCTTTGTGTAGTACATATTAACAGGGTCTGTATTGCTGTACTCGATGGCATTGGACATTTTGTAACCATTCATACTAAAATGCAAGCCCTTATTGAACTGCGAGTAGTGCATTCGTACATCGTATAGTCTCCCACTTTCTAGATAGAGTTCTCTTAAGAGTGGTTTCTGACGTGGCTAAATGACCTCAGTAACGGCACTGTAAATCCTTGGCCAGCTTACAGCTGGATGAAACTAAGTCGTCAAGGGATTAGGGGCATTGTTGAAAATGGTACTTGTCCCAGTCTTCGTAAGCCATCTCTTTAGGAATAATCACACTCAGGATACAATGTAAAGTCAAGTCTAACACGTGGCACGGAAGCACAAATTGTTAAGAGGCCACATTTCAGTGTGGGGCCATTTCCATCTCGAGCGGAATCTGCTTATCTTGGGTTCAAGATCAGACCTTGTAATTTCGGTATTAAGCCAGTGCTCAACGGTTCTCGTCAAGCTGTGAATGTCTACGCTACTGGTTTGCTATAAAACCAAATAGTTGGTGAGGGTTGATGTCGGGGTGGGGTTTGTGGGTGGTGCGTGGATGTTTGTGCACATGTGTGGAGGGGGAAGGCCGGGTGCTGGGAGACTCCGGTGACAACATTTCAATTGGCATCAACGCAGCTGAGACAGCCGTGTTCAACATCCGTCTCAATCAGAGCACTGACTTATCGTCGTTCCTACTTACACCCACCTCCCAACTCACTCACCTGTTAATCCACAAATTCGTTCATTCACTAATTTATTCTCCTATTCGTTGAAACCCGTGAAGAGCCGGGTCAGAATTGGTCTTCAGTAACCATGCTTGTAGTAAGAGGCGACTAACGGGATCGGGTGGTCAGGCTTGCTGAGTGGGTTGACACATGTCATCGGTTCCCAATTGCGCAGATCGATGCTCATGCTGTTGATCCCTGGATTGTTTAGTCCATATTATTTACAGACCGCCGCCATAAAGTTGGAATATTGCTGAATGCGGCGTAAAACTAAACACACTCCTATTTGTTCGCTCACTCATTCACCCATCCACTACAAATCTCTCAGCCATCTTGTCAAGCCTCACTGACCCATCCGGCACCCATACTGCCCTCACTTCGTCATCGGTGACGGCACACACCCTAGCGAGGTGGTGCTGGTGCAGTGTCCCCGGACAGCCCCGGATTTTACGTGTGGAAACAATTACTGGCTTGTTGAGCAGAGCTGTGCATGTTGCTCGGTGTGGACACGAGGCAGCACAGGGCATGTGGCATTGATTGCCAGGTTCCTGGAGGTACACTGTCTAGTTCTTCGACCCCAAAACCTATTACAAACCGAATTTAATAGTTCCGTAATGAATGAATCTTTAATGGTCTGGAATTATCCAACGGGTTTGTGCCTGAAATAGTTGTTTAATTGTCTTGTTGTGCACTATGATACAATTATATATTGAGGGAAACACGGATATTGATTCTCCCTGCTCAACGCCGAACCAACGTACTTTCATAAAGTTTGCTTTTAATATTTCAAAAGGTAACTTAAAGTAAAATCAGTTTGCAAAACTTCATAAAACAACATACCCGTCTGAATTACAAGGAACAAATATCATTCTTAAACAGACACATGCCAGTTATCTTTCTTTTCTACGTCAGTTTATATACACAATTCTGGGTATCCGTTTTGCTTGGAATGTCCCTACTATGCCAATTTTGGGCATATGATGTTTCTACAATTATCGAATATTTAAATACAAACCAGAACGGTGTACATGCTCTATGACACCTTTTTAATGATGATGATGATTATCATTATGATGACGGTTATGATGATGATGATGATCTAACAAGTATTTCCGAAGGACTCGTCGACATAATAATTTCATTTGGTACTTCTTACACGAACAAATTATTTTCTTTACAGTTGTAACATGTTTTTCACAGTTGCTGTGAGTCAACTCTCCAAACTGACCAATAAGTTGTTAAACCATCTTGTATGACGCATTCTCAATCAATCAATCATTTTATTCTCAAATAACCACGGTTGGTGGTACAAGAGCGTATACAAATATTTAATATATCAAGCAAATGTAAAGATAAATAATTATATATATATGAATACAAAAACACAATACAAGATGGCTGTATCTAGTCTCAGTTTATGTTTCTTATAAGGGCTGATACTCTTGATACAAATTTTGATAAATTGATAATTTCTTTCGTGTCATTAGTTGTGAATAATTTAACAAAATTTTGGAGACTTGGATATTTTGTTTTGGGGGCATAATAAATACATTTTCCTAGCATCATAGAGATTTTGACATTCAAAAATATAATGAAATTCATCAGCAATAGATGCAGATTGACAGAGTTTACAAGTTTCATCAAAGCGTGGTATGTTCTCAATTCAACTTGGGGACTACAACATCAGTCAGGTCTCAGTAATCATCATCAGCTGAGGCTGATATGCTCAGCGTCATTCTGAATGGGTCACCTAGGTGTGAATAATATGACACCATTCGTCAGTAGGTTTGAGTACGTTCACAACGTGAGTGAGTTTAGTTTTACGCCGCTTTTAGCAATATTCCAGCAATATCACGTCGGGGGACACTAGAAATGGGCTTTATACATTGTACCCATGTGGGGAATCGAACCCGGGTGTTCGGCGTGACGAACGAACACTTTAACCACTAGGCCACCCCACCGCCCTCGCAACGTGGTCAACGGAAGAACATGTTGAGTACTCCCATGATTCCATTTCTTTATGAAAAAGGCTGACAAGTACTATCCAAAACGATGAAAAGTACAGTATGATACTGGTGAAATAAGCTGCCCCAAACCCGCTAGTGATTGCAACCAGAAGGTAAGAGCCTGCACATGAAAGTAACAGTAAATTTAAAACGTTTCATTCATGTTGCATTCTTGGAACTTGAAAACTAGAAACTTTAGAAAACCCGCTTCAGTGGACGTATAAACACTGTCAGATCTACTGCTCTCTCTTCCATACATTTGCATTTTCACATAAATATTTAATATAGGCTGTTAGCTGGACCTAAATATTTAATATAGGCTGTTAGCTGGACCTTGTGACTCCCAACACTGGCTTGTGAGCCCATGGTTGAGCCTTTACACGTCACATCCCCTGGACTCTGTGTGATTTAACTAAAATACTGAGAAGAGTGGTCTTAAATTTGATACTTCACACTCACTCACTCACTCAGTCACAGGAACGCTCACTTACTCAATTAGGGTGGTCAGCATGGTCCTATACCACAGGAGTTTAAGTATTCCATCTATCTTCCACAACTATAGTTGGGTTCTAAAGTCGGTATTCCTTTCTTAACCTTGGTACTCTGAGAGATGATTTTAAGGGCCGTCACCTATGTATTTCTGAGGAGGAGGAGGGTTGAATAAATTTTGTACATATGTACTAGGGGTGAGGTCAGCAATTTTGGCCACGAAATGCAGGGGGGATCACTTACATAAATCATGAACGGCCCCTTACAATGAAACTTCTGGCTCTTCACCAAAGGACTTCACTAACGATATTCTCCAACAGAATATCGTCACGCCGAACACCCGTGTTCGAATCCCCACATGGGTACAATGTGTGAAGCCCATTTCTGGTGCCCCCCGCCGTAAAGTTGCTGGAATATTGCTAAAAGCGGCGTAAAACCGAACTCAGTCAGTCAGTCCAACAGAATATCAATTGACTGTGGGGGTCTTACCCATAATCTCAACCAGAAACATTCAGTGGAAATTGAAACAAATCCTCTTTAATGAATACTTCTTCTGGTCAAACAGTACCATTCACAATTAATATTTGATACCGGAAAACAGTTCCTCACCCCCAAAACAATTATGATCACGTGATACAGTTTAGCCAGAAGCTGCTTCCTTTCACGTCACGTGACAATGTTTGAAGATCAGTGGCCTTTCTTGGGCACTTTCCGCGCCGCTTACTCAAGTTTCAAACTTGACGAGTGCGTGTTTAGCCGAAATTAGAAATTGCCTTAGACGGGAGAGAGATCTTAGCAAGCCGATAATGTCTTGCATGGGGATTAAAAAAATGATTGAGAATGTTAAAGAAGCATGATGTTCTTGTTACAACCTCAATACGGGGGATGGGTCAAAATTAGGCACGAAACGAAAAGTGCCCACAAATCTTTAAACAGATATTACCGTGAAGGATATTGCAGCTTGAAATAGTCGAGCGTGCTGAGTCCTCTGGAAGGGTTCTTGATAAACAATACCTCCAGGTCGGCGTGTTACACCCTGGGGGCATGACAAAGCAGACGACACGATCCCATGATGCAACAGAAGCAATGGCTACACGTTGCGGCCTCATATTTCGTGTCACTTGCGCGTGCAGTCGATAACTCAGGGTTTCATTTCCGGTCGTTGCAGAAGACCACTTAGATCAACCGGAACTGCATTATCTTCGGAAAAGCGATTTCCAATGAATTCTTGCTGCTATGATACCCCGGCAGAATCAATTTGAAGGATCTGCATTGGTACCGTGTTGTCACTGTTGGTAGAACGCATGCGGATTCCTTTAAGCCAATAAAAACGCTTCCCAGTCCTAGCATGGGAGCACAGGCCATGTTTGTGACCCTGTGTTTACGGTCGTTTCGTCTTGTATGAAAAAAAAAATTCTTTTATGAGCCGTGGGTCTTAATGGATGCTCGTGGACATTTCCGTTATGAAGGGAGTGAATCGTTGAGATCTGCTTAGATGAATGTGTTTAGGTTTTTAAGACAAGACTAAGGGTATTGCCTCTGCGTCATATCCCAAGTTCCATACAATGTTAATTCCAGAGAAAGTTCAAACGGAGCGGAGGGCCCGGGAACTGAGATCAAAGCGAGGGTATTGAGTGTGACATTTCTTTGACAACGTTTGACCTTGGTTGCCGAACCAGGAGAGAGAGAGAGAGAACATATATTCAGACAGACATTGAGAGTCATGGTCTAACCTGCCACACCTGGACTGTCTTAACACGCTAACCCCTTCCTAGTATGGAGGCGGTGGGGTAGCCTAGTGGTTACAGCGTTCGCTCGTCACGCCAAACACCCGGGTTCGATTCCCCAGATGGGAACAATGTGTGAAGCTTAACCACATGGGTACAACGCGTGAAGCCCAATTCTGGAGTCCCCCGCCGTGATATTGCTGGGATAGTGCTAAAAGCGGCGTAAAACTAAACTCACTCACCTGAGAGGTATCAGTTTGGCTGAGACTGTGTACTCTCTTACCCTGTTTTAAGACAGTGTTTGTTTGAAAGGTGACTTACGCAATCTGGGCGTACCAGAATATTATTACCATGGGTTCTAATCCAAGAGGGTCTGTGGGGTAGCCTAGTGGGTAAAGCATTTGATCGTCACGCCGATGGCCCGGGTTCGATTCCCCACATGGGTACAATGTGTGAAGCCCATTTCTGGTGCCCCCCCGCCGTGATATTGTGGGAATATTGCTAAAGGCGGCGTAAAACTAAACTCACTGTAATCCAAGATTTGCTGTGATTGTGTTTCTATTTGTGTGAGCTCCATCCCATTGTTTGTGCGTTTCGCGACAGGTGGTTATCTTCTAAACAAAGAATATTCTTCCGGTTGTCCATCATATCAACCTGACAGGCCGTCCTATAATCGTAACACTTCCCCTGTCTCTCATCATACAGATAATAGACTTACAGTAATAGCTTCATAGAAAATGACTGTTGATAGATAACACAACTATTAAACTTGTCCAGTAGGAAGCCTATCGTCACTTGCAGGACTGTCGTGAATGTTCTCGGTATTGACGTGCCTGTCGCTGTATTGACGGGTCAGTTTAACAATGCGCGGTCCTGTCAATTTCTTGGTTAATGGGTTGCTCCACTTCCTGTAGGCGTTTCAGTCACAGCATACACACGATGTGCTTCATCAGAGATACATATTCAGTTAGACATCGGTAGTTAGACACAATCGAAGTGCTGTGTTTCCATCTTGGTGGCACCAGTCATCCTACTGAGTTATACGGGTTATTTGAAGACTTGCTTTCGGATCGTAAATATCATATTCCAGGAATTAGAAATGCTATTATGTGGATAATATCCATTAAATGTACTATAT
This sequence comes from Haliotis rubra, assembly GCF_003918875.1. Classification (NCBI taxonomy): domain Eukaryota; kingdom Metazoa; phylum Mollusca; class Gastropoda; order Lepetellida; family Haliotidae; genus Haliotis; species Haliotis rubra. The sequence goes on along the minus strand of NW_025767140.1, from coordinate 582,764 downwards.
ATAATAAGAAACGTCTTTGGGTAATAAACTATCACATAATTGCTTTCTTGAAGAAATGTCTCCAATCACTGATTAACGTAACTTTAGACATGGCTTAGGAATATATCCGTTACACTATTGAACCGTCCCGTTACTTATGTAGTGACAACTGATGTACTGGCATGTCTATGGGGCTGTGGGGTAGCCTAATGGTTAAAGCGTCCGAAGACCCGGGTTCGATTCCCCACATGGGTACAATGTGTGCAGCCCATTTGTTTGGTGTCCCCTGCCGTTATATTGCTGGAATATTGCTAAAAGCGGTTTTAAAACCATACTCACTCACTCATTGCAGACCTGTGAACATACACATTCACTCCTCAGGAAACCTAGGTTAAAACTGTGTGTTTTTGTAACTTAAATACAATGGGTTTTACGAGTAAATATATCTTGCATCTCTGAATGGACCTTGCTGAAAGAAATGCCTCCTCGGTGAAGTGCGAGGTTTGCATGCCCATCGGATCATTTTATGGGATCACTCCAGTATCTGACCGTAGTAACTGTATGGTTTGAAACGCAAGCAGGATATCGAGTTTCATCAAATATCTAAGACCTGTTTCAATTAGGTTTCAAATCCATTTCTATTTATTCCCAACACAATGATGACCGTAGCTGAGACATGGTGGACATCTACATACAAATATGTTTAACTCCCGAAGGGGAATTCCATCAATAGTATTAATATAACCCTGTCCTAGGAAGTGATAACCAGGCCCTGGATGTCAATATTGAAAAAAATCTAATAAAACTCCACGAAATCCTGGTAATGAGCAGTGTTGCATAAAGACGTTAAATTACAGCCATTTGGAACACCCAGGGGCGAGATTCCGCCCTCGTGCCACCCTCTGACTGATGACTGCCTCCTGGCGTTGCAACGTCAAAGTTGAACGACATCCTCTACGACAACGTTTGCAGGGACGGTGTAATATTATACCTTGTTCTTTGCGGATAGATTTGAAAGTTTTTAACATCTGATTGATGTGCAAGTGTCGTTATTATGGAGCTGGGTTTTCTTGTTAACTTTGTTTGGTTTAGATGAAATGCACCTGTATAGCTTTTAGGCCACGAGAAATATAGGTTGTGCCATCGGTTGATCACGACTTGTAAAAAATACTCACATGAGAAATTCCTCATGTTACAAACAAATATATTTTTTTCTTAATCTTGGAAATCTCCAAAAACTGATTATTGCTGACATGTGACTGAACACCAGCTGTGCAAGGGGTGTGGCTTGTTTTGTCTGTTTCATGGATAGCAAAGGGTGTAGCATTTTCTACAATCACAGCACTCCAATGTTCATAGTTTACCATGTTTGTTGTAAAAAGATATAGATAGTTTAAGCACGTGCTCAACATTACTTTTTGATGTCCGTTTCATTTTATAGAAATATTTTCCTTCACAAAACTGCCAATATTTCTAGCCTCACGTTAGTCTTTGCATTATCTTTCGTCCTGCATAAAATTATGAGAATTATGTGTAAAGTTGTACTGAGAGGTATTACTAAACATCACAATTGTAGATAAACTAACATAGCTTTAATACACATATATCGAGCTATCCCATCTTCGAAACAAACGGAGTAAGTTAGGGCCCACTGTTCGGGTTCTTTAGGACCGCGTGCACTCGGATCCACTGTTCGGGTTCTCCTGATGCTTCGTGAACCATATACCCACATCTACATTAACTAACACACTGTGTGGTGAGTTAACGAGATCCCATAGGCATTAAATCACACCAAGCCTCCCATACAGTAAATCACATTAACTTAATAATCCACGCAATGTGACCATGTAAGTATCTGCAAATGCTTCAGTGTATGGAGAGCGGGTTCCCTGGTGGAATATTACCAACACATTACCCGGGATGATTCAGCTCCGCCAGCAAACAAGGCGAGGGAAATGTCACTAGTTCAGCTTCAGCTCAAATAGATACGAAACGTACCGTAACATTTGGTTAAACGGAATTCGCGTCCTTCAGGGGGACATTTTAACGCTTAGTGCCTTTCAATAAGTTTAGCATTTTTTCCATTTAGGTCAGTATCGACCGCGCAGGCCACCGTAGTGTGTCATGGTTTGTACTGACAACGACCTTCACCTAAGAAAGCCATAAAGGAAAAGTAATTGGAATTATTCACCAGATAGGATGCAGTTGTAACTAGTTTCAGGAAGATAGTATTTGCGAGTGATCAGTTGTGAGGGAGATAGTATTTGCGTGTGATCAGTTGTGAGAGAGAAAGTGTTTGCAGAGACAGGAATAGACCTTGTAAATTAGGAAACAGGTCATTCGCTTCAAGCCTAAGTATTGAATTGATAGCAGCAAGAGGAGTTTGGGAGTGTTTTGGAAGTAGGTGGCACTGGTAAGTGCGTGGAGGGGGCGGAATACAGGAATACATACAAATGGTTCTGGTTTTAGCAGCGGAGGGTAAGTTGACATATCACTGAGACCCGGGGCGTTATTGGAGATATACACCTGCTGGTCAGTGTGGGATGGGAGATTTATTTATCTGAAGCAATGGCTGAATAAAACAATAAAATTAAATATTTAATGCTGGAAAAGGGATTTTGTTATTATGACTTAGTGTAAGTTTCTGACATAACAGATCGAAACGATAAACTGGTTCTTTCAGCAGGTTGGCGGGGATCCACATTTCTGCCGGTTTCTACATGTGGTTCGATAATCATCGATTGTAATCTGGAACGGCCGATATCACAGTCTAGAGAACTAGGTTAGTGGAATCACTACCTAGTGACTGGTTGTGTGTGAGATGAGGTGCAGGACGGTGATTGACAATATGAGCTGATCAGGTGATCAACGATGTCTCACCAACGTCAGCTCAGGTGAGGACAGGTAGATGACCAAAGGTGCCATTTGAAGCGGACCTAGAGAAGCAGATTGGGTGAACCCTTACAGTTGGTTTCAGTAGAAGCTGACCAAGGGTAGGAGTAGAGACAAACCCGATCAGTTGGTTTCAGAAGAAGCTGACCTAGGGTAGGAGTAGAGATGAACACATCAGTTGGTTTCAGTAGAAGCTGACGAAGGGTAGGAGTAAAGACGAAACCATCAGTTGGTTTCAGTAGAAGCTGACCAAGGGTAGGAGTAGAGACAAACCCGATCAGTTGGTTTCAGTAGAAGCTGACCAAGGGTAGGAGTAGAGACAAACCCGATCAGTTGGTTTCAGTAGAAGCTGACCAAGGGTAGGAGTAGAGTCGAAGACATCAGTTGTTTTCAGTAGAAGCTGACAAAGAGTAGGAGTAGGGACGAACTCGATCAGTTGGTGTCAGTAGAAGCTGATCAAGGGTAGGAGTAGAGACAAACCCGATCACTTGGTTTCAGTAGAAGCTGACCAAGGGTAGGAGTAGAGCAAACCCGATCAGTTGGTTTCAGTAGAAGCTGACCAAGGGTAGGAGTAGAGTTTAACACATCAGTTGGTTTCAGTAGAAGCTGGCCAAGGGTAGCAGTAGAGTTTAACCCATCAGTTGGTTTCAGAAGAAGCTGACAAAGGGTAGGAGTAGAGTCGAACACATCAGTTGGTTTCAGTAGAAGCTGACAAAGGGTAGGAGTAGAGACGAACCCATCAGTTGGTTGCAGTAGAAACTGACCAATGGTAGGAGTAGAGACGAACACATCAGTTGGTTTCAGTAGAAGCTAACCAAGGGAAGGAGTAGAGACAAACCCGATCAGTTGGTTTCAGTAGAAACTGACCAATGGTAGGAGTAGAATCGAACACATCAGTTGGTTTCAGTAGAAGCTGACAAAGGGTAGGAGTAGAGACGAACCCATCAGTTGGTTTCAGTAGAAGCTGACAAAGGGTAGGAGTAGAGATGAACCCATCAGTTGGTTTCAGTAGAAGCTGACCAATGGTAGGAGTAGAATCGAACACATCAGTTGGTTTCAGTAGAAGCTGACCTAGGGTAGGAGTAGAGACGAACCCATCAGTTGGTTTCAGTAGAAGCTGACAAAGGGTAGGAGTAGAGACGAACCCATCAGTTCGTTTCAGTAGAAACTGACCAATGGTAGGAGTAGAGACGAACCCATCAGTTGGTTTCAGTAGAAGCTGACAAAGGGTAGGAGTAGGGACGAACGCGATCAGTTGGTTTCAGTAGAAGCTGACCAAGGGTAGGAGTAGAGACGAAGCCATTACTTGGATTCAGTAGAAGCTGTCCAAGGGTATGGGTAGAGACGCAGCCATCCGTTGGTTTCATTAGAAGCTGACCTAGGGTAGGAGTAGAGACGAACCCATCAGTTTGTTTCAGTAGAAGCTGACCTAGCGTAGGAGTAGAGACGAACACACCAGTTGGTTTCAGTAGAAACTGACCAAGGGTAGGAGTAGAGTCGAACACATCAGTTGGTTTCAGTAGAAGCTGACAAAGGGTAGGAGTAGAGTCGAACACATCAGTTGGTTTCAGTAGAAGCTGACCAAGGGTAGGAGTAGTTACGAACACACCAGTTGGTTTCAGTAGAAACTGACCGAGGGTAGGAGTAGAGACGAACACATCAGTTGGTTTCAGTAGAAGCTGACAAAGGGTAGGAGTAGAGACAAACCCGATCAGTTGGTTTCAGTAGAAGTCTGACGAAGGGTAGGGTTAGGGACGAACCCGATCAGTTGGTTTTAGAAGAAGCTGACAAAGGGTAGGAGTAGAGACGAACACATCAGTTGGTTTCAGTAGAAGCTGACAAAGGGTAGGAGTAGAGTCGAACACATCAGTTGTTTTCAGTAGAAGCTGACAAAGGGTAGGAGTAGAGTCGAACACATCAGTTGGTTTCAGGTAGAAGCTGACCAAGGGTAGGAGTAGTTACGAACACACCAGTTGGTTTCAGTAGAAACTGACCGAGGGTAGGAGTAGAGACGAACACATCAGTTGGTTTCAGTAGAAGCTGACAAAGGGTAGGAGTAGAGACAAACCCGATCAGTTGGTTTCAGTAGAAGTCTGACGAAGGGTAGGGTTAGGGACGAACCCGATCAGTTGGTTTTAGAAGAAGCTGACCAAGGGTAGGAGTAGAGACGAACACATCAGTTGGTTTCAGTAGAAGCTGACAAAGGGTAGGAGTAGAGTCGAACACATCAGTTGGTTTCAGTAGAAGCTGACAAAGGGTAGGAGTAGAGTCGAACACATCAGTTGGTTTCAGTAGAAGCTGACCAAGGGTAGGAGTAGAGACGAACACATCAGTTGGTTTCAGTAGAAGCTGACAAAGGGTAGGAGTAGAGACAAACCCGATCAGTTGGTTTCAGTAGAAGTCTGACAAAGGGTAGGGTTAGGGACAAACCGATCAGTTGGAGTAGAGACCAAGGGTAGGAGTAGAGACATCAGTTGGTTTCAGTAGAAGCTGACAAAGGGTAGGAGTAGAGACGAACACATCAGTTGGTTTCAGAAGAAGACAAAGGGTAGGACAGAGACGAACACATCAGTTTTCAGAAGAAGCTGTAGAGACGAACCCATCAGTTGGTTTCAGTAGAAGCTGACCTAGGGTAGGAGTAGAGACGAACCCATCAGTTGGTTTCAGTAGAAACTGACAAAGGGTAGGAGTAGAATCGAACACATCAGTTGGTTTCAGTAGAAGTCTGACGAAGTTGGTAGGAGTAGGAGTAGACGAACCCGATCAGTTGGTTTCAGTAGAAGCTTTCAGCTGGTTTCAGTAGAAGTCTGACGAAGGGTAGGGTTAGGGACGAACCCATCAGTTGGTTTCAGTAGAAGCTGACAAAGGGTAGGAGTAGAGTCGAACACATCAGTAGAAGCTGACCAAGGGTAGGAGTAGTTACGAACACATCAGTTGGTTTCCAGGAAGACAAAGTAGAGTAGAACGAACACATCAGTTGGTTTCAGTAGAAGCTGACAAGGGGAGGGACCAAGGGTAGGAGTAGAGTCAGTTGAACTGACAAAGGGTTGGTTAGAGACGAACAAGAAGTTGGAGAAGCTGACAAAGGGTAGGAGTAGAGACGAACACATCAGTTGGTTTCAGTAGAAGCTGACAAAGGGTAGGAGTAGAGACGAAGCTGTTTTCAGAAGAAGCTGACAAAGGGTAGGAGTAGAGACGAACCCATCAGTTGGTTTCAGTAGAAGCTGACCTAGGGTAGGAGTAGAGACGAACCCATCAGTTGGTTTCAGTAGAAGCTGACCAAGGGTAGGAGTAGAGACGAACACATCAGTTGGTTTCAGTAGAAGCTGACCAAGGGTAGGAGTAGAGACGAACCCATCAGTTGGTTTCAGTAGAAGCTGACCTAGGGTAGGAGTAGAGACGAACCCATCAGTTGGTTTCAGTAGAAGCTGACAAAGGGTAGGAGTAGAGACGAACACATCAGTTGGTTTCAGTAGAAGCTGACAAAGGGTAGGAGTAGAGACAAACCCGATCAGTTGGTTTCAGTAGAAGCTGACGTAGCGTAGGAGTAGAGACGAAACCATCAGTTGGTTTCAGTAGAATCTGACAAAGGGTAGGAGTAGAGACGAACACATCAGTTGGTTTCAGAAGAAGCTGACCTACGGTAGGAGTAGAGACGAAGCCATTAGTTTGTTGCAGTAGAAGTTGACCAAGGGTAGGAGTAGAGACGAAGCCATCAGTTGGTTTCAGTAGAAGTTGACAAGGGTAGGAGTAGAGACGAAGCCATCAGTTGGTTTCAGTAGAAGTTGACTAAGGGTAGGAGTAGAGACGAAGCCATCAGTTGGTTTCAGTAGAAGTTGACAAGGGTAGGAGTAGAGACAAGAGTTCCTGCGAATTCCATGCAAGTAGTTAAGGGGAAGCATTAGTGCAGGAAAAATGTCCTTCCACGACAGAACATTTCAGTTTTTGAAACTCGCTTCCATACGAGATCGTGAACAGTAAAAAACACTTTCGGATCAGAAGTCATTCGTTTCTGACAGCTTACGATCCAAAGCGTATTTGTAAATAAATGCTCGTCTAGAAAGAAAGAGAACTGTAAATATATTCAATCCAGCTAAATCATCATCGACATTGTCATCGTCGCCGTTATTAACAGATTTTGTTTTTGCCTATTACAGCCAAGATGTTAATAAAGACTACCGCGCAACACGCCGAAGGCCTGAGTTCGATTCCCCTCGTGGGTACAATGTGTTAAGCCAATTTCTGGTTCTCCCATCTTCAGTATTACTAAGCGCGGACAAAACCCCAAGTCATTTAGTAATACGACAACCTTTAATCCACCTTGTTACAGATGATAACGCCCTCGACGAAGCAGGCAAAGCGGTCTGCTGCCATCCTACAACTGCTGCAGCAATTATTGCTGCTGCTGCTAGTGCCATGTGTGTGTGTCCTTTCTACAGAAGAGGCACACATTAACCTCAACATAAAAATATGTCAAAGCGTTAAAGCGAGCCCTACCGGGGAGAGCAACCCTTGAGGGAGTACTAAGATTATTAAGAGTGAGTGTGCCACAGAAGATCTGATTATGATTTTCATAAGGCTTTGAGGAAGTATTGCACAAACTCTGCGGATTACCGGAAAGCTGGCTCCGGGAGATGCCTGATTATCAAAGACGCTTTTGATCGTTTTCAGACATTGTCGGCTTCTTTGTCTCTTCAGTTTGTGATGACGGAGGTATGCCAAGAGGCAGTGTTTCCATATTTAGGACCGGTTATTGCTTGCCGCCAGCTTACGTCAACATGAACTTAAGTGTATAGTTTGACAAATGATTAATTAATTTACACCATGGCCCGACCTCGGAACAATGTAGCGCTGATCAAGTAGCGTCAGGATGTTTAGTCTTATATCCGACATGGCCCGGTGTAACTGACCGGTCTAATATTCAAGGGGATTGGTTTGTGTTATTTTCATATTTAATCGGTCGCTGTTTGCAAACATGTTTCTGTTGTTGAAAGGAGGAGAAGAGTCATTTGTGTTTTTCAGAACGCTCGGCATTTTGTTTGCATAAAACCTTAAGCTAAACCAAAGACTAAAGCACATGACAACAGGAGGCTTGACACCCGTGTTGAGTGTGACTACGTTTAAAACAAACGAGAAATGGTTATTCAGTGGTGACGTATTTGATACGGGTTCATATTAAAACTTGAAGTTCGCTGTGTTTCAGCGGCTGAATTCAGCTTAGTAACGTTTAAGGTCAAAGTAAGTTTTGGTCAAATCCAGTGTTCATGTATGTATTGAGAATCTCACACAAGTAGTGTCTTCTGGTATATATCAACGCGAGTTAATTAAAGTTACAAATATCCGAGGCTAGCTTGATATTTGATATCAGAAGACACGAGGGTGAGATTTATTTTATCATCCAAAATCATTGTTCACCAGTTATCAGTAAAAGAATGAATTTACCTGAACACAAAATTGTCATAACGCTCCTTGAGCAGTGATCTCAGTGAGGTCATCGCATTGTGACGTCATCAGTTGTATTGCATCATCGTATTGTAATGTCATCAACTTTGTGACGTCATAACATTGTCAGCTGTGTTCTTAGTGATGTCAATGCATTGTGAGGTCATTAACTGATGACGTAATAGTATTAGGACAATTTAATTGTTGCGTTATGTACAATGTAGATATCGTTTCTAGATATTGCTTGATCTTTCACAAGCTATATATACTGAGGGAGCCAGGTTTGCATGATAAAATGTGATGTTATCTATTATCTGGAACAAAGTATTGTTTTCAAAATGATGTATCGGTAGCAATTCCATTTGTAGAGGTCTATAAAGAACCGTCTGAGACGTAACTACAGAATGTATCGGTTACCTCCAATGTTTATTGCTTATCCCAGTTTCAACTTGATGACGTATTTGTGACACCTTGTGCCACGTGTGACTGAGTAACTAGAAATGTTGCAGGTCATGTTGCGCCCTGGGGAGTATACATCATATCAAGTCGTTCACTCACCGTATTGGATATTTATAATTTACAATTACGCCATCACTTTCATATATACGAATTAGATTGAAGTAATTACTTTCGTGTGTACAATTTAGAAATACGCATTCGCTTTCACGTGTACAGTTTAGAACTACGTATTAACTTTCAAATGAAATGTACAATTTAGAATTACGCCTTCGCTTGAAGGCATACCAGTGGACAGCTAAATGAAGGTACATGTTGACCTGCCTGCTGCTCGGCTGTACTGAGATACAACGGGACACTGTGAAACCTTCAGATGTCCGGACCAGTACAAGAAGCTGTCAGTTTACGTCACGTTAATCTCAGACTATGAATGAGTTACTTGGTCTTGAGATTTCCGGTGCACATTAGGGCGTATTTTGTTTATATGTCTTCGTAAAACGCGTGACTTAAAAACTGTTGTGTACACAATTTCTAGTAATTCTCAGTGACAGCATTGAAGTGCTGGTAGAATGTAGGGTGCTCTCTTGACAAATTATTAACAGCCGTCGATGGAATGGAATTTAGAGTTATCCGCACCTGGTTGTTTACGGACATGTCAGCCCTGACCGTACGACAAGTTTTAGGATGGTAGTGTTTTCAGAAGGCTAGCAGTACCTGTGTAAGGGCTACAAAAGACTGATCCGATGCCTTGTTTGACCTGACTTATGTCTGATTGACTCGCCAACAGTACCTTGCAGACCTGGTTATAAACACCGAATTCATTCAAACTGGACAGTGGTGATTGCACTTAGTTAAGGGCCTGGTAAATACTGCTGCGGCCGCGGATTTCACCAGTAGTACGTCCTTGTAAACCGAACACTGTGTGTTTCTGTATCATATCTTGATTACATTCATTCATGTTGTGTGTTTTTAATTAATTCACCAATACGATCTGTGGGTCAACCTTTGTGTTCTAATTTGGAAACCGTTTCGTTACAATGTTTTGTATTGTGATCCGACCCATTTGTGGATCAAGTAGTCAATGTATATGATCCTGCTTGCTCGTCAGCGTGCGCTGGAGATAAGGGGATATTGCTCATGCAGGCATGCAAAGATGTGTCTAGTACATGTGTTTTTTCTGTTTGTAGGTCGCTGTGAATATTACTGACACTGTTTTACAACCACCCAGATCTGACAACGAAGCATTTCTAATCTGATATAAAACATCAATGTACGAGAATAAGCAATCTTGATTAGCCACTGAGATAAATTCCGTTTGGCGTCAAATACAAAACAGATTTGAACACTGCATGAATGATCTGTAAAGTTGAAACCAGGTGTTCGCAGACCAGCGCTACGTGCAAGGCTCTCAATCACGTTATGTCGTAGTTACGTGTGCGCACACATCTAACCAATATCCCCACAGCGGTAGTAACAGCGCGCAGGCACTCTCAACTTGGAAATGGTTTTGATGGCTTCGTGGAGAATACATTGCAAGTCAATATCCAAGATGTTTTAAGGTGTTTGTCTTTTGCCTCTTGTCGCCTCACGATGCATAGAAATCTAAAACATGTTTTAATCCTGATGCAAAGTGAAACATTTATACGTTTTCTACCATCATAGAAAACGTGTGTTTTTGTAGTTTTGTCCTGCATGTTGCAAGTTGCTAAACAAATGTTAAAGTTCGAACACAAGGAAAGTGAAAATGGAGTAAATCATATAATTATTCAACATGTGCGTTTTGTCCAAACTACCCCTTCTGTCGATGAATCTGAACGTACGCGCACTTTACAATCATTACACATAACTAGGGAATAGATTCCACTGTCAGCTGAAACTCTAAGGGCGTGCGCAGCGCTTCCGGGTGGCCAGGTGATGATCAAAGAACTCGATACCGTCAATGATGGCATTTTACCTGGAAAATGGATGTCCGGTGTGGCCGTTATTATCGATGTCTCCCCCTCCACCTCCCTTCCTCCCTCCCCTCCACCCCTGCTCTTTACCAAGATGACGGTAGTTGAAGCAGTTAATGGGATTTTGATCTAACAGGGAAGCGGCGGGATTGCCGACTGTCACAGATTATGGAACCGCCCATGGCAAGGTGAGTCATGTGATTACGACCTGCGACATGAAAGTGTTCGGAATCACATCCACCCACAGTTAGGCACATCAGGCACATCTCACTGACATCAGGCACATCTCACTGACATCAGGCACATCTCACTGACAGCAGGCACACCTCACTGACAGCAGGGACATCTCACTGACATCAGGCACATCTCACTGACATCAGGCACATCTCACTGACATCAGGCACACCTCACTGACAGCAGGGACATCTCACTGACATCAGGCACATCTCACTGACATACTTCTGACATGAAGTCGGGAGACCATTTCTTGGAGATTCTTCTCCGTTATTTTGCATTCTTAATTTTGTTTTTCGTAGATTTTTAAAAAGCAACAACAACAAAAATATTCATGAATACAACTAATCATTTGTGCAAAAAAGAAAACTTGATATTCACTGATCTATTTGTATAATTTGCGCCACTGTTTAGCTCTTGCCGTCCAATGGAATCTGGTGTTGACATACCAGAATACCAGAAGTTGGTTTCACTGGCCCCTATCGTAAGTGTATTTTCTCTTCCCAATAAAGACCCTGGTTACAGAAATAGTGCCATGCAACGACTCCAGACATGAACCACCAATTTCAAACAGATTCAGCATGAGGATACTAACGCTTAATGAGTTATACCGGGCCATTAAAACACAGCTATGTTTGTTTCTCGTGACCATTCATAAACTTGCTGTTAGCAGAGGGAGGATTTTATTGCTGTTTTATATTGTCTTTCATGTGTAGGTTACAAATCTATCAAACTCAACTAATGTATCATGTGACATCTTTGACCACGCCCCCTTCTGCTCTATGTTTGAAGACCATTGCTAGATTCCCATGGAAATCTCACACAGTGAATGGTATGACATTTGTCAATAATCAGAAATGGTTACAAAAGCAACTATGAGGTGAAAAATATTATTATTGGAGGGCAGATCATGTGAAACAATACATTTTTAACATCGACCTCGCATTAATCTGGCACAAGGTCACACACAAGTTTGGATGGCCACGGCCAACAGACAAAGCTACTAGTAGGAAAGACTTATATATTACAATTTCACCTATATTTAAAAAAATGTAACGAACCCCCAATTTTCTGAAAAAATAAGTACGCCTCCCATTGTAGAGGGAAAATGAAAAGAAAATGCTCCCTGATTCTTCAAAATAAAACCTGTTTCCCTGCAGCACGTATAGTGTGTGAGTGAGTTAGTTTTACGCCGCACTCAGCAATATTCCAGCTATATGTCGGCGGTCTGTAAATAATCGAGTCTGGATCAGACAATCCAGTGATCAACAGCATGAGCATCGATTTACGCAACTGGAATACGATGACAGCAGCATGTATAGGACAGTTAGATTTCCCCACGCCATATCAGTTGATCCGTGTTTTACTTGTTATCGGTCATATTTCAAATCTCAGTGCAATCATACCAGTAAGTTTAAATATTCTAAAGTATCAGTACAGCTGTAAAAATGTAAATTTCAAACCGAAAAAATACCCATAGTGCAGTATTTCACGGTCCGTGTCATCTTGACAAATCTTTGAGTGTGTTTCTACATTTTTTAAATTAAAACGAAAAAGAAACTTGCATCCTAGGGAATTTCTCGCATCGCTGAATTCTGATGGAAAAACAAGCAAGTGAAATGTTAGCGCAACGCAATCACACTAATTGTAAATTCCGTTTGAGAGACAAGGATGATTGGAATGAATCAACGTTGCGGTGTCCCGGGGCCGTGCAATTTAGAAGCGTGTTTCCAACATGGCTGTTCTTTGTGTTCGTGGTTACGTGTGTTCTCTTAGGACCCATGTAACAACATAGGACCGGTATATAGGACAGGGGCAGGAACAATGCCATTAACGTTTTACATATTAAGTATTGGTGGTGACTCATAGACCAGCTTTTTAATTTGACGAATTTGTTGAAAAATTACGACTTGAGTGCAGTAAATTGTGATGTACCTGCGAGGGTCATTTGGGGTCGGAACGTATGATAAGCCACACGCTATGGAGAAGGTGGTTGCATGACATGGGCCTTTCCTTAATCTATCTCGCAGTCAATACTTAAAACACACGGATCTATTTCATAATGATGTAATTACTAATTGGTGATGCAAGCAGTGTGCCAAATAGCCACTGGCCCGCTGACCCGTGGCCAGTAAAAATCCAGTCGGGCCAGTAAATCTCCACAGTCACTGGCCCGACAGGCTAGTGATTTTCCATGGGGTCATTTTGTAAATATATCACTCTCTCCGACTTGTTAAGTTATGACACACTTTTAAATCATGCAAGATTATGATGTGATAAAAATGTTCATGATATTAGCAACTTAATGATGAAACCTGTGTCATGCCGACAATATCTTATTCTCATATATTTTTGTAATCTTTTGCTTAAGCACAATTTGGAAACTCCACGCAGCATATCGCCCAGTCATTGTTGCATCGTTGCAGTATACCATGGTCCTGATATCGAATCCAATCGTTCCGAATGTGTATGTTTTACCATGTGGTGAAGCTGTACAGCAGCTCCACAGGTCTTTCCATTTTCACTTGACTTTGCATACATTACAAAACTTTTGGTCTAGTTAGACTAAACATACAAACCGCGATTTTTTTGTTTTTCAACACATCCAAAGACGAACGTAGGTTTGGCAAATGCTCCAAACTATTACAGAAAACAGTATGTTCATCCCGAGGAAAAGGTCAGTAATTGTGTTCTCATCAATATTAACTCAGAAACCGCAAACTAACTGTGAAACATGTATATTTCATTTCCTCGTGGGACTACTGCACAGTCTGTTCACCAAGGACTGACACGTGTGCACGAGCTACACACACTGCACGATATGTACGTGCAAGTCATGCATACGTTCACAACATACAAGTCATGAAAAGCAACGATCCAGTCGGATGCCTCAACTCAGAGAACATTATTCACAGTGGTAATAACATGCCTAGAGATAACGAAGTGATGACAAGATAGGCTGACGTGTGTTTTGGAAGACATGTTTTTTCAGAAATAACGTTGGATAGTTTCATAGCCTTTATCCTTTCTGCAGTATATGGTGGCCGTCATACATTTGTGTGTGTGTGTGTGTGTGTGTGTGCGTGCGTGCGCGCACACTCTCGAGGTAGGGGAGTGACTTCATTCTTACGAGAGTTTCAGAGGTCATTTTATAAACTTTCAGGACAAAAAAGGGGGATAGGGGAAGGGGCACCCCTGCACCCAACTCTGAATCCGCCTATGCCGTGGAATGTGACGAATATTTTCAGTCGCTATCATTCACTGTGGTACCTCTTCCCCGACTCTTTGTCAATTCGCTCTGGTTCAAAGTCTACACCCGTGGGTTCACCAAGGTGGTGATCGCCACATACATCACTTCGGTCATGCTGCTACTGAGATACTGTTTAAAGCAGGACATGCTAACCCTTTTCGCGAACACCTGGTGTCATCACTGATTTCAGTGAGCCATTCATATAATTTTCACAGCTATTTTTTCTTTACATCAAACGGCAGAGACGGATCCAGAGGGGGTGTCTTGAAAGTTTATTTGAAACTACTCGGAAAAACGGCTGAAATTGAACTATGCAACTCTCTCTCTCTCTCTCTCTCTCTCTCTCTCTCTCTCTCTCTCTGTCTATCCGTCCCTGAACACGGACATTGTTTCTGAGGATAGTCAAGGGTGAGTGAGTGAGTTTAGTTTTACGCCGCACTCACTCGAACTCGCCGTAATTATTTCCACACGTAAAACCCGGGGCTGTCCGGGGACACTGCACCAGCACCACCTCGCTAGGGTGTGTGCCGTCACCGATGACGAAGTGAGGGCAGTGTGGGTGCCGGATGGGTCTGTGGGGTTTGAAGTTTGACAAGATGGCTGAGAGATTGGTAGTGGATTGGTGAATGAGTGAGCGAACAAATAGGAGTGTGTTTAGTTTTACGCCGCACTCAGCAATATTCCAGCTATATTGCAGCGGTCTGTAAATCATATGGGAAGACAATCAAGTGATTAACAGCATGAGCATCGATCTGCGCAATTTGGAACCGATGACATGTGTCAACCAAGTCAGCGAGCCTGACCACCCGATCCCGTTAGTCGCTTCCTACTACAAGCATGGTTACTGAAGATCAATATTCTAACCCGGACCTTCACGGGTGGGATAGTCAAGGCTTGGAATTCTTTTGCACGGGCCTTTTATCTATTACATCCAACTAAACTCACTAACTCGCTATGTTGATAATGGTGAATATTAGTTTTTATGACTGACAAAGTTGGTTTTTACACACGTCAGTAACGTTTAGCTGGAGTTTGTGTTGATTCTGTTTAGCATCTGCAGCATGGCTCCAGAGTTCCCGGATGGGATTATCCCAACTCCGCCCAGGGCTTGTCTCCGGCAAATCACGTGACCATCGATGCGATCGCCATGATATTTCAAGGATCATTTCACTTTTGTATCGCCCCAAGGTTTTCATTAAATCTCAAGATATTAATATTTTTGGAAGTGGAAGATATTGTCACAATCATTTTTGTCCATTAGGAGACTATTTATCTAATATGCCTGTGATGTTCAGTGCATTATCGGACATTCTGAAAGTCCCGTCTCTAACGTATTAAGTTCGTCAGCTTCAACTGCTTTCCGGTCTAAACAAGGACTGGAGTGATGTTATCGTTGTCGTAATCTTACGCTACACTGTGACAGAAATTTATCTGGCACCCTTAATACCTTTAATAACCTCATTTTAACTTGGCTCTTTATTCTCATTTTTCTTGATCGTAGGCAACTTATATTGGGAGAGAGGAACTACGGGTAAGACTCTGACATTGCAGGCGGGAGAGTAGTATTTGAGATGGAGACATTAGTTGAAAGAGAAATATATGTTGAAACAAAAGCAGTTGCTAGACATTGTAAAAAGGCTATGCTTAATGATTTTGAAAGGAAATGGGTCAGGCATCGAATCTTAATGAAAAAACCCATTAATCACTTATTGGGTATGCATGCATTGGTATAGATGTGTGAAAGAATGATTTTTTTTATTTTACGTGTTTTTTATCATTTTTTAATTATTTATTTCTCAAGTCCTGTACAATGCATGTACATCATGCATGTCTCATGTGACATCTTTACAGGAATACAGATTTGAAAAAAGAATGGAAAAAGGTAGCCGTTGAAACAGACGGAATATTGAACATGTAAGTGATAGCAGAAAAAAGAAGTAGTAGCTGAAACAGAAGTAACTGTTGAAGCGGAAGTAAAGGTTGAAACAGAAGTAACCCTGGAAACAGAAGTACAGGTTGAAACAGAAGTAATCCTTGAAACTGAAGTAAAGGTTGAAACAGAGGTAACCCTGGAAACAGAAGTAAAGGTTGAAACAGAAGAAATCCTTGAAGCTGAAGTAAAGGTTGAAACAGGAGTAACTGCTGAAGCGGAAGTAAAGGTTGAAACAGAAATAATCATTGAAACAGAAGTAAAGGTTGTAATAGAAACAATCCTTGAAACAGAAGTAAAGGTTGAAACAGAAGTAACCCTGGAAACTGAAGTAAAGGTTGAAACAGGAGTAACTGTTGAAGCGGAAATAAAGGTTGCAACAGAAATAATCCTTGAAACTGAAGTAAAGGTTGCAACAGAAATAATAACTGAAAGAGAAGTAAAGGTTGAAACAGAAATAATCCTTGAAACAGAAGTAAAGGTTGAAACAGAAATAATCCTTGAAACAGATGTAAAGGTTGAAACAGAAGTAATCCTTGAAACAGAAGTAAAGATTGAAACATAAATAATCCTTGAAACAGAAGTAAAGGTTGAAACAGAAGTAATCCTTGAAACAGAAGTAATCCTTGAAACAGAAATAATCCTTGAAACTGAAGTAAAGGTTGAAACTGAAGTAACCCAGGAAACAGAAGTAATCCTTGAAACTGAAGTAAAGGTTGAAACAGAAGCAAAGGTTGAAACAGAAATAACTATTGAAACAGAAGTAAAGGTTGAAACAGAAATAATCATTGAAACAGAAGTAAAGGTTGAAACAGAAATAATCATTGAAACAGAAGCAAAGGTTGAAACAGAAATAACTATTGAAACAGAAGTAAAGGTTGAAACAGAAATAATCATTGAAACAGAAGTAAAGGTTGAAACAGAAATAATCCTTGAAACTGAAGTAAAGGTTGAAACAGAAGTAATTATTGAAACAGAAGTAAAGGTTTAAACAGAAATAATCCTTGAAACAGAAGTAAAGGTTGAAACAGAAGTAAAGATTGAAACATAAATAATCCTTGAAACAGAAGTAAAGGTTGAAACAGAAGTAACCCTGGAAACTGAAGTAAAGGTTGAAACAGGAGTAACTGTTGAAGCGGAAATAAAGGTTGCAACAGAAATAATCCTTGAAACAGAAGTAAAGGTTGCAACAGAAATAATAATTGAAAGAGAAGTAAAGGTTGAAACAGAAATAATCCTTGAAACAGAAGTAAAGATTGAAACAGAAATAATCCTTGAAACAGAAGTAACGGTTGAAACAGAAGTAATCCTTGAAACAGAAGTAATCCTTGAAACAGAAATAATCCTTGAAACAGAAGTAAAGGTTGAAACAGAAGTAATCCTTGAAACAGAAGTAATCCTTGAAACAGAAATAATCCTTGAAACTGAAGTAAAGGTTGAAACAGAAGTAACCCAGGAAACAGAAGTAATCCTTGAAACTGAAGTAAAGGTTGAAACAGAAGCAAAGGTTGAAACAGAAATAACTATTGAAACAGAAGTAAAGGTTGAAACAGAAATAATCATTGAAACAGAAGTAAAGGTTGAAACAGAAATAATCATTGAAACAGAAGCAAAGGTTGAAACAGAAATAACTATTGAAACAGAAGTAAAGGTTGAAACAGAAATAATCATTGAAACAGAAGTACAGGTTGAAACAGAAATAATCCTTGAAACTGAAGTAAAGGTTGAAACAGAAGTAATTATTGAAACAGAAGTAAAGGTTGAAACAGAAATAATCCTTGAAACAGAAGTAAAGGTTGAAACAGAAGTAAAGATTGAAACATAAATAATCCTTGAAACAGAAGTAAAGGTTGAAACAGAAGTAACCCTGGAAACTGAAGTAAAGGTTGAAACAGGAGTAACTGTTGAAGCGGAAATAAAGGTTGCAACAGAAATAATCCTTGAAACTGAAGTAAAGGTTGCAACAGAAATAATAATTGAAAGAGAAGTAAAGGTTGAAACAGAAATAATCCTTGAAACAGAAGTAAAGATTGAAACAGAAATAATAATTGAAACAGATGTAAAGGTTGAAACAGAAGTAATCCTTGAAACAGAAGTAAAGATTGAAACATAAATAATCCTTGAAACAGAAGTAACGGTTGAAACAGAAGTAATCCTTGAAACAGAAGTAATCCTTGAAACAGAAATAATCCTTGAAACTGAAGTAAAGGTTGAAACAGAAGTAACCCAGGAAACAGAAGTAATCCTTGAAACTGAAGTAAAGGTTGAAACAGAAGCAAAGGTTGAAACAGAAATAACTATTGAAACAGAAGTAAAGGTTGAAACAGAAATAATCATTGAAACAGAAGTAAAGGTTGAAACAGAAATAATCATTGAAACAGAAGCAAAGGTTGAAACAGAAATAACTATTGAAACAGAAGTAAAGGTTGAAACAGAAATAATCTTTGAAACAGAAGTAAAGGTTGAAACAGAAATAATCCTTGAAACTGAAGTAAAGGTTGAAACAGAAGTAATTATTGAAACAGAAGTAAAGGTTGAAACAGAAATAATCCTTGAAACAGAAGTAAAGGTTGAAACAGAAGTAAAGATTGAAACATAAATAATCCTTGAAACTGAAGTAAAGGTTGAAACAGAAGTAACCCTGGAAACAGAACTAAAGGTTGAAACAGAAGTAATCCTTGAAACTGAAGTAAAGGTTGAAACAGAAGTAACCCTGGAAGCAGAATTAAAGGTTGAAACAGAAGTAATCCTTGAAGCTGAAGTAAAGATTGAAACAGGAGTAACTGTTGAAGCGGAAGTAAAGGTTGAAACAGAAATAATCCTTGAAACAGAAGCAAAGGTTGAAACAGAAATAACTATTGAAACAGAAGTAAAGGTTGAAACAGAAATAATCCTTGAAACTGAAGTAAAGGTTGAAACAGAAATAATCCTTGAAACTGAAGCAAAGGTTGAAACAGAAGTAATTATTGAAACAGAAGTAAAGGTTTAAACAGAAATAATCCTTGAAACAGAAGTAAAGGTTGAAACAGAAGTAAAGGTTGAAACAGAAGTAAAGGTTGAAACAGAAGTTGTTGTTTAGACAGATGCAATCATTAAAACGGAAGTGGCAGTTGAAACAAAAATTATTGTTGAAACAGAAGTTATTATTGACACAGAAGTCATTGTTGAATCATAAGTAACAACTGAACCAGATACAATAGTTCAACTGGAAGTAGTAGTTGAAGTAGACGTACATTGTAATCACTTCCTATATATATAGCAAAATCATGTTTGGTTTAGTTAGTGATTCCCGGCTGACGGGGTCTATTCAGTATCACTACAGTTACCTGTTGTAGAGAACATCAGTATACATTTAGTGACTGAGTGATTCAAAGCTTCAGGTAATGACAGGATATTATTTCTTAATTTCTGTTAACAAACAACTTCACCCACGTAATTGAGGTAAAAGCAAGATTTTAACACTATATCCTGCAACATATATAATTTTGAAGCAACAATTTCAAGAAAACCATTTTAAGTTAACTTACAAGTACAAATTAACTTCTCTCATAAGATGAACGATTTTCCAAAGTACTAGGGGAAGAAGAACCTAAATTCTTAAAATCAAGAAATATCGGTTTCCAATATATTTCCTAGTTAGGGAATCTATTAATGAGCATTTATACCAACGTGTGACATCATTGAAACAATACATAATATTTTTGTCTGTTTGTTTGTTATTTAGAGCTGCATAGCAATATGGAGGTGGTCTGTGAATATTCGAGTTGCAACCAGACAATCCAGTGATCAACATCACTAGCATCGGTCTTAGCAGTCAACCACGGAAGCGAATAGTCGCCTCTAACGGCAAGCATGGGCCGAGGAAGCCCAAATACATGTAGACTCTAAGCATTGTGTGCGGTAGTACAAATGGGTAAACATTACCCGTTGGCCAATCTATAATCTCATTCTTGAAACTTTGTTTGTAACCATGAATATGTATTGCACGTACAGTTTAGTTCATTAATAGGACGTTTAACGTCCAGGTAGGAGCCCCACATATAATATCCTCCTTGAAATCAGAAGTCATTGTGTACCTGGCTCTGTTGATGACACGGTAATGTCCCGACTCAAGCGTTTAGACAGTTTAACTTTCGAAATTCATTGTACGTTTGGGTTTTTTAAATTCAAAATGCCGTTTCTAAAACAAACAACTCGTGCTTTTGGTTTGAGCTTTTAATCATCCTTAACCAAGCTGGTAAGACGACTTGTGAGAACAATTTTTACCGACTTTATTATTGATGAAATATAAGGTCACACTGATACGCATATAAGTTTAGAGAGATTTTGGAGTACAGTAGCTCAAGGCAAACGCACAATTTACAACCTGTTCCTGTGAACATTACTTTTGTCAACACCCCAACACCTTCTAGTATTTGTTTTGTGAAAATGCACTGATATGTTTTCCAGATATAGATGACTTTGAGAAAGAATGATGATAATATTATGGCTTTAGAACGACTATATTCTGTGAAAGGCGACGTTTCGACATAGATTATAATGTCGTTGTCAAGCAAGTGATACATGAGAAAAAATGAGAAAATATAGAGTCCATGAATTGTAACTGGACAGTCATTCATTAATTCATCATACCATTCTTCCTTTTCTTGGTCTGCGAGAGCGTCAACGCGTCGTTACAAACGTCCAATGTACATTTATATGGATCTCGACACTGAACTCAATTGAAACTCAATGTATTTTGAAAATATATACTATTTTCAATCATGGTTCCCTCAAGAGAGTGTTTCAGTCGATATATCTCATTTCCAATACTTGGTACTCACATGTTTATTTTACATTTTTCAACAGAATGTTTCAATGTGTTTGACAGTTCTTGTTATCGAGAAGGTTGTTCTGTCATATGATGCACGTGTCAACTATCCATGAAACATAAATATTTGATAAGGATATCCAATCATTTTGAAGCCAAGTCAATCAGAAAATTAAAAAATTTATCAGTACTCCCGTATGAACCGGAAGAAGATTTCATTAAACGACATTTTGTTTCCTCCCAAAGTGAAGAGTTACTCGATCAGATATTTTTATCTGTGAACTAAGCGACATCGATTAGAATACAGAGGTCGCTTGGGGACTCAGTGGCGTTTAAAAACCCTTCACAGTTGACTAAGGTCATGTCAGTGTTATTTGCTTAATTTCGATCATTGGTGCACACATAGCTTTGTTCACACTGAAAATGTTGCACAAGGGAAAACTTTCAAAGTTTGACAATTTTTCGTGGTTTTTAAATCTGAGTAACGGGTTTTTTTGTAGTCAATATTTTGATGTATTTGCAATTGTTTCCCATCATGTGAGTCGATATCTTCATTACTCCACGAGTTTTATACGTTTTACTTGTAGTTATGGATCTGATTGCATGTCCGTGAAGAACTTCAAAGACCTCGCAATGGATTTGGAGGTAGAATTGGTCCCTTGTATCCCATGTCTGTCGGCGATTGAACTGCATATTGCAACAAGGTTCTAGACAGTTAGCGGAATAGTGCTTGGAACGACTACCTCATGGTTTGACCTGCACTGACCTGTGACACAGGTCATCTGGGTCACAGTGACTGAAGGTACACGTGTATTTTGTCCACCTAGAGGTCGTTGTCTCTGACTGCAGTTTTCCGGCTATGTGTGAGTTTAGTTTTACGCCACACCCAGCAACATTCCAACTATATGGCGGCGGTCTGTAAATAATCGAGTCTGGACCAGACAATCCCGTGATCAACAGCATGAGCATCGGTCTGCGCAATTGGGAACCGACGACATGTGTCAACCAAGTCAGCGAGCCTGACCACCCGATCCCGTTAGTCGCCTCCTACGACAAGCATGGGTTACTGAAGATCAATTCTGACCCGGATCTTCACGGGTCTTTTCCGGCTATATCACAAGGGAGTTTGGAACAGTATAAATAGTGACGGACACCTTAACATGTCTTCGCAATCAGCCGACCCAGTGACGACCCCCAATAGAATTTGTCTTCAGGAGCCCATCCGGTTTGCAAGTGGCGATTAAGGGGCACAGAGGTCACCCTCGAGGACGTGGCTGTTGCGTGTCGTCCAAATACCGAGAACGATGCTGATGATGTCGATAAATAGAGTGTCTAGTATATCATCTTTGATATAGCTGGAATATTGAAGAACGTAATGTTAAAAAGAAGAAGCAGTCACTCGAGGGACAGAGTATGACTACCTGATACAGGTGTTGACCCCTCCAACCGGGGTGCTATTGATTCTGACTCTGACCCTTCAAGCCGCTACAGGATCTTTAAGTACAACATTCATGGTTATTTTTCGCTTGATTCTTCGCGCGATTCCGCAAGCAAGCTATCTACAGGTATATTATTCAGCAGGACTATGTGAAATGGCCCTTTGGATCACAATTTAGGGGTTCCGAATTAATACGAATCCTCTGGATCGAGGCCCTGCCATTATACGCCATAAAGACCTTTCAACAATAAAAAAAATGAAAATATGTTTTAAACTTATTGTGCAACAAATTATATGAAATTTATAAATTTAGCTGATATAGTAAGAGTGTTAAATTGTATTTTATTTCACGTCGTGATGAAAATCCAGGGCGGACAGGAGACAGGAAACGGAAAGAGTTACAATATAATCTGGTATAGAGTTATTCACTTGTTTTTTCGCAGTCTGTGGGTGTGACCATCTTCTCCAATTTAGAAGACGTTTGCGACCAATCATTGGACAGGCTGGGTTCGCTTTGATCCCAAAAACTTAAATGACATTCTATAAATGACACTATCTACAATATATTTATCAGATAACCTTTCCTCTTTCGATAGGGGCGGTGGGGTAGCCTAGTAGTTAAAGCGTTCGCTCGTCACGCCGAAGACCCGGGTTCGATTCCCCACATGGGTACAATGTGTGAAGCCCATTTCTGGTGTCCCCCGCCGTGATATTGCTGGAATATTGCTAAAAGCGGCGTAAAACCATACTCACTCACTCACTCATTCTTTCGATAGGAGCCTTACAGTGTGATTTCAGTTACATTGTGCATTCTTTTTGTGCACAGTTGTTGTGACAAGATGGTTTCTTCTGATGCACCCTTGCAACATAAAGATGCGCACATGCATGTGGTACATAATTAAAGCATGTATCAAATATTTCTGTCCCCACCTCCTAAACTGTCATGATTCTCAATCCCGCTCTTAGTCGACTGACATCAATGGACAGATGCGTTGAACCACTTATCTCCCTTGACGTGACATCTTAGTATTACATCTTAGCCTTAAAGGCCAATTTAAACTGGGCACCAGCCATCCACTCGCCCGGTAAACCCGTGCACCTTATCTTAATGTCAATTTGGAAGAAGCCTGGAAGACGAGATTAACGCCCTTCGTGAGACACCCAACAGCAAGCCAATTTCCGGAATTCCAAGATACCTCTGTTTTTAGCTGCCGACACTGTTACGTTCTGAATTCTCTGTTGGTTTTTAGCACTTCTCCAACGACTTGATTGTAATTCTTGCTCGGTTATTTCATGGTTTTACTCGCAAGATGTGTGTCATGGCCTAGGCTGTTGATATGCCGATTCCGGTTTCTGATGCACCGGTGAAGGTTTTGATAAAACCCGGAAGAGTTGACATCGAAATGAGTCCTGTCAACATGGGCCAGATAAGGTTCGGGTTGATCAAAAACTCTTCTTGGAGAAGACAGCGGAAATCTCTGAAACAGAGTTGCATTCCGAGCCCATTTCTGGCGATTCTCTTTGACGGTGTTAATTCGTGATTTCTGGCCAAGATAAGTGACACGTTAGGGCAAAGCCCTTTAATGATTAAGCCCACGAATTACGAAGCGGTATTCGAATACCGCGTGAATCTGAGTGAGTGTGTGACGGAACATTTAGACGTTAACAATACCCAAGCATTTAAGGCAACATTCTCCTGCTGACAGGAAGTCCTGAGACTCCACAGTCCCGAGTCCAGCATACTCCCGTGCATTTCCACTTCCTCCATAATATGGAGTTATTGCTGGGCGGAGGAGCTAAACGAGACTTACCAATTCACTACCACTACTCACGCTTGTCGGCAAACTTTGCTTTTAAACTATCGGAACTTTTCCAGATCACCTACAGAGACATGTACAAAACCAGGAAACCTTTTATTTGTTACGTCATGTTCTATCCTAATGCGATGGAAGATAAACAGTAGACAAGGTCGGACGCTGGTTAGAAATATGTCGGGCATAAGTGAGATTTGGTGTATGGAGTGTAAGAAATATTAATTTGCTACAATGTACTGAGTAAATTGAGTTTGAACGCTGCCTTAGTGTTTGTTTGAAACCAGAAGTGATGTCAGTTCGCAGACGCTTAAAAACCCGTTGGCGGCGTTCCTAACTCAATATTAGTTCGAGCCACAATTTATCCTTGGACGAACCGCCGCCATATAGCTAGAATATTGCTGAGTGCGGCGTAAAACTAAACTCACTCACTCACTATCCTTGGACGAACAAGGGGTACAACTCTCCACTGCGAATTGTCTTGCCTATGTCCACCGAGCCTTCAACATAACATTATTCATTTTGGAATTTTAGACACCAGATATATCTGTTACAAATACTTTAATTTTGTCGATTGTAATGTGATCTAAGGTTCTAGACAGTTAGGTCCCCTAGCTACGAGGATTCGGTAGTCCCGGGTTTGAATCTCAGACTTGTCCTGATCCTTAGTCAGCGAAATATTTACGTTTTTGTGATCACCAAGACGAAATGTTCGGAAAAGAATATTTGTTTTGAACGTCTGAAGAAAAACGTATTTTGTAACCAACATTAATACTGATATAGTCAGTGTTCTTTTAGTTTTAAAAAAAATCATTTATTTCATTTTTTGACATGAAGACGAAATTTATTTTGACGAATGAATCGCGTTTACAAATATATTTTTAGAATTTGCATCTCTTCGATATGCATTCATCCTTCCATAGATTTAGTAAGTCTCAGATATGTTTGGCACGTATCTGCGTGATTGAGTTGAGAAATTATTGGTTTGTATGAGTGAGTGAGTTTGGTTTTACCACGGTGACAGAAACAGACTTGACATAATGAAGTATTGCTTCCAGCTGGAATAGCGTGACGTTAAACATCAGTCACTATTCTCGTGTCACTGACACGCTCTGGAATACTTATTCTTCTTTCCGTTGCTCACTCCCTGTCGGAGTCACTTGTCTGAAGCTCCAAAATTGGCTATGCAGAGCCGCGTCCTTGGCACAACAACAACCTATCATCTTGGGTTCGAATCCTGATTTGTTTCTGTTGGTAAGTTCATCAGCACGGAGCACAGACCTGATCCAGCGTTACTTCAGTCCTTCCTCCCACATTAAGCAGACACACTGTGATACAACAGGAATACTGTTAGCAGCAGCGTTTAACACAACTCGCTCAAAAAAAGTGAGTGAGTGAGTGAGTTGAGTTTTACGCCGCACTCAGCAATATCCCAGCTATATGGCGGCGGTCTGTAAATAATCGAGTCTGGACCAGACAATCCAGTGATCAACAGCATGAGCATCGATCTGCGCAATTGGGAACCGATGACATGTGTCAACCAAGTCAGCGAGCCTGACCACACGATCCCGTTAGTCGCCTCTTACGACAAGCATAGTCGCTTTTTGTGGCAAGCATGGTTTGCTGAAGACCTATTCTACCCCAGATCTTCACGGGTCCGTTAAAAAAAGCCATTTATCTGTAACATTAAGCTGAATTACGTCCTATGTCTGGGTTCACACGTGACATCCTAATCATACCTCTACAACATGATAACAACTTTTTTTAAACATTCAATATTCGTTGATGTGAAAATATCGTTATTATGCTGACCCTTTGAGTCGACGATGGCACCAATATTTCAAAACATTGACATTCGCTGAGGTAAAAATAACGCTCTTTATGTGGAACTTAGACGTGACGACGACACAATCATTAGTGAGTAGTCGACACTGAGTATATGAAAGATACATAGAGACAAAAACAGGAATCATCTCGTACACCACGAGATGTCGTCTAGACTGCGTATTATATTAAACATGCCAAATGGTTTCGTCTAGTGTTGATTTCCGCGGACAATGTGCCGTTATATACAGCCTTCCACTGTATATGCACCATCGTCATCCTTGTGGTATTTTGGGGGAGGTAATTATTTATATATATATATATAAGTTTTTTCAGAGTTAGTGAGTGAGTTTAGTTTTACGCCGCACTCAGCACTATTCCAGCTATATGGCGGCGGTTTGTAAATAATCGAGTCTGGACCAGACAATCCAGTGATCAACAACATGAGCATCGATCTGAGCCACTGGAAACCGATGATATGTGTCAACCAAGTCAGCGAGCCTGACCACCCGATCCCGTTAGTCGCCTCTTACGACAAGCATGGGTTACTGAAGATCAATATTCATATCGGACCTTCACGGGTCTTGTTTTTAAGAAAACATGTGACAAAATATAAATATGATATAGCACTGGATGTGTCAAAAAGAATAGGTTATGTGCTTCAAATGGGGAAAGACTTGTGTTTTGAACTGACACCCCTAAATCAACCTGACGGACGGATCAGATGTTTGACCTGGTTGACGTTGTTCATGATATTAGTCACTTGTTTGATTGGTCCTTCGTCAGATTTCATCCTTCGTGAGGAATCTCATACAAGGATGGAAGTGCCTGGTGTACACAGAACACAGAACATAACAACACTGACTCGGAAAGTGAGCGAATGTTATTTTAAGTCGCAGCCTCGGTCTGACATGTGTGCGAGAAACTATCCCCGCTACAGAGACCCCATGACGCAGAATCGTCCTCTTTAATCTCTGCACCAATGAGTAAGTGAATGAGTGAGGCATGCGTTTGGTGAGTGATTGACTCTCCATTGTTATTACCCAATTTACAAGAGAATCTAATTCAATTAATGACCGGGCAGGCTTTAACGCAGTTTTTAGCGGCGTCATCCCAGCAACATATTGTGGTAGGTCTCTGTACCGGTACCTCTGTACCCATTTGAGGAACCACCATGTAGGATCTCCCCGATCCAGTGTTCCAGTTCACAAGACAAGACTAGTGCAGGGGGTTGGGGAGGGGGTGGGGGCACATATGTAGCTGCAGAATGTCCGTTGGGACAGCCGCACCATGCATGTACTCTGTCGGTTTAATCAAACTTATGGCTCAGTTCGATACACCGTGATCTCTGTCTCGGGGTTCTGCGTTTTTTCAGACAGCCAGTACAGGTGCACCCGCAATGACATTTCTGGAGTGCAGATGTTGATTAGTATTTGAATGAAATTAATAATGGATTCTTTGAAGCATTTATTTTAAAACATTTCCAATAAAACGTCTTTGTTTGAACACACGCCACTCATGACGTAAGCAGAACCCGATCAGGCACATCATTCAACGTATAATAACACACACACACTGTCCAGCCATCCGCCCATCGATACATCCACGCGCGCGCACACACACACATACACACACACACTCACATACATACATACATACATACATACATACATACATACATACATACATACATACATACATACATACATACATACATACATACATACATACATACATACAGGAAATCAACTTCACTTCCATATACATATATATGTAAGCGAGATGCTACGATGCACAGAGGACACGTTTTTTCCTAAATCTTGTCATTAGTGTTAAAAGTTGTTATTGAATAAACATTATTATTGTTATTATGTTTTAAATTCCAAAACACGTTGTGGTTAGTCTTGAATACACACTTGAGTCGACACTTTTGTTCCCGAACCTCAACCGACTATGCGTTCAGTTGTGGATGACTATACAAACATGAATCCACATCTCGGATGTAAACAGACCAACTCCGCCTCCAGACAATATTGATCACCATTTACCATCGTTGATTAAACATTTTCAAATATAAACATCATTGAAAGGAAATTTGATTTGTTTTTCGTCTATAGAGCAATCACATTTCTAATAACAGAATACTTTTGCTGGCATGTACCACTTGCCTGGCGTGTAATAACTAGCGTCAACTGACGGGACATGTAAACGTTTATTGTTACCGCGCGTTAGACATTGTATATATAACACATTCTGAAGCAATAATATCTCGGGTAACGCTCAGGCAAAGCGTGCCTTGATTTCACTTCGTCATCGAACGATTGTTAGTTTGGGAGACAATAGCTAAATTTGTAACCGAACTATTATTGTGAATAATAGATAAAAAGAGAAAGTTATCACGTGAAAGGTGTTGCATAAAGAAATAGTCCAGTTGTTATTAATTGTAGTGATATCTCTGACTTTAACCATGTCATGTGTGATACACAATCTCTCTATAATGTTTCATGGTGGTATGTGGTCTGGATTACTTGCTAGTATACACTTTCAGTATAACCACTGTATTCCTAGCGCAGAACCAGCTGCAAGACCAGTAACGTGGCGTCACAATAACGGTCAAATGACATTCCTATATAACTGGAGATAACCAGATAATCATTTGGTCATCATAAGAATGTTGGGTGGTGGAGGAATAGGGAAGGGAGTCCAGTTGGAACTGGTTCAAATGTGCTCCTTACTATAGTCCGTTTGGCTCAAAAGCGGACCGATGAATTGCAATCTAACTCGAAAACACAGTTCACTATTTGTTACGAGGGGAGGAGTGCAGAGAAAGAGACAGCCAGGTGTTCGAGAACGGATGGAGACGGCACAGCACAGGTTAATGAATAAATAACTTTGTCTGTGAACGTGCTTCTCGAACACATGGCTGTCCCTTTCTCTGCACTCCTCCCTCGTAACAAACAGTGAACTGTGTCAATATTTTAATGATAGTTTGTTAAACAACTTTATTATTTTTAGGACAAAATCTGTAAAAACCTCACAGAGTGGGTATGATGTTTTGATTATGATCAGCGTTTCATTGAGTATGTTCTGTTTATTAGTTTTCGAATTAGATTGCAATTCATCGGTCCGCTTTTGAGCCAAACGGACTGTAAGCTGCTTCACCGTATCGTCAAGCGTTTTGATATGTTCTGTATGTTTTTAATCTTTTCCTATGCCTAATTAGTTATGCATTACTTTAACAGGATTTTAAGAAGGGATTTTGTAAATATTTGAATCATAAAGAAACTATTGGTGATATGAAATAAACAAAAAGTTTAAACCGGAATTATACTTGTTGATTACACTTATTGCTTTGTCCAGTGAGTGAGTGCGTTTAGTTTTACGCCGCTTTTAGCAATATGTCAGCAATATCACGGCGTGGGTCACCAGAAATGGACTTCACACATGGTTCCCATGAGTGGAATCGAACCCGCGTCTTCGGCGTGACGAGCGAACGCCTTAACCACTAAGCTGCCCTACCGCCCCTGCTTTGTCCAGATTCAGATATTTATCACATTCATTGTTTGTTGATACAGGACGATACAGTGAAATTCCTCGGGAAAAAAAGGTTTGCAAATTTTGTAATCTGGAACTATTAGAAGACGAGTACCACCTGATGTTCATATACCCGGTGTAATTATATACCTCCATATGTATACCAGTTGATTAATATTTATACATTTAATGATATAGTGATTTTCTCAAATTTGAATATTTAAAAATCTGTTTGCCTTTTTATACGATGCGTTTAAACGTGGTTTATATTTCTTATTCAGTGTTTATACACGACACAAACCATCGAAAATGGTTTTCATTTTCAACGAAGCCTTCATTACCGAGTACACCCTCCTTCATCTCTATGAATATTCAAATATCTCTCTGTTTCTATTTTGAGACCATGGGATCTCCAACAAAATTGTGCTATGACGACGCTGAATTTGCATTTTTATATGTTTAAGGTATCATTAAAGAAAGCATAATTTCTAGTTTTAGAATTACTGAAAAGATAGGAGTGGCAGTCCTGTTCAAAGCAACATTTAAATCTTACCATACGTTCCTCGATAAAGGATCCTTGCTATTTAATGTTTGTGACTCCCACACATAGCCAAATCCAAGTCGAAACAACAAATACTTCAATTTGGGAACCCAGTTATTGTAGAAGCATATTATGACACGTTTATGGATGTTATATATTTGTTATCTGTAATAATATAAAGGAAAATATGATAAACGTTTGATACAAATATACACAGTGGATATCGTCCACAATCACCCAATCATGTGATATCGATATCTGTTCTATTATCCTGGACCTTTCAGTTTCTTCGTAATAAAGGTATAACAATATTCTAAATGGTTGTAAATTCCTGCTTCAGAAGAGATTGTAAAAGTACTTTTCATCTTCCAACCTGGGAGGTGAGTGAGACTTCATTCTGTTGTCCGGTAACTTCGTTGTAGCTTTTAATATATTACATTATATAGCGACTTGTTCAAAACAATGCCCTTACGCAAAATACAAGAGAGTTTTCACACTTTAACAGTCGATATATTCAATATTGCGCCAATGTATGGTTCACAGGACCATA
The DNA here is from genome assembly GCF_003918875.1 of Haliotis rubra. Classification (NCBI taxonomy): domain Eukaryota; kingdom Metazoa; phylum Mollusca; class Gastropoda; order Lepetellida; family Haliotidae; genus Haliotis; species Haliotis rubra. Next base: position 552,121 of record NW_025767140.1, on the reverse strand, counting down.
TCTCAAAACCCCAAACCACCATCCCCGGCCTCTGTCACCCAACACAGCGCTTTCCTTCAATATAACACATTCTTCCTGTTATTAAGTGTACCACGCCTCTTCACTTGTTGAACAGGGTCGAGGTTAATGACTAGCTTCATTTGTAACTGTGGGTGTAAAAGTTTATCGAACTATCGATGTACCGCAATTGTTCCAGGCCTTGAGGAAACTTATCGATACTGCTTTACTATAACAAGACATCGATGCCCCACTGCTTTGTCGATATTGTCATATAACACGAATAACCGGTGTCCAATAATCAGAGGTGAACCTGTCGACGTGTCACATCTTAAGCTTAAGCGATTTCTGCGTGAAGCGAAGGTTTTGTCTTGCTGAAAACTGCTAAGAAGTCCATGATGTTTGTTTGTTGTGTAACTCTGTACTCAGCAATATTCCTACTATATGGCGTCAGTCTGAAAATAATCGAGTCTTGATCAGACAATCCGGTGATCAACAGCATCATCATCTATTTCTATTGGGGTAAAGTCTACGGGGATGAAATCATGGATTTTTTTCACAATGGAACATCTGTTCAGTTGGCCCATCCGATGTTGTAAGTGTAACTTGAACACATGGATAAGTCGGATCAGAACCCGGATCTTAAGCCACGTCAGCAGTGAAGTTTTTCTTGTGTTCTGTTATGTAAATGTACAGTATTGACGGGGATAACAAATAGTATTTGATTGAAAGCAAACTGAAAGCAAACTTTGTGACGTGAGGTTTGCACGATAAGGTAAACCTGTTTTGATTCCAAAGTGTCTCATTTATTATAGATTGTTATTTGGTTTTAATGGGATCGGGCCTTGTTGCTAAGTGGAACTTTGGCTGTGATGTGTGAGGTGTGGTATTCAGAGGCCACTAGAGAGCGTTGAATGCGGGCTGACAATGACAACGTTGATAGGAGTCGGCAAATAAACAGTGTAAATGGATGAAAATGATCGAAAAAGCCTTCACGTTCCTGTTGTGTGCATTAAAGAGCTGCAGTTAACACAGAGAGGTGGCCGGATCGATTTGAACAATAAACAGTCGCCCACTATTACCTTCAGATATCTCTATGTCTGTCTATCCATAGAGCTGCTCTCCGTGACACTGTAACTCAGCACCTATCACCGAGTCTCCGCCCAGCCTAGTCACGGCCATAAAGGAACCATGTTTCCTCGTCACGCCAAGAGTTGCATTCGATTCCCAACATTCGAACGCGGCATAAAATATACGCACTCACTCACTCTATACAACCTTAATGTTATATGAAGCGCTCGGCCAGGGCTCCGTTCCACAACTCTATCTTAACGCTAAGGTAATGGTAAGTGCTATACTTTAACATAGGCCTACGATAGTCGTAGAGCTAAGACTGCTTTGTGGAACGGGACCCAGGGTGACATATAGGGGCAGCTGGCCCTGTCTAAAAGCAATATACAGAGTTTCCTACCTTTGGTGTTCCAGAAACTGCTGCTTGTAATCTCAGGTTCGCTCAAACTATGTTCCTTGGTGTGTCATCAAAATACTCAAGCTCTAGGGTTTCACTAAAGTAGTTGCTCATGATGTTGATCACTGGGTTGTCTGGTCCAGACTCGATTATTTGCAGACTGCCACCATACAGCAGGAATATTACACAGTGCGGGGTTAAACAACAAACAAACACATACGTGGTATTAACCCCGTCTATCTTCCCACTGGCCTGCTGATACTCTAGCCACATTTATTTGATAAATTTCCTTGATTACACCATAGTCATCCATCACTTATTGAGCGGTTCTGATAGCTAGTGGTAACACCGGTCTCGCCCACATATGTAGTGTGAACACACATGAACAGGTGCGCACGTTTGTAAAAAATGAGAAAAAAATCTGCTTCATCAGGACATCAGGACTCCTCAGTTTGTGACCCACCCATGACGTATATACTCCTAAGATATACTCCAAATATACTCCTAAGATGATGTCACCTCAAAGTCACTCAGAATGACCACCTATCAATCAATCATTTTATTCTCAAATAACCAGGGTTGGTGGTACAAGAGCGAATACAATTATTCTATATACAAAAACAAATGACACAGATACATAATAATAAATAGTATATTTAAATACAAAATATACTGAACATCATTGAAAACGCACCACCTGTATTAGTTTGAATTTCCAAGAGCATAAATGAGCAATCGGTGTAAATTGTACATACTTTTGTAGTCCAATGATTGGTAAAGAAAAGAAACAAGAACCAATCCAGCAAAACAGTGAAGTTTTAATTCAGTTGACCATGAAAGAAAGATGGAGTCAAATTGGAAAGTCAGTAACGTGTATGACCACCGTTAGCAGCAACACAAGCTGTGCAACGTCTCCTCATTGAACTGATAAGTCTCTGAATAATGTTTTGAGGCAATGCATTCCACTCTTCCTCAAGGTTGTTGATCTGTGGGCGACGTGAGAGGCGTTGGCCGATGTAATCCCACAAGTGTTCAATGGGAGAGAAATCTGGTGACAATGCAGGCCATGGAAGTTGAGGAATGTTGTTGCTTGCCAGAAATTGTGTTGCAACACGTGCAGTGTGTGCTCGAGCATTGTCCTGCTGGAATGTGTGCAGATCTTGATGTTGGTTAAAGAAAGGAACGACGTTGTTCTGAAGAATGGTGTCACGGTAGTAAAGGGCATTCACTCTGCCACGACGAACTACCAGAGCGGTTTTGTGATGATAACTGATCCTTCCCCACACCATAATGCTGTCTCCACCCTACCGATCTGTTTGCATAACACAGTCCTGATGGTAACGTTCTCCCCGTCGACGCCATACCCGTAGACGCCCGTCAGCATATCGCAAGTGAAAACGTGACTCGTCGGAGAACACAACACCATGCCGACGTCGTAACAACCACAAACGATGCTGTTCAACCCATCGTCGGCGTTCATGTCTATTAATTTAGGATGGTTCCAACATAAGGGCGTCGACACCGTAATCCTGCCGCAAGGAGACGGCGTCGGACGGTGGAAGCACTGATCAAACCACGCCGGCCTTGGACAGCGTTGGCGGTTCGGGCAGCCGGCAACGTACAATCCCGAATATGGCGCCGAACAATGTCTCGATCTTGGCGAGGGGTGGCAACACGTGCCTGGCCAGGACGTTGGCGGTCCCTGGTGGTTCCTGTTTGTTGGTACCTGTTGGCAAGTCTTATGATGGTGGAATGATGGCAACCAAATCGTCTGGCAATAATCCTGCTTGATGTGTCAACCTGCAACATGCCCAACGCCCTTTCTCGTTCCTCTGGTGACAATCTTGGCATTGACAAAATAAACTTTACTTGCGGAGGTACAGCTAAAATGAGAACGGTTTTTTGCCGACGGTCATTTATACCCCATGCAATTTGTGCTTTTCGTGTGTGTTGTGCATGCATTTTGTTGTTGTCATGTGATGTGTTCCATGATGTGTTCGGGCAATCCGTTCTTTACTGTACAGCATGATTTATTGTCTTTTGTGTTATTAACAACATTTCCAACCTTCATTTTCACTCTCAAAACAATCCTATTACCATATTTCAAAATTTACAGGTGGTCCGTTTTCAGTGATGTTCAGTACATAATACAAGATGACTGTAGCCAGTCTTACAGTTTATGTTTCTGATAATTTTGATGCAAAATTTGACAAAATTATAATTTCTTTAGTGTCATTAGTTGAAAATAATTTAACAAAATTTTTCAGTTTTGAATATTTTGTTTTCGGGGATGATAAATATATTTTTCTAGCATCACAAAGACTTTGACATTAAAAATATAATGAAATTCATCAGCCATAGATGTAGATTGACAAAGTTTACAAGTTCTATCACAGCCTGGCATGTTCTCCCAGCGGCTAGTTTCTATTGGAAGATTGTGGCTCGACGTAATAAATCTTAATAATGGAAAAGAGATTTGCTGTGGGAAAGATAGGTATGTGTCACATAATGGATACTTTTTAAGGTATTGTTAATAAAATCCTTGAAGCAATACGATTTCTCCACTTTTGAATAAATTGATCACCGTATTTCAACCCGCATCAGTAAATTAGCATCCTTCTCAAGAAGCGCTACAGAGCATCCACTGGCTATTACCACACAACACCTTATAACTGGTGCCGAGAGGTTTGTCTTGGACCCAAGGTGTGCAACCCAGCTGTGAGTTCATGCCCGAACACGTGTATATGTTCACGTGTCCGACACAAATCCAACCACGAACCTCTGTCGCCCAAGCAGCCTCCATATAAGCTGACATGAGGTAGCCACGTGACAAGGAGGATTGAAGCAGGAGTGTATTATACAACCTGATGAACATTCCTCTTTTCACTTGATTCCATGTTTTATTTTTTCAGGTGAACAATTGACTTTGCATGTGTTTGTGATCGTTGCCTCTGTTTAGGCAATATACACTCGCCTTTCACTTTCACTTTCGATCGAAACGTCACTTCTCTAGACTATGACCATCAATTCGTTGCACAGAAATCGTAACTCGCGTGAACTTTGAATAGGACACTATACATTGCAGCAGTTAGCCTTGTGGAATAATCCGTAATAACCGGTGGTATATTACGAATGTATTTAATGCAACAACATTCTACTGTATACAGCTCATTACTGGTTTCCCCCGCCGTAATGTTGTGTAACATTGCTAAAAGCGGTATAAAACCACAACCACTCACCCGACGTTGCCAAATTATATTAGTATCTTAACCTGCTATCTATGACTCACTAATAGTCCTCCTTTTCCCAACCCTCCACATTGTGCCAAAAACTTGCTGTTTTAAACTACCACGTGCCTCAACATTTTTCCAATACCACATCATTATGAAGCATCCCCCCTCTTCCCCTCATCCCGACATGCCAAGACGTTGACAAACCGTCACCCCATTTTCACTTAATTCACTCAGCCTATGCTCACAGTTAATTGAATTCTTCATTGAACGCTCAATTACGGGATAAGATGAAATGTTTTAGGTCCTTAGTTAAGGACGGTACAATAGAGAACAACACATTAGGAATTGTAATGTGATTGAGATGTTTAATATCGCTTCATTTAACACTCGCTCCTTCAGCTGGGCCTGTATAGGGGGTTGGCCAGCGCGGTGAAACACGGCTCACGGTGAGGTACAATCGCTGTCCGCACAAGATCGAAGACTGTTATAAAGGTATTCCTGCCGATCACTTCACGGAGACAATGGCTAATCTATCGCGGAGCTGTAACATGTTTTATCACGGGTAAATTAGTGAGGAATTCGAGGAGGGTACAAAAGCATACTTTCAAAGAAAAATGACGGAAAATCGAAAAGATAAATAATAGGTGGTATTTAAACATCGTGTTATAGAAGCATTTATTCTGTATTGTGACACAGCATTAATGTGATTATCATGAGTAGCGAGGAAAGGTACAATAATTACCTCTTTGTATTTTTATAAAGTGATCATTTTTCATGTGGAGTTATTTTTCCAACCTGAAAATTAAAGCTCCGGGCAATCTGTCAACTATGTCTTAATTCCAATGAAGTTATGAATTAGTTTGGCATAGCACTGCAGTTAATCAGAAATAGAATTTGAAAGATGAATGTATGACCAAAGAATGAGGAAGATTTATAGCATTTTTGCAGTGCAAGGAAATTCAATCACATTAGATATTTCATGAAACTTGTCCCGAAAGCAGGCTCTGAGCGGCAGACAACACTGAGAGGTTTGTGTAAGTGAGATCGGCATAGTATCACATCGATCACATTATACACGAATCCAACCTGCCCTAGTCAAACCCGAGAACAATAGAACACTACCGATAGTGTCTTCAGGTTCCAAGGCATATTGTCCAGAAACAGGAGATATACAAGTGTCCATGGTAATCCTTCGTCACCACCCTTACCTTGATCCTGAAGGTCGGGTCACTTGCATCGCATTCTGGGACAATGTTGCATTCCATAACTGAGAACCAGGGAGCATTAGTTGTTGCATAACCTGCTGTTATAAAGAAAACATCCCCAATCTAGTCTTCTCTGTTACCCAGGTATTTAACCTGAGAGTCATGGATTTATAGCAGAATTTAAACGGCGTATTTATGATATTTACTCTCAGATGTGGAAGAATGATTTAAATAAACTAGATAATATTTACAAATTAAAGATTGTTTAAATTTTGAAAAGTATCTAGTACATATTGATATAAGGAAATATAGAATTGCTCTTACACGGTTCAGACTGAGTTCACATACACTGATGATTGAAGATGGACTACACCTAAAACACCATTACGCGATCGCCTGTGTCCATTTTGTGTGAACGATCTTGAAGATGAATACCATATCTTGCTCATTTGTCCAAAATATTTAAGTATAAGAAATCGTTATCTACCAAAGCATGTCATTGCCAGACCAAGTATGATAAAGTTTGTGAACATGTTACAAACTAATAATGTACAACTATTGATTAGTATTGCTAAATGTGTTTATCATATCTTTAAAATGGAAAGTACAATGAATATGCTGTAATTATTTACTCTTGGGTTACCATCCCTCATTTCTCTGTTAAATTATTGTATTTCAAACTATATGTGTACATCCACAAATACCCAGGACTGTGCAATCAAACAAAATCTTTGTAACCGTTGTTTTTGGCCCATGGCCTAAATCAACCTTCTGTCTGCCTGACATGGTAATCCACGAACCACGAGTTAACCCATAACACATGTATCAGATCTAATAATACACGACTGCATAAATCTTGATGACACTCATTTTAGTCAGTGAACCACCATCACCACACACACTACATATGTCAGATGTACTCACGTTCCACTGACACAACCCACACTACAAATATGTCAGATGTATTCACGTACCACTGACACAACCCACACTACAAATATGTCAGATGTATTCACGTACCACTGGCACAACCCACACTACAAATATGTCAGATGTATTCACGTACCACTGACACAACCCACACTACAAATATGTCAGATGTATTCACGCTCCACTTACACAACCCACACTACAAATATGTCAGATGTATTCACGTACCACTGACACAACCCACACTACAAATATGTCAGATGTATTCACGCTCCACTGACACAACCCACACTACAAATATATCAGATGTATTCACGTACCACTGACACAACCCACACTACAAATATGTCAGATGTATTCACGCTCCACTTACACAACCCACACTACAAATATATCAGATGTATTCACGCTCCACTGACACAACCCACACTACAAATATATCAGATGTATTCACGCTCAACTGACACAACCCACACTACAAATATGTCAGATGTATTCACGCTCGACTGACACAACCCACACTACAAATATATCAGATGTATTCACGCTCCACTGACACAACTCCACACTACAAACAAATATGTCAGATGTATTCACGATCCACTGACACAACCCACACAACCATTGACTACAAATATGTCAGATGTATTCACGCTCCACTGACACAACCCACACTACAAATATATCAGATGTATTCACGTACCACTGACACAACCCACACTACAAATATGTCAGATGTATTCACGCTCCACTGACACAACCCACACTACAAATATATCAGATGTATTCACGTACCACTGACACAACCCACACTACAAATATGTCAGATGTATTCACGTACCACTGACACAACCCACACATACAACATATGTCAGATGTATTCACGTACCACTGGCACAACCCACTATACAAATATGTCAGATGTATTCACGTACCACTGACACAACCCACACTACAAATATGTCAGATGTATTCACGTACCACTGGCACAACCCACACTACAAATATGTCAGATGTATTCACGTACCACTGACACAACCCACACTACAAATATGTCAGATGTATTCCCGCTCGACTGGCACAACCCACACTACAAATATGTCAGATGTATTCACACTCCACTGACACAACCCACTATACAAATATGTCAGATGTATTCACGCTCCACTGACACAACCCACACTATACAAATATGTCAGATGTATTCACGCTCCACTGGCACAACCCACACTACAAATATGTCAGATGTATTCACGCTCCACTGACACAACCCACTATACAAATATGTCAACGTATTCACGCTCCACTGACACAACCCACTGTACAAATATGTCAGATGTATTCACGTACCACTGGCACAACCCACACTACAAATATGTCAGATGTATTCACGTACCACTGGCACAACCCACACTACAAATATGTCAGATCTATTCACGTTCCACTGACACAACCCACTATACAAATATGTCAGATCTATTAACGCTCCACTGACACAACCCACACTGCAAATATGTCAGATGTATTCACGCTCCACTGACACAACCCACTATACAAATATGTCAGATGTATTCACGTTCCACTGACACAACCCACACTACAAATATGTCAAATGTATTCACGCTTCACTGACACAACACTCTCTGCATAGAAACAAACAGACTATTCAAAGACAGAAGAAGAAAGTACCATATTACTCGTGTCATGTTGTGTGTTAGACTGTATTTCACAATTTGACCCTATGTTACTACTGTAGTTTACATCAGAGTAATTCGCGTGATCCAGCACGAGGTGTTCGGTTTCTCAGCTGTTTGATGTTCCGCCAGTGGGTTGAAATGCACGGTATCTCCGATTGAAGGTTGATTGTAGTTGAGCTTCTGGCGTTTCGTTGATCGTTTATATCACATAACTACTTTGCTACACAGATGCTTAACGGTCATAATGTATTGAAATATTACTGCCTTGAAATCTAACAACGTTTCATCTTCAGAAGACATTGATAGTTTTATCGTTGGTTTAAATATCAGATGCAAGATTGCAAATATCTATAAAAATAGCTAGTTAGAAAACTTCACACGTTTCTACCGTCTGTAAAGAGAGGATATCATATTCCCGCAGCGAACAAAATGCATGATGTATGGAAGTCCAATAGCCGGTGATCACGTGATGCACTTAGAAACAGATTAGTCACTTCATTTAAATCGGCGTTTATGGCCATCAGCTGACTAGGGATAAATTAGGCAACAATACTGATGGCTGGTGTTCTTGTCACTAGTTTTATTTTTGGAAATTAAATATTTGTTTAGAAACATTGTTTTACTACCTTTCCATACGTCTTGAGTACCAACCAACCCATTGAGGTAAACGATGGTGATCGTTCCGAGGTATTGACACGTTTCCTTGCTAATATATCCTCGCAGAGCAATAAGTGTATATAAAATAAATCTCATATGCGTGTGTTGCACATCTGTAGAACACCGTCAGGTCATGTGTTGGACATTTGTAGGACATCTTCAGGTCGTGTGTTGCACATCTGTAGAACACCGTCAGGTCATGTGTTGGACATTTGTAGGACATCTTCAGGTCGTGTGTTGCACATCTGTAGAACATCTTCAGGTTGTGTGTTGCACATCTGTAGAACACCGTCAGGTCATGTGTTGGACATTTGTGGGACATCTTGTGGGCATGTGTTGGACATTTGCAGGACATCTTCAGGTCTTGTGTTGCTCATCTGTAGAACATCTTCAGGTCATGTGTTGAACATTGCAGGACATCTTCAGGACATGTGTTGAACATTGCAGGACATCTTCAGGACATGTGTTGTACATTTGCAGGACATCTTCAGGTCATGCGTTGTACATTTGCAGGACATCTTGGGGTCATGTGTTGTAGAACATCTTCAGGACATGTGTTGAACACTTGTAGAACATCTACAGGGCATGTATTGTACAAGTATACACTGGGCGTGTTGTAAACACTGTGAGACATGAACAATGTACAACTACCATCTTGAATACATGACTTGTTTTATGGATAACAACTTCTTTTCTATAACAAAGAAGTTGTTATCCTTAATCGTGTCATGTATTCATGTTCGTTCAACTTCTAAATGTCTTTCAAAAGCTTAACTACCACCTTATTGACAAGTATTGTTGACAAAACAGGCCTAGCTACAGGGTGTTAATCATTTAGGCCATGCGTGACGTCGGCTAGCTTGGTCATGGGCAGACACGTCCACATGATCATGCAGCAGCTATCTACCTATCTACCTATTCTATTATGATATCCAATTTAATCGAACACATACAAGAGGTCCAACTCAAAGCATGCGGAATTTGCCTCATCATCAATAGAACTCATTATGCGTTGGATGTAATTAACTCATCTACACTTGAATAACTTTAAATTGTCACCTGATTTGAGAACGATGAACATACATGTCCATGTTAGGGGCCAGATAATAGCCCTCATTGAGCACGTCATTACATTTGTATAGTTTGTGTTTGTGAAACAGGTGTAACACAAACCGGTGACTTCAGAGTGTCGGCACTGATGAAACGTCAAGCTATATGCATGAAATGTCGACAGGAATGGAATTTCCTGTTTAATAGACATCGTGATAATATTCTCAGAAGCAAATCACTACAGTCATCTAACCGTCGCTCATCCTTAATCTCAGGTGCGTAATAGATTAGATTTTCCATATAGATAAAACGCCATCAGCATAAGTCATTAGAAAGCCATCCTCATCACCTGGGTTAGGGCCGAATTATGATACAACATGGCCCCTACCGAACATTATCATCAGCAAATCATGTTGTAATGCTCTCGAGTCGAGCTTACAATCGATTATATTCGAGTTGTGATAGTCAATCTGACACCTGAAGAGGAACCTGGATTGCATGTTGTGATGCTGATCACAGATCCAGCCAGGGCTGCTGCTGCTGCTGACGATGATGTCGCCGTGGCATGAGAAACAGCAATAAACTGTCACAACATACAGCATGATGAAAGAACACGGATGTCGACAACAAATTGCCTATTTGTACGGATGTAGAGGTCAATATGACATAACTTAAAACTGCCTGACCAGGTATCTGGGATGCGTATGTGATTGCTACCATCAGTGCTGCCATATGCACGTGATTAACAATGCACATTTATTGCACGTAATTGACGTGTGGATTGAGGAGAGAATATTTGGGAGAATGATGTTTATTGCAGCTGTCAACAACACTGCAGGCGGCGTACTGCAGTCACATTACGAATATGATTTGTTCGGGAGTCGAAACCAGACCTGCGCTAAACATTCGGAAACGTTATTGCCACTACGATAAAATTGACGAATGTTGTTTCATTCTGTCTGTCAGCTCAATACAAGCAAGCTGTCAGTTAACAGGTTAACTAAATCTTACTTTCTTAATATCACTGACACCGCACTCCTATACAAACGTATGGTGTCACACCACGAAAACAATTGCTCAGGCTTGATCACAGAGGCCTGTAAATAATCTGACCAGGTACAACCTAGTGGGTGATACTATGAGCAGTATCTAATGGCGCCTGAGAGTCCAAATCTTACAGCCAACCACGTCTCCCGATCCATTCAGTTTTAAGATTAGAATAGGTTGTCGACCACAGTCGAACTGATAACAATGATCAGTGTGAATTCAATTCGAAACCCATGTTCAGAGAATCTAAAGGACCCTCCATTTTGGATTCGGGGAGAAGGTCTGGGGAGTTTTATGTGTATTGGCTCTCGTTACCCACTGTGGTGTTTTAGAGAGAAGATTCTCTGAGAGAAATAGGGCAAACAATGAATTATTTCATGTCACATTTTCAGGATGATTATATACTGAAAAAGCACCACCTGTAAATTTTGAAATATGGTAATAGGATTGTTTTGAGAGTGAAAATGAAGGTTGGAAATGTTGTTAATAACACAAAAGACAATAAATAATGCTGTACAGTAAAGAAAAGATTGCCCGATCACATCATGGAACACATCACATGACAACAACAAAATTCATGCACAACACACACGAAAAGCACAAATTGCATGGGGTATAAATCACCGTCGGCAACAAAACGTTCTCATTTTAGCTGTACCTCCGCAAGTAAAGTTTATTTTTCAATGCCAAGATTGTCAACAGAGGAACGAGAAAGGGCGTTGGGCATGTTGCAGGTTGGCACATCAAGCAGGATTATTGCCAGACGATTTGGTTGCCATCATTCCACCATCATAAGACTTGCCAACAGGTACCAACAAACAGGAACCACCAGGGACCGCCAAGGTCCTGGCCAGGCACGTGTTACCACCCCTCGCCAAGATCGAGACATTGTTCGGCGCCATATTCGGGATCGTACGTTGCAGGCTGCCAGTACCGCCAACGCTGTCCACGGCCGACGTGGTTTGATCAGTGCTTCCACCGTCCGATGCCGTCTGCGTGCGGCAGGATTACTGTGTCGACGCCCTTATGTTGGACCCATCCTAAATTAATAGACATCGCCGTGAACGCCGACGATGGGTTGAACAGCATCGTTTGTGGTTGTTACGACGTTGGCATGGTGTTGTGTTCTCCGACGAGTCACGTTTTCACTTGCGATATGCTGACGGGCGTCTACGGGTATGGCGTCGACGGGGAGAACGTTACCATCAGGACTGTGTTGTGCAAACAGATCGGTGGGGTGGAGACAGCATTATGGTGTGGGGAGGGATCAGTTATCATCCCAAAACCGCTCTGGTAGTTTGTTGTCGCAGAGTGAATGCCCTTTACTACCCTGACACCATTCTTCAGAACAACGTCGTTCCCTTCTTTAACCAACATCAAGATCTGCACACATTCCAGCAGGACATTGCTCGAGCGCACACCGCAACACAGTTTCTAGCAAACAACAACGTTCCTATAATTCCATGGTCTGCATTGTCATCAGGTTTGTCTCCCATTGAACACATGTGGGATTACATCGGCCAACGCCTCTCACGTCGCCCACAGATCAACAACCTTGGGGAACTTGAGAAGGCCTTGCAACATGAGTGGAATGCATTGCCTCAAAACATTATTCAGAGACTTATCAGTTCAATGAGGAGAGGTTTCACAGCTTGTGTTGCTGCTAACGGTGGTCATACACGTTACTGACTTTCCAATTTGACTCCATCTTTCTTTCATGGTCAACTGAATTAAAACTTCACTGTTTTGCTGGATTGGTTCTTGTTTCTTTTCTTTACCAATCATTGGACTACAAAAGTATGTACAATTTACACCGATTGCTCATTTACGCTCTTGGAAATCCAAACTAATACAGGTGGTGCGTTTTCAATGATGTTCAGTATATTTTTCAATTACTCGAAAGAGGTTTGTTTTTCAAAGCATCCTGAACTTCCATTGATCCATGCACATCATCAACCACGATGATATAACAGTGATGCAATGAATATCTTTGGTTTTGTCGTGAAGGAGGCATCCATTCGAGATACAACACAACATATTAAATCTGTGGCTTCTTCTGTAAGGGTGGATTTAAGAAGGACATGGTGGTAATTGAGATGTGGTTTAACCATTCTTCACTGTCGGCAGACCATGACGCTGGTACGGGGCCTAAGTCGCCATGTGATACAACCATAACTCACTGTCAGATGGAAAGGTGGTGAGCAGGTCAACTCGGAACACTGTCAGATGGGAAAGTGGTGAGTAGGTCAACTCGGAACACTGTCAGATGGGAAAGTGGTGAGCAGGTCAACTCGGAACACTGTCAGATGGGACGATGGTGAGCAGGTCAACTCGGAACACTGTCAGATGGGAAAGTGGTGAGCAGGTCAACTCGGAACATTGTCAGATGTGAAAGTGGTGAGCAGGTCAACTCGGAACACTGTCAAATGGGAAGATGGTGAGCAGGTCAACTCGGAACACTGTCAGATGGAAAGGTGGTGATCAGGTCAACTCGGAACACTGTCAAATGGGAAGATGGTGAGCAGGTCAACTCGGAACACAGTCAGATGGAAAGGTGGTGATCAGGTCAACTCGGAACACTGTCAAATGAGAAGGTGGTGAGCAGGTCAACTCGGAACACTGTCAGATGGGACGATGGTGAGCAGGTCAACTCGGAACACTGTCAGATGGGAAAGTGGTGAGCAGGTCAACTCGGAACACTGTCAGATGGAAAGGTGGTGATCAGGTCAACTCGGAACACTGTCAAATGAGAAGGTGGTGAGCAGGTCAACTCGGAACACTGTCAGATGGGACGATGGTGAGCAGGTCAACTCGGAACACTGTCAGATGGGAAAGTGGTGAGCAGGTCAACTCGGAACACTGTCAGATGGAAAGGTGGTGATCAGGTCAACTCGGAACACTGTCAAATGAGAAGGTGGTGAGCAGGTCAACTCGGAACACTGTCAGATGGAAAGGTGGTGAGCAGGTCAACTCGGAACACTGTCAGATGGGACGATGGTGAGCAGGTCAACACGGAACACTGTCAGATGGGACGATGGTGAGCAGGTCAACTCGTAACACTGTCAGATGGAAAGGTGGTGAGCAGGTCAACTCGGAACACTATCAGATGGAAAGGTGGTGAGCAGGTCAACTCGGAACACTGTCAGATGGGACGATGGTGAGCAGGTCAACTCGGAACACTATCAGATGGAAAGGTGGTGAGCAGGTCAACTCGTAACACTGTCAGATGGAAAGGTGGTGAGCAGGTCAACTCGGAACACTGTCAGATGGGAAAGTGGTGAGCAGGTCAACTCGGAACACTGTCAGATGGAAAGGTGGTGAGCAGGTCAACTCGGAACACTGTCAGATGGGACGATGGTGAGCAGGTCAACTCGGAACACTGTCAGATGGGAAAGTGGTGAGCAGGTCAACTCGGAACACTGTCAGATGGAAAGGTGGTGATCAGGTCAACTCGGAACACTGTCAAATGAGAAGGTGGTGAGCAGGTCAACTCGGAACACTGTCAGATGGGACGATGGTGAGCAGGTCAACTCGGAACACTGTCAGATGAGAAAGTGGTGAGCAGGTCAACTCGGAACACTGTCAGATGGAAAGGTGGTGATCAGGTCAACTCGGAACACTGTCAAATGAGAAGGTGGTGAGCAGGTCAACTCGGAACACTGTCAGATGGAAAGGTGGTGAGCAGGTCAACTCGGAACACTGTCAGATGGGACGATGGTGAGCAGGTCAACTCGGAACACTGTCAGATGGGACGATGGTGAGCAGGTCAACTCGTAACACTGTCAGATGGAAAGGTGGTGAGCAGGTCAACTCGGAACACTATCAGATGGAAAGGTGGTGAGCAGGTCAACTCGGAACACTGTCAGATGGGACGATGGTGAGCAGGTCAACTCGGAACACTATCAGATGGAAAGGTGGCGAGCAGGTCAACTCGTAACACTGTCAGATGGAAAGGTGGTGAGCAGGTCAACTCGGAACACTGTCAGATGGGAAAGTGGTGATCAGGTCAACTCGGAACACTGTCAGATGGAAAGGTGGTGAGCAGGTCAACTCGGAACACTGTCAGATGGGAAAGTGGTGAGCAGGTCAACTCGGAACACTGTCAGATGGGAAGATGGTGAGCAGGTCAACTCGGAACACTGTCAGATGAGAAGGTGGTGAGCAGGTCAACTCGGAACACTGTCAGATGGGACGATGGTGAGCAGGTCAACTCGGAACACTGTCAGATGAGAAGGTGGTGAGCAGGTCAACTCGGAACACTGTCAAATGAGAAGGGGGTGAGCAGGTCAACTCGGAACACTGTCAGATGGGACGATGGTGAGCAGGTCAACTCGGAACACTGTCAGATGAGAAGGTGGTGAGCAGGTCAACTCGGAACACTGTCAAATGAGAAGGGGGTGAGCAGGTCAACTCGGAACACTGTCAGATGGGAAGATGGTGAGCAGGTTATCCCGGAACACTGTCAGATGGGAAGGTGGTGAGCAGGTCAACTCGGAACACTGTCAAATGAGAAGGGGGTGAGCAGGTCAACTCGGAACACTGTCAGATGGGAAGATGGTGAGCAGGTTATCCCGGAACACTGTCAGACGGGAAGGTGGTGAGCAGGTCAAGTCGGAACACTGTCAGATGGGAAGATGGTGAGCAGGTCAACTCGGAACACTGTCAGATGGGAAGATGGTGAGGAGGTTATCCCGGAACACTGTCAGATGGGAAGGTGGTGATCAGGTTATCTAGGAACACTGTCAGATGGGAAGGTGGTGAGCAGGTCAACTCGGAACACTGTCAGATGGGAAGATGGTGAGCAGGTTATCCCGGAACACTGTCAGATGGGAAGGTGGTTAGTAGGTCAACTCGGGACACTGTCAGGTGGGAAGGTGTTGAGCAGGTCAACTCGGAGCATGCCATAAAAGTGAGAAAACACTTCCTACATTCATGAGAAATCTGTCTCATGAGTTGATAGTACGATTCCGGCTATATCTTGGGCATGTGTTTAGGAATCACTGTTAATGATGAGGAAGTGTTCGCGAGAAGATGAGCGTGTAACAGCAAATTCCTGCGAGTCATTGTTCACCTGAAAAAAGAGGGGAACATATGGTGAGGTCAAACTACGCTATTGCCTCCGACAACATTTCGTCGCCGATGCGTCAGATTCACTGAGGATTTAAAAATGTTGTGACTTTAATTAAAATATTGTGTTATATTCCTAGAAATTTGAAACTAGAATTGTATAAACACCACAGGCTGGAGCTTCTGGAATCTTCTCCACATGGAGGCAATGTAATGTACTGGAAATCTGAAGTCATCTCTCTTGTCATTCAGTCTGGAGTTGAGTGTGTCACTCTGAATCTATATGCATATATCCGAATACTAAACTGACCAGGCGGCCTCACTGGTCACTAAGGGAATTGGCTATGTGATGATGATCGACTGATACGAGACCAACGACATAACTGAAACATCTTGATCAAATTATCTTGTTTTTGACAAATCTGATAAGAAATTCCGATTCAAATGCATGTTACACAGAAAGACTAGAAAGAGAGCACATCTGGTGCCCATGGGGATGCCTACTTCTTGAATAATTGTCTTGGCTGCCAATTTTACACGGATGTTAGTCCAGGATTGAACATGGTTCTCTCAGTGGACTTCAGATGTCGTTTGCTTTCATACTATTACAGATTGTTCTGACCCTCTGAACAATGATATGTGATTATATCCATGGTCACTATGTTCAGTAGCAAATGCCCCCAGGATTAACGACTGAAGATTTTCCCGTAATTATGTCATTTGAGATTGTGGTGTTCAAAGTTGAAGAATGAAATTATGTGACAGACTTGAAGTTGGTTCTTTTTCCGAAACTGATCAATTTTAGGAAAGTACGTCCAGAAATCCTGTATTAATTTTCAGATATCCCAGTGTATTGCCTCTACGTGTTTGAAATACGTTTTGCGAGTCAAGTAAAATATTGGCAGTATTGATGTAACTTATACCATGCTCTTGGACCAAACAATGGCTATGTTATTTGGCGAACAGTTCCATACAATACATGTAGAGCAGCCAGGGTTTGGATTACAGCTAGGTGTAACAGGATGTTTCTCTTTCCTCTTTTTACAGTTTGTGTATTCTACCAATAACAACATGACATAAGACACACAACAAGACATTGAACTAGTTCCTTTTTGGGTGAGCATTCACATTTCAAAGTTGTAATTCCAGCTGGTAAGAGGCTGCACACGATGTTTTAATCCCTCATTGAGTGACTGATTTGTTAATAGTCAATGTGCTGTATTTCACAGGGAACTTTTTCACTTGCACCGTTTGTCACCGGTATTTTTTTGTGGTAGCACCTTTCTCGTGCCTCTTGTTTTCGAACTTTCGATATGGAAAGCCGCTTGGCCAGGACTCTCTCCCTTTTTGGGGGCTACAAATCGACAAAGTTTTTACCCTATATCTTCCATATCTACAAATGAAGATTACCAATAAACGATAAACTGGATCCTTGAATCTTGACTGTCGTTTATGGAAACGGGTGAATGCTAGGACAGCAGAGTAAAAACTTTGGTGAAGTATTCAAGGGAGAGAGCCTGGCCGACGGACAGCAGTCATCGTCATGCAAGATTCTCAGGGGGATCAAGGGGCGGTGGGGTAGCCTAATGGTTAAAGCGTTGGCTCGTCACGCCGAAGACCCGGGTTCGAATCCCCACATGGGCACAATGTGTGAAGCCCATTTATGGTGTCCCCCGCCGTGATGTTGCTGGAATATTGTTAAAAGCAGCGTAAAACCAAACTCAGTCAGTCAGGGGGATCAACATCAACCTGACCAAGAGGACCCGGGAAAGAGACAAAGGACAATAACGGAAAGGGGACAGGTATATTTTCATTCTGAAACTAACATTGACAAGCTGATTGCACGGTTTGAAAAATGCAGTGAGCAGAAGGACTTGAGTGATGATAGAGACAATTTGATTAGTGTTGAGAAGCAGTTGGCAGATATCCATTCTCAATATCAAACTGTTTTTGAAGATTATCAGGATTTCCTAAGAAGATCTGGTGTGGTTGAAGCTAATCAAATTCTTAAGCTGCAGATTGAACGTTTTAATATAACATTTGCTTCAATATTTGAAATCAGGACATTAATTCAACCAAAACTGCAGTCTACTGTAAATACATGTAAGGCTGAAAAGAAAAGTGTGTCAAAGACTAACAGTATTTTTCTTCAGTAGCCTTTAGAGCGAAAGCAGATGCAGCCCGGAAAGCAGCTGAGTACGCCAGACATGCATGAACATTCTTTAAAGAAGAAACAGGCCCTTCTGGAAGAAGAAAAGGCTCAGATACTAAGGAAGAGCCTGGAACTTACAGCAGACCTCGAGCTCCTACAGTTAGAAAAAGACTGACTGAGTTTGGTTTTACGCCGCTTTTAGCAATATTCCAGCAACATCACGGCGGGGGACACCAGGAATGGGCTTCACACATTGTGCCCATGTGGGGATTCGAACCCGGGTCTTAGGCTACCCCACCGCCCCAGTTAGAAAAAGAAGCTGCAGTAGCAGATGCAGAGGCTCTGGTACATGAAGGGGAAAGCTCCTCACAGAAAGTTGATCTTCCTTCGGGTTTCCAGCAGAAGGCTACAGACATTCACAAATTATATTGACCAGTGTGCAGGGACTATTTCTATTCATACAGGGCAACCAAACTTCTACGACAAGGACATGATGCACAGCCTGAAGAGCAACAGAACCGGCAAGCAGGATTGTTTGCAGGTCAACCTACAGATAGGAACATTCAACGTCAGACCTTAGATCCCAGTGTTCAGCCTTTCTATCCAAGAGAGTTCAGTCAGATAGTTCTGAAGAAAGACCTTGTTATGGCTAGATTGAAAGTTTATGACGATAAACCTGAGAACTCTGGAGTGTGGAAGTCATACTTCCTTAGCGTGATGGCTGAACTCAGTATTTCTGATGAGGAACAGCTGGATCTTCTGATCAAATATCTTGGTCCTACTTCGTCAAAGCATGCAGCAAGTCTGAGGGCAGCGAACATCAACACACCTACAAGAGGATTACAGCTCCTGATGACTGACTGACTGACTGAGTTTAGTTTTATGCCGCTTTTAGCAATATTCCAGCAATATCACGGCGGGGGACACCAGAAATGGGCTTCACACATTGTGCCCATGTGGGGAATCGAACCCGGATCTTCGGCGTGACGAGCCAACGCTTTAACCACTAGGCTACCCCACCGCCCGCTCCTGATGAACGTCTAGATGGACGCTATGGTGCACATGAGCTTGTGGAGAGTGCCTTGAGGAATAGGCTTGAGTCCTTTCCCAGAATCACATCAAAGAACATTCACATGTTGTATGAACTTTCTGACCTATTGTCTGAAATAGAATCTGTGAAGCTCAACCCCATGTATAGTCAGTTATTAGCCTACCTTGATTTCTCTGTAGGTATTAACCCTATTGCTAGTAAACTCCCTTATGGTTTGCAGGATAAGTATACAAATCAGGCATTTCATTACAAAAAGCAACATAACACTCCATACCCACCTTTTTCATTCTTTGTCAAATTTATTCATGATATTAGTAAGGTAAAGACCTCTCCAGTAGAAGGGAAGTACTGGTTTATTGTGACGCCTCAGAGCAAGCCATAGCAGCAGTTTCGTACGTTCGTGTCACAGATAACACTGGACAGTCACATACAGGTTTCATACACGGGAAAGCTAAAGTTGCGCCAACTCAGGGACATACGATACCCCGATTAGAACTTTGTGGAGCTGTTTTGGCAGTAGACATTGCAGAATCTGTAACATCTCATCTTGAATTGGCCCTGAACTCGGTACAGTACTTTACAGACAGCAAGATTGTATTAGGATACATTAGAAACTCTACAAGAAGGTTTTCTGTTTACATCTCCAACCGAGTGCAGAAGATTAGACGACTATCAAGTTCAGAACAGTGGTCATAAGTTCCTACAAGTAAGAACCCTGCAGATTCAGCTACTAGACCTCTGGACACTGCACGGATATGTCACAGCCCATGGCTAAAAGGTCTCACCACCTACTCTGGAAGTGAAGAAATTGACCAAAAGCAGTCAGAGGAAACTTGTTCAGAAGATTTTGGTGAGGATTTGGAATTGAGTGAAGATTTATCTACTTTCTCAACCACAACAGTGCAGAAAGTTGGAATTGGATGCAAGAGGTTTGAGCACTTTTCAGAATGGAAGAAGCTTATTCGAGCTATTGCCTTTTTGAAGTGATTTGCCAGAAGTTACCACTTTTTCTTTGCTTTGTTTTTTCTTTGCGGTTCCCAGTAGTCTATCCAACCCCAAAACAGGTATACAGAAAACAAAAACACCAGTATGTCGATGCAAGTGCACTCGAATTAGAGATGCACAGGTACATAGGTATAGAACACAACAAAATGCCCGGAACCAAGCTATCGCGCGAAGCCTATGCCAAGATCCCATTGGGTCGTTTGTCCCTTCGGAAGCGAAGAGGAAGTACCACATATCTCAAGCCTGATATACACGAATCCGAGGTGTTATAGAGCCACAGAAAACGACAACTTCTGACATGGCCGAAGTCTTCGAGAGCCTGCTGGAGAAGTGTCCCCACGTATTGCTTTCGGACCAAGAGAAACAAATCCTGGAGAAATCGGGACACACCTTCTACGAGCGCTACCAGATACCTCGACAGTTTCTGGAACTGTATTTGCTGTACTTTCGCCTTTCGTCGTTTTGGGATGTGTGCGTGTGTGTTGTCTTTTTTTGTTTGTTTCTTGATAGAAAAAGCTATTCCCGCTCAGTCTCTGGGAGCAGCAATTCGACGTCTCGAATATGGGCGAGTGCCAAATTTTGCCAACCCTGCACCGAAACGGTCCACCCACCAACCGTAGGCGTTCTGTTCCACCAGCTTCTCAAACCTTTTCTCGTATCCTGTAGCCGTACACCGGATTCGTTTTTTCTCCAGTCGATGGCAAATCCAGTAGCAGCAACAGTCGGTTCTTCCCTTCGTATTTCGCTACGGCAAACTTTTGGCATGTGTAGATTCCTTTCAGAATGTCTGCGGCTTTTCGGTGTTCCTTGCATGGAGGGGCTGCTACTTCCATATCTTGGACCCGCCATAGTTGGCCAAGGGGGCAGTATGCCATCCCCGTCCCCGTGGTGGCTCTGCTTTGCCCGATAGCTGTTGGAAGATACAAGACTCTTTCTCGTTGCATGGACAATTGTCCGCCAATTCGTCGACGAAGCGTTGGTAGCGCAGGCATCAGAAGAGGCAGTTGTCGTTGTACAGGTTCTCTATGTTCGAGAGACAGTAGGAGATCGCGATTTCTTCCGGAACCTCGAGTGTAAGTCGCTCCTCGTGGGGTGTGTAGTCTATCGCTTTGTTTTTCCACAGTAGGCATTTCTTGCTGTCGACGCAGTGGTGGATGGCGCCGCACTTGCACGTAGAGTTGTCTCGCTCGAAGAGAGAGGGGAGTTCCGATAGAGTGGCCAGGCAGTCGGTGCATCGGTGGTGTCTGTCCTTGGGTTCTGGGCAACAGTAGACATCAGCGAGAATGATGCGGAGTTTACCCACCGCAGGGTGAGATTGGTTGGGTGGGTAGAGTTAGACAAAATCCACTATTTTGCCGTTTTCTACGAATTGGCAAAAGTACGGCAAATACAGTTCCAGAAACTGGCAAGGTATGTGGTAGCGTTTGTAGAAGGTGTGTCCTGATTTTTTCCAGGATTTGTTTCTCTCGGTCCGAAAGCAATACGTGGGGACACTTCTCCAGCAGGCTTTCGAAGACTTCAGCCATGTCGAAAGTTGTAATTGTCTGTGGCTTTGGGTCTATACCACCTCGGATTCGCGTATATCAGGTTTGCCATATGTGGTACTTCCTCTTCGCTTCCCGAAGCGACAAACGACCCGATCGGATCTTGGCATAGGCTTCGCGCAATAGCTTGGTTCCGGGCATTTTGTTCTATCCCTATGTACCTGTGTATCTCTAATTCGAGTGCACTTGCATCGACATACTGGTGTGCCATCTTTGTCTTAATCCTTTCTTAGATGGATCATGACTTCTACATGTTGGCGGACGAATACGACATGCAGACCTTGCCTCATGTGAGAAGACGCCCGTCATTCTACATGGAAGTCACTACATTGCTACACTCCTGGTACCACACTTTCATACATTAGTGCAACATCAGGGTCGCCATTTTACAGAGGGAGCCGTGAGGTGTGCTGGATATTGGATTGTCGGGGGTTAAGCGACTGATTTCATCTTTGATCTACAAATGTGTGAAGTGTAGAAAATTGAGAGGAAAACAGGAAACTCAAAAGATGGCAGATTTGCCTTCAGACCGTCTGAAATCATCACTGCCGTTTACATTTGTAGGAGTTGACACATTTGGACCTTGGAATATCTCCGCAAGAAGAACACGGGGTGGTTTAGCACAAAGTAAACGATGGGCGCTGTTATCTACTTGTCTTGTATGCAGAGCAGTTCACATCGAATTGATCGAAGAGTTGAGTTCTTCATCTTTTGTAAATGCAGTCCGCCATTTCATCTCGATTCGTGGAAAGGTTAAAGAATTCCGATCGGACAGAGGGACAAAGTTGGTGGGCGAAGTTGAAAATGAAGAAATGAGGAAATTTCTACTGGACAACCAGTCTGAGTGGAAATTTAATCCGCCTCACTCCTCACAGTTTGGGAGAGGATGATCAGTGTAGTTCGCAAAATCTTAGACAGTATGATGTTTAACCAATCAACAAGGAGCCTAACACATGAAGTTTTATGTACTTTCATGGTAGAAGTGTCTGCAGTAGTGAATGGTAGACCTATCACACCAATATCAAGTGATCCGGAGTCCCCATTTATACTGACCCCACAAACTCTGTTGACACAGGAATCTACTCAGGAAGTGGACTGTGATTTTGCTATTTCAGATAATCTTGGAAACCTATATAAATCACAATGGAGACAGCTACAAGCCATGGCAGAGACATTCTGGAACAGATGGCGTCGTGAATATCTTCACACTTTGCAATATAGGAGGAAATGGAAGGAAGGTCGACCTGACCTGAATATCGGAGACTTTGTTTTCGTTTGTGAGAAAAATGTCCATAGAAATGAATGGCCCGTTGCTGTTATTACTGATCCTATTCAAACAGTGATAGACATGTCAGAAAAGCTGTTGTGAAGTTGTTTCGGAACAAAAGATGACCTATCTTACCTGTCCTATCAGACTTGGTCCTGTTGATGTCAGCCTAGATCCTTCCGGGTACCCAGCTTGTGATGTATGATCTCCGGAGAGATCATCGCTGCTGTCTGTTGCGTTAATATGAATGCTGTGAAATGTATAATATTTCCAGCAATTTGTCGTCTCATGTTTTGGGAATCTTTTTGTGGGTATGTTAGTGTTTTATTGTTAGGCCATTTTGGGGGTAATACCTGAGTTATCAGATATTAGGCGGGGAGTGTGCTGTATTTCACAGGGAACTTTTTCACTTGCACCGTTTGTCACGGGTACTTTTTTGTGGTAGCACCTTTCTCGTGCCTCTTGTTTTCGAACTTTCGATATGGAAAGCCGCTTGGCCAGGACTCTCTCCCTTTTTTTAGGCTACAAATCGACAAAGTTTTTACCCTATATCTTCCATATCTACAAATGAAGATTACCAATAAACGATAAACTGGATCCTTGAATCTTGACTGTCGTTTATGGAAGCGGGTGAATGCTAGGACAGCATAGTCAAGAATAGAGAGATGGGTGGCAGTATGATGGGGTTTAGTAGCCACTGTTGGTGACATATACATTATGCCAAGACCACTCTCTGCGAAATGATCCTATATTAGAACAGCCTGAATGAAATAATGTTCGTATAGGAAAAAGAATTTGTGGATCTATTTGCCGAAACTGATATTTGTCTGAAAAAGTTACTTTATATGTAAGGAATCAGTTTGTTTAAATTTCAAACAGCAGAATATGCGTTATTTGATTTATTCATGTGGAATATTTCCTACAGAGTCATACGATGTTTGACAGAATCCAAACGACACGTGCGATAGTTAGACATCCAACAATATATGATCACAGAACAATCCAGCACAATATATAGAATACATACAGAACCAACAATATATGATCACAGAACAATCCAGCACAATATATAGAATACATACAGAACCAACAATATATGATCACAGAACAATCCAGCACAATATATAGAATACATACAGAACCAACAATATATGATCACAGAACAATCCAGCACAATATATAGAATACATACAGAACCAACAATATATGATCACAGAACAATCCAGCACAATATATAGAATACATACAGAACCAACAATATATGATCACAGAACAATCCAGCACAATATATAGAATACATACAGAACCAACAAAAGAAGAGTCGCAACACAATGTGCAGGTGCCCACCAGTTTACACCTGAACACTCTGGCTGGAGATTAAGATGTATTGTACTCCTGCGACTGGCTGCAGCGCCAAACTGTCCCTGGCTTCTGCAGCTTCTGCTATACATACGGTTAATCGTAAAGAGGTGAAACATTTACATTTAAAGACCTTTCAAAGCATTTAAAAAATGAGTATTCCTTTCTCATTCCTATCAAAATTGTGAAACACTCCAATATATGATGAGGGACATTTTCGTGTTTAACAAAATGTCCGAAAAACGTGACAGTTTTGTGAGCATACAGTAAGTAGCCTCACTGTACAAGTTCAGTGACCTCCGATATCTGAACATTTTGCAATACTATTACAGAAAAACATATCAACCTCTTCACAATTCCATAACACAAAACGTGTTCATTTCATCCCCCTTCACCTCCCACCACACACACCCCGTATCTAAAACCGTGACACAATTTCAAAATTGGGAGCTGTGAAATTGAATTTTTTCTTCAAAGCTGCTAAAAGTCAATACAAGACCTGTGTCTTTTAACTAGTGCAATATCGGCTGCATAAAACCCCGTAAGGCTCGGGCATGTTGGCGATACCCAGACAATGGTAACGGGCAGTTGGCACGCGAGAAGTTGCTTCTTTCTTCTTTAATCAACTTTTCTTTTGACTGAGACAATATAAAAAACTCCCCGCTAACATCAGGGAAAGGTAATGGAGATTAATTTTCATGAATCTGCAAAAAGTGAAACAATAAAAGTTGATGAAAACACATTGGCTAATGTGGTTATTCTACTGGAAAAGGCAGAACGTGAGTTGTCGTGTTTCTTCTGGGTTATTGGATTTGGGCGATTAGCTACCGGAGTAATTAAATGTTTTGACGGATCTTGTGAATATTTGACAATAAGGATGTCACGCCGGCTGGTTTTTAATGAATTCCAGAGAACAGAAATTGATTAAGCGTGTTGGATAACATGCCGGAATGTCCCGAGCTAGTGTTTCTAGATTAATGACTTCCGCATACGTGTATATAGGTAGAGGATTTGTCCAACCACAGCAAACCCATGCTGGCACTTGAGGTCACTCTGGAAGTCACTCTCTGGAATTCTCTCACTTCCAAACCCCGACAGTTGGAGATATTGCTATATGTTTGCTGCGGAGGCTGCGGCAAGGTATGATGAGGTTATAATCACGTTAGGAAACTCTAAAATATATCGAGCCGATGATGTAACGAAGTTTGGTTATGTTGAAACGGGATGTGGTGATGCTGTACATCTTGGAGATGATGTAATGAGATGTGGTGATGTTGTTTATTTAGTTGATGTAACGATGTGCGGTGATGATATAACGAGCTGTAGCAATGTAACGAGATGTGGTGATGTTGTACATCTCGGTGATGATGTAACGAGATGTGTTAATGTACATCTAGGTGATGATGTAACGGGATGTGGTGATGGTGTACATCTAGGTGATGATGTAACAGGATGTGATGATGTACATCTAGGTGATGTTGTAAGGGGATGTGGTGATGTTGTACATCTAGGTGATGATGTAACGGGATGTGGTGATGTTCTACATCTAGGTGATGATGTAACGGAATGTGGTGATGTACATTTAGGTGATGATGTAACGGGATGTGGTGATGGTGTACATATAGGTGATGATGTAACGGGATGTGGTGTTGTACATCCAGGTGATGATGTAACGGGATGTGTTAATGTACATCTAGGTGATGATGTAACGTGATGTGGTGATGTTGTACATCTAGGTGATGTTGTAACGGGTTGTGGTGTTGTACATCTAGGTGATGATGTAACGAGATGTGGTGATGTTGTACATCTCGGTGATGATGTAACGAGATGTGGTGTTGTACATCTAGGTGATGATGTAACGGGATGTGGTGATGGTGTACATATAGGTGATGATGTAAGGAGATGTGGTGATGGTGTACATATAGGTGATGATGTAACGGGATGTGGTGTTGTACATCTAGGTGATGATGCAACGAGATGTGTTGATGTTATACATATAGGTGATGATGTAACGAGATGTGGTGTTGTACATCCAGGTGATTATGTAACGGGATCGATGTGGCGACGTACGTCAAGGTGATGATGTAACGAGATGTGTTTATGTACATCTAGGTGATGATGTAACGCGATAGGGCTTTGTGCATCTAGTTGATAATGTAACGAGGTGTGATGATGTACATCTTGGTGGTGATGATGTACGTCACCACAACTAGATACATCATATTGTAATTTAGGAATATTTGAGTTTCAGCGTGTCAGTTATATTGACTTGATGTCACAGCACGTGCTGTAATAGAGGTCATGACTTCCGGAACTTGATCAGGGGGCTGTCGGGGATCGACAGAATGTTCCTCCACCCACAGAAGGGAAGTTGTTGAGACGGCAAGTGACCCCCGCTGACCTTTCCTCTCTCAGTGTGCATCCATGACGAGTGAGATGGACCGTCCAGAGGGGATTCAAACATCCACGATGGATACACGAAGTCTCGTTTACCGACATAGACGCGAGATGAGGGAATTGTCTGCCACTTAAGGAGGTTATCTGATAGTAAAATGGGATTTGGTGAGGAAGAAAAACTCTGGGATTTGTGATAGCTGTCGTATCATCAACGATCTTAAATGGGAGGGAAAAAGACCTACGCTCAAAATGACAACATTCAACATGCAAAATACCCTTCGCATCATCTGTTACGACTATTATCCTGCCGTCAGGAGTTCGCTCCCTTTTATGCCCCTCTTTGTTGAATTCCCAGGGTTTGTTACACCCCATTGCACGGTGAAAGTACTTCCTCATAACAGTTCAGCATCCTTTGAAGTAAGTGATTTGAAAGTGCTGGAATCCTGATTGTAACTATCGTGGACCTTTAATGCTTAATGACTAGCAATGTTATCGTATATCAATCAGCTGATTCCAGAGATGAATTGAAGGCGTTATATATGGAAGGTATTTCAAATTAAATATCAGAATCAATTGCACTGGAAATAACCACGGGGGAGATTTGATTTATCTGTAGTTCTAGTAAATGAAATGCCGCACAAACATACTTTTTATCATCTTACTGTTATCTTGTTCACTTTCTGAATTGAATTCCAAGAATTATGTGATATATGTATCCATATTATCTGCACTTTATCTGTGTTTGTTTTAACTCAGTAGAGGCTGTCTTTCAAGTTCAAATCATAAACAAAAGTCTCTCAATCTGGCTTTGTGAATATGTGTATTTCTCAAAAACCAAAGTTGCTGTTTCTTCTTGTCCCAGAGTATGTGATGAATATAAAGATGTTTGATGATGATGATGATGATTGATGATGATGATGAATCCAGAAAAGGGAACTTTTCCCAGAAAGCCTTGCCCATTCGAACCCATCAAGAACATTTCGAGGAGTATGAAGACTCGCCAACAGTGTAGGCTTCTGCATTACCCAGGGAGTTAGAAGTGTTGTGTTCCTGATGGACCTCGGAGTCAAAGCCACAGGCATGGCGGAGACAGTAATAGAAGCAACGAACCATGCCATCATGTCGTTAAGATATGCTGTTTGCGCTAAGGAAGGGCATCCACTGACAAGGTGTTGGACAGTCTTTGTAAACTTATTGCAAAGTCGACATTTCGTACTGATATTTTACTTTAAGAATCACATTTTGGCGATTGCGAGTGGGAAGTGAGTGATCCTGAGCAGCAAAAAGAAAGCCCTCTGTTTCGCATGTAAGACCAGCCGACTTCATCCAGGCGAAGGAGTCGGTTGGATAGCTATTCTGTTCCACACACTGCATGTACACACGATGTCAGAAAGCCTCTCCACAAATGACCGACTCTGGGCAGACTTGGTGAAGGACTTCACCTGGTTTACTCCCATCGCTGCCCCATCCATCACAAAATCAACCTCAAATTTCAGATTTTGTCCAACAATCTTGGCACGTTTAAAATAGCTGTGGAATTCCTTTCTTTCATCATGAATCTTGACATGAATGACCAGAGGATCATCTGATAAATAAATATGTGCAAAAGTACACAATAAAATTCTATCAAGGTTATTATTATTATTATTACTATTAATTTTTTTATAAATTATTAAACTAATACCTAATATCGTTCGAAATGGAAAACGATCTCAGATGTTAAGTGAGCAATCCTAGTCGTGATCTGATAGTATTTATATGACTCGCTGTTCAGTTTGAGCTCTGTCAGCAGAGACTTGAATGGCAACTATCTCTGAGGAACAAACTGCAACTTGATCGGAATCCCTGTTCTTGAATTAGCAGCCTCTTGTAAGACTCGAGTTACTTTGATGACCTTGGTTCTGGAGAGTGAGTCATGTATCTTCAAATACCAACACGGAGTTGACAAAATGTCACAGCAGCTGGCCTTGGTAATGATGTGAAAGCTGCTCAGTTCGGTCATCTAGCCTGTTCTTTAGAAAAATTGCTTGTTGTCGTGAAAAAAATGATACTGGATAATGAAACCACGTGATGTGCTTGTTGAAAAAAAAGAAAATTTCAATCCAACAATAACATCTAACATAGTGGTGGCATTTACATGCACGAGCACTCAAGAAGGCTAAGATAGCATTGTCTTTCTGTTCCAATGTACAACTGCTTCCTGATATCATACACTTACAAGTTGCCTCTTTACAGAATCCTTTAAAGGTTAATATTTCTTACAGCTATTTAGTGGTGGTGTGTCGTGGAGTGTTGCGACATTCTCATTGATATGATGCATGTAACATCGCATAAAAAGTCCGAATAAAATGCTTCATTTTCGAATAAAACATTTCTTGTTTCAGGTTTAGCCACCATCAACATGGGTTTGAATTTGCTGTTGGTGTTTTGTTTATATCATCAAAAGCAGTTGGGTAAGGGTTAGGAGATAATGATATCAGCATCACATTTAGTTTAGTCTATGAATTTTGTAGAACTTCAACTTTGATATGATTTAACTGTCAAAATAAATTTCGATTTAGCTAATTCAATGTGGATAAATCACTTCCCAGATCTTCACTGCTGTAGCATGACTAACTTTCCAAAGTTTAGAATATCTCATTTTTCAACATTTTTCATTATCTAAATGAAGTTCTTTGAGAAATTCCTCAAGTGAAGCTGATTTTTTATTCTCACGAAATACATCGAAATTCGATCGGCAATTCAGAACACCTGCCCAGATGCTGTCGAGAAATCTCGTAAAATCCCGGGAGATTTGAGACGATTGCCGCCATGTTGGTGGGTGATTTCATTAATTCGGATCATCTGCAGGTTGAAGGAAGAAAACGTGTCTCCTGTGTGTTTACCCATCCTTTCCTCTACCGTGTGGTTAAAACAGGCAGCATTAGTCAAATCAATTAAAATTTCTCGCCAGCAAGAAACAAATCATCGTCATCCGGGCTTATAGTCGTAAAGCGGTTTCATTGTCGTAATAAGATCGAACTTGACAGACGACATGTCACAATCTGTCGATAGCATTTTGCTTGCACACGCAATGTTCCATCTTGGCACCCTGACAAGTATTAGCGGGGATTTTCTCAACCCGGGAGTTTTTTTATGCTTCTGTTAATAAATTGAGGGAAAATTCATTTTTGACGTTTTATTCTCATATTGCGTGTAAAGGATTTTATCGCTCGCGGAGGCTTCGTTTGGAAGGACGAGATGAGATTACATGTATGTATTCAGGTTCTCTGGCAACCTCTCGTCCAGCGGAGCGGAATTGCATTTCTGTATTAGTCTGTGCATGCCATGGCAATGCTGTGAAATGAATCTCGTGACAAGGGAATGTTCTGAGACATGAAACATGGCGTGTTGATGTTGACTGTAAACACAGGAACTTACTGAACGTCTGGTGTAGACTCCCTCTGCAGACTAAATAGTTGTGGCCACCGAAAACAATTGTGAACACAAAGAAAATATGTACTTTATGTACAAGACTTTTAGGCAACAGAAATGTAGAGAGATAGAAAAAGTGCATGAAATATTTCAATTATAGGTACTTGACGTAAAACAATATTTCAAAGATGTTTTGCTTATATTTTTCTGGAAAAAAACAACACAAATGGTCTTGGCTTTAAACGAATGCCATCTCGGCTTCACGAGGAATGGAAACATCAGACAACCCAGCAATAAAATGAACAGTGAACTATCTTTCTATTCAAACAAATATTTACCATTTAAAAAAAAAGTTTGGAAGACAGGCTATTCTGTTATTAATAGAAATTAGACACATGCTTTGAGTTGTATTCCAGAGGAAATGGAAATAATTAATATTGTTACTTCAGTCATGTTATCTTGTCATGTGGTTTCAGACGCCAGGAATTTTAGCCACGGTAGAGTTTTGCCATTTATGTCAAAGGTTATGCCGAATGTAGGACACCAGTGATTTTAAAACACACCAGTATGCATATATGCACATATAATTAACTCAAAAGTTACACCAAGCCCGTACAACAACCTCATCCCCAAGCCCATCCTCGAGCTCAGAGCAGACCTCTCCCAGACCCCACCCCGTGTCTACTGTGTATCCCTTGTCTCGGGTGTATGTCCAACCCGTGTCTACTGTGTATCCCTTGTCTCGGGTGGATGTCCAACCCGTGTCTACTGTGTATCCCCTGTCTCGGGTGGATGTCCACCCCGTGTCTACTGTATCCCCTGTCTCGGGTGGATATCTCTGGTGATCCATGGGCTGGCTAGTTTAGTGTAACATCGAACTTTGTGAACATTCGCGAGCTGAGTAGGCCTCGTTGCTGGCCATGTCGTAAAAGTTAAGTGGAATGGTTAGTTGTATATCGCCGGGTCAGTGTGTATCGCAGCTCAAGTACACACGGGATTTGTGGCTGTGTTTAAAGTCTCGGATATTTCAGAAGACTGTTTGAGGTGTGGTGAAACAGAGATTAACATCACAACAGGGGGCATAGCTACCATTATAAAAAAAGGCCGGCATTACACAAATTTGTTGCTAAAAGGTTCGACAAGCCCTAAATGCTATTTAAATATAAAGTTTTGCAACCTATCAGGCTTACACGAAAATATTGGCTTGCTACGCAACTCCACAATATGTGTGTATACTCGCCCTAACGTATGTAGGTTTCATAGTGCTAGACAACTCTGGTGCAATACGACAGTTCAACACAGATACCCGTCAAGACACACTATAATGACTGCGAACCGATTAATCCTTGTCTTATCTGTTTGAAGACGAATAACTTTGTACTGTTCTGCTGGAGATGAATCATATATTATGTGACAAAAACATACGGGAGCACTTATAGAAATATAACATATGGCAGTAACAGAAACAAGATCTATGGCAACTGAAATGAATATCATATTCTGTATATTTGCTGACAGAAATACATATATCAAGCGACTTGTTGGGATGTGCAAGTAAAACGTTGCCATGAGTGGGACATGAGGCTCCCATTATGTGTATACTACATATCGCCTCTCGTAACGGTATGGGATACAGATCCATCTAGCGTGGGTTTATGTACCGTACCTTCTCACGATAGTTCATCTTTGCTCTGTCTGTGTGTCATTCCGTCTGTATATGTATGTCTAGTATGTCATTCCGTCTGTATATGTCTGTCTATTATGTCATTCCGTCTGTATATGTCTGTCTATTATATCAGTCTGTCTGTATATGTATGTCTATTATGTCATTCCGTCTGTATATGTATGTCTATTATGTCATTCCGTTTGTATATGTATGTCTATTATGTCATTCCGTCTGTATATGTATGTCTATTATGTCATTCCGTTTGTATATGTATCTCTATTATGTCATTTCGTCTGTATATGTATGTCTATCATGCCATTCCGTCTGTATATGCATATCCATTATGTCATTCCGTCTGTATATGTATGTCTATTATGTCATTCCGTCTGTATATGTATGTCTATTATGTCATTCCGTCTGTAAATGTATCTATATTATGTCAGTCAGTCTGTATATGTATGTCTATTATGTCATTCCTTCTGTATATGCATGTCTATTATGCCATTCCGTCTGTATATGTATGTCTATTATGTCATTCTGTCTGTATATGCATATCTATTATGTCAGTCAGTCTGTATATGCATGTCTATTATGTCATTCCGTCTGTATATGCATGTCTATTATGTCATTCCGTCTGTATATGTATGTCTATTATGTCATTCCGTCTGTATATGTATGTCTATTATGTCAGTCCGTCTGTATATGTATGTCTATTATGTCATTCCGTCTGTATAAGTATGTTTATTATGTCATTCCTTCTGTATATGCATGTCTATTATGTCATTCCGTCTGTATATGTGTGTCTATTATAAAGGTCCGTCTGTATATGTATGTCTATTATGTCAGTCAGTCTGTATATGTATGTCTATTATGTCATTCCGTCTGTATATGTATGTCTATTATGTCAGTCAGTCTGTATATGTATGTCTATTATGTCATTCCGTCTGTATATGTATGTCTATTATGTCATTCCGTCTGTATATGTATGTCTATTATGTCATTCCGTCTGTATATGCATGTATATTATGTCATTCATTCTGTATATGCATGTCTATTATGTCATTCCGTTTGTATATGTACGTCTATTATGTCATTCCGTCTGTATATGTATGTCTATTATGTCATTCTGTCTGTATATGTATGTCTATTATGTCATTCCGTCTGTATATGTATGTCTATTATGTCATTACATCTGTTTTTGTCTGTCTATTATGTCAATCAATATGTATATATCTGTCTATTATAAAAGTCCGTCTGTATATGTCTGTCTGTTTGCTTGTTTGTGTCTATGTGTCTTTAGGACGTGTGCTTCGATACTTTGCGATCTGTATCTGTCTGTCTGTCCGCCTGCATGTCTGTCTGTCCACATGTATGCAGCTATCTGTCTGCCTCTATGTGTGTCTGTCGGCCCTCATCTCTGTTTCTACCTCTGGGTCGAGAATAGCCTGCCCAATAATAGTGCCGACTGTCGATTAAAATTAAACTTCTCTTCCCGGACCTTTACGTCAAAAAGGACTGTATGCGTTTATGGTTGTATATGTTTATGGTTGTATGTGTTTATGGTTGTATGTGTTTATGGTTGTATGTGTTTATGGTTGTATGTGTTTATAGTTGTATGTGTTTAGTAAGCAAATGAATGGACTATAGCCACTGTCATGATTTGTTTTGTTAATCTTGCGCTTTTTAATAACAAAGAGAATTTTAACATTCTATAATTTATCACTAAAACAATTACAATGATATATTTTTATCTAACTCAGATTAGACATTTTGGGAAATAATTAAAATTCTCAAAAAAGGCAAACAAAGAAGGTAACTAGAAATCACAACAAGAACTCAACGAAAATGGCCTTAAGCTGAATGTATTGAATGACGTCATGGTATTGCGCCGGCACACGCGCTGAGACACCGAATATAAGGATGCAGGGAAATCTAAGATTATTAAGAAGATAACACAGTTTAATTTTTCCGGCTTGAAATTTTGGAAACAATCAATTTTTCACCGTGGGAAAACCTTAGATATTCTTTGAAGTTCCCCTAACTCACGAAACGTATAAAGGTTGGTAATCTATAATTGATAACGGTAAGCCCCGGAAGAATACCTAGAGACACGACTCGCGGAACAAAGCGTGGCACGAGCGGGAAGCGTGGGAAGCGTGCACCACGTGCATGAGATCGAATGATTGACAGTTGCAATGCATGAGATTTGGCGGGAATTCTCCAAGAAGTGAAGAAAAATGGTCATCATATATGAGTGTTTTTGCCTAAATGTTTCATCTAAATGTCAATTAAAAAATTCCCATGATCCTTGAGTGTCATAAAATGGTGTTTTAATATTAATAGAATACATTGGTGAAATCTTTCTGAAACACGAAACTGCAAACAAGCAAGTAGATCTACAGATTATGGATTATGATATATACAGACTTGGCCAATAAACTGAGGACGACTCCAATAAAAAACAGTTGAAAATTACAAAGCAGAATGCTTTCGTTTGTAGAACTCTATTCTAGTTTGTCATAAGTAATGATTTCGTTTTCCTTTAGAAACGTTCGTTGAAAGTGAGGATGGCCTGTTTCAGTGTGTAGGAAGGCTAATCAGCGGTTCTAAGTGGTGATAACTGTTTCAATAAGGTTGACTTTCACGATTTCTAAAGAACGCCTGTCCTCTGTTAATGATCTCGTGCGTGAATTTCGAAAATTTAAATCCGTAACATGGAAATGATTAAATTTCACAACCAACAAGACGCCATTTGGGATACGCGCTGTAGTCGAAGCCATTACATCAAAGGTAGGAAGGTCTGTTCTGCCTGAATTAATGACAAATCAGAATGAATCGGCACCTTTTACTACGGTAATACAGAGCTATCTGGGTGTGTAACTCATTAAAGTGTTCATTACTGAACCAGTTTAGAGGTAGGCATATGTTATATAACCAACATCCCCATGATAATGGACTCTCCCACGCAAAGCTCAGGTGCAGTGACAAATATGATGCTAGCTTTCTAAATGGGATTCCCAAGAGAATCAGTTCACGAGGTGTTGAGAAAATTAAGTCCAGATTCAAATCCCAGCATATCAAAGGTTAAAGCAATAGACTGTATAAACTATTTTCCCAACAAATTACTATTACATTTCGTTGACACAGAGCTCCGTTATCATATTAAGTAATGATTATTCATATAATGCAAAATCGCCAAGGCAACCACAAATGTTAAAAGGCAACGGTTTGTCATTTCAGCTTATTCATTATACTATTGAAAAATAATGTAATGGAACTCACTGATACACCTTCATCGAGTTTTATGTAAGGTCAAGACTTAGATGTTAATAGCTGTAAGCTTGACCAAGTTCTACTTGGTCGCCATTAACAACCGGATATACCTTCTTAATTCGCGTCATGCTTACGCATAAAAAAGTAGTCCACATTTCCTGGTGCTGGGACGAGGCAGGTTCAGGAGAGAATCGTGTTCTTAATTATGTCAGCTTTGAACA
This sequence comes from Haliotis rubra, assembly GCF_003918875.1. Lineage (NCBI taxonomy): Eukaryota > Metazoa > Mollusca > Gastropoda > Lepetellida > Haliotidae > Haliotis > Haliotis rubra. The sequence goes on along the minus strand of NW_025767140.1, from coordinate 516,421 downwards.
GATCAGAGGCTGCCCTGATCTATACACGAGGCTTGCCAAATTCGCTAATTAGACCCAACCATTCTCATGCTGTTTTGGTATTTTGACTTTGAAGGGCTTAAATGACATTGAAAAATAAAAGCCTGAAATATGCTGGAAGTATGTTAAGTCACTTTAAACTTGTCGGTGTGACATAGCGTGGTTGATGTCGTAAGATAAACAGTTCCTGTTCAGTATTGATTTTCTGGAGCACGAGTTGTCACAAATCTGAGCGATGGAGGCACCTGCAGCCAATGTTGATATTAATCCGCATATCATGAATATATAACACGGATTTTCAAATCGTGTTTGGAATATTTCTTGTTTCCATGACAACCGGATTTAGCATGTACCTTGGTTAGTAATGGCGAGTATGTGGTGGGTTGCTGTTTGGGAGGTTACCAATCTGTCAGTACATGACAGAACATCCACTGCCATCATGACGTTGTGAGCTGTCTCATTATGAAAATTGCACAGAAGTAAGATAAGGGCTATTCTCCACTTTTGTTGTTCGTAACTCACCCGGTAAAACATTGTTCATTTTAGTGAATGAGTGAGTACTGAGTAGGTTGAGTTTAATTCCACTTTGAAAATCCCTCAGACAAAAAACCCATAGGTTTCACGAACCGATCTCAATACATCGATAACAAGTCAAGATACCCAGAGTTTCGATAATCGAGCGGGTATGGATCTACGCCGCTTTTAGCAATATTCCAGCAATGTCACGGCGGGAGACACCAGAAATGGGCTTCACACATTGTACCCATGTGGGGAATCGAACCCGGCTCTTTAGCGTGACCGCCCCATCGATAATCGACGGAAAACTGTCTTAAAACTCAGGAACGTGAGATGGTTTGATGTTGTTTAAAGGTGGTCATCGAGCAATAATCAAAGGAGTGAACACAACGAGAAACACACGAGGGAAGTATGACAGCAGTGGTATAACAACTGGTAAGGGTATATCCGTAGAAACAAATTAGATAAAAGGTAAACACGGTTTTATATGATGCAGCGCTTGGTATAAACGCCCCATGACCGCCTTTAACTCAGTAGAGGGACATATTCGCGCCATATGAAGTCGGCTTATGGGCCAGGATAACCAATGACCAAAACACAAGCAATGAACGCACGATGACGCACGTGACAAAGCTGCCCATCACAGCCAATGTTTTCTGATGATGGGAAGGTGACAAATGAGATTTAGTGAATGTGTGTGTGTCTGTCTGTGTGTGTGTGTGTGACCGACCGAATGTCTGTGTGTGTGCATGCGTGCGCGCGCGCGAGCGTGTGCCTGTGTTTGGACTGTTGCTTGACCTAACCACCGGCGTTCTATCCTGTACACCAGGATAGGCCACCATGTCAGATAATGTTAAAGGCGCCTTCACGCCTTCACCAGTAGAAGGACTACTAAAGTTTTGAACTAAACTACTATGTTTGCCCAGTCATTGATTAGCTCAAATGAATCCCTCCTCACGCAATATGTGATGCTTCTTTCAATATCTTATATCGTGTGCATATTGATTCTGAACTCTGACCTTAACATGCACTACACGTACCAAGATTACCTTTTCAGGATATTGCAAATGTCTGTGACCTTGACGATGATATCTGCATTTAATACCATACCTCACCGATGGCAAACAAAAGTCATTTGGATGATTATAAGAAGAAAATTAATTTTTCCAAACTTCAAAGAGGACTGGTGTAGTGTTCAGAAAGAAACTCCTAATCAAACTGGGGAAAAATACTTTGGTGGAAATAAATGTGGATTTCTTCAGCCATGATGGTTTGTTGTTACATCGCGCCTTCCGTGACGTGGCTTGAACAAGGTTAATTCTTTCACACTCTCAGGGCGCTGCACCGCTGATCACAGTCAGCTGACCATTGGGAGCCGGAAATGAAATTTCGTGCAGCATGTCAAACATACTGCGAAAAATAATTCCGATATTTCCTGCTCTTGTCAAACGTAGAATCCCGTCGCTTGAAAACGTGATCTCGCGAGATCTGATTAGCAGCGAGAATGTGAGGCTGAATGACGTCCATTGTTACAGACGTTGAGCGATTGTCCTCTTTTGAATGGTAAAAATGATTCTATATGGATTTTCTTCTGCTGCACACACCTACGAGTTTGGTTTATGAGTTTATAATATTTTAAATTAAAACACATTGATGGTGACTTAATACGATCAATCCCGATCAGCACGACATTCGTGGCTTTAATTTGTGAAGTGAAACTTGATAGACACACGTCAGGTAACGTCACAAATATATGCTTAGGAGGGGCCAGTTATCTTGAGCAAGACTCCAGGGTCATGGACATACATTCCAAGTATATGATGGAACCGAGGACATAGTTGAATCTGTCGTACGTATATGCTCTTACCAGCTGGTGATGAGTCTTCAAGATAACTGATATTATAATTGCTTCTTCTCCTTCATCAAGGCAAGGTCTCCTCTTCAGCTACAACCACATCAGCTGCGGCAGCGGCTAACAGTACTACTACGACTACAAGACCAGTGCTACTCCTATGCTTACTCAACTGTTATGCTTTCATCATGACCATGACTGTGACCACTACTCTTGACAACCAGAAGAATCGCTACTTAACTGATCTTTACTCTATTTCTCCTAAGGCGACAAGACATAGCACGTTGGGGTTAGCAGAGGTCAATATGGGGGGTTAGCAGAGGGCAATGTGGGGGGTTAGCAGAGGTCAATACCTACACATACATGGCAGCAGTACGTACATTAGTCACTTATAAGCATTTATTCTACATTTACAGAAAATTAATAATTTCTTCATGGTAAGTTTATCTCTACATTTAAAGTTTCACCAGTTTAAAGGATTACTTTATATTAAGAATAGATATATTTATTTTTTAACAAACTTTTCACAGATTAAGATATAATGATACTAGTCGGCTGTGTCAGTGCATGTACAGAATGGACATATCCTTTCAACTGGTGGTATTTGTCGTGGTATTTGTCGTCAAGTGAAACTTTCCTGTTGGCAGCCTTAAATGTAACAGTGGCATATGGTATTTTGGGGATAAATTATCTACAATTCTTTCTTACTTTGATAAGTTTATAGAATCTATATTTTGAGGCTGCCCATATTGGAGTGCCAATGTTGGATGACCTGATCTCCAGGGTGCGTTAGAATTGTAAATGACATTAGTATCTACAGTCAAACGACAGATATGTTTGTTTCTTCTGGTGCAATGCCACAGCACTACTGCTGAATGCCGGGTCCAATGCACTGCCACAACACTACTGCTGAATGCCGGGTCCAATGCACTGCCACAGCACTACTGCTGAATGCCGCGTCCAATGCTCTGCCACAGCACTACTGCTGAATGCCGCGTCCAATGCACTGCCACAGCACTACTGCTGAATGCCGCGTCCAGTGCACTGCCACAGCACTACTGCTGAATGCCGCGTCCAATGCACTGCCACAGCACTACTGCTGAATGCCGCGTCCAATGCACTGCCACAGCACTACTGCTGAATGCCGCGTCCAATGCACTGCCACAGCACTACTGCTGAATGCCGCGTCCAATGCACTGCCACAGCACTACTGCTGAATGCCGGGTCCAATGCACTGCCTCAGCACTACTGCTGAATGCCGCGTCCAATGCTCTGCCACAGCACTACTGCTGAATGCCGCGTCCAATGCTCTGCCACAGCACTACTGCTGAATGCCGGGTCCAATGCTCTGCCACAGCACTACTGCTGAATGCCGCGTCCAATGCACTGCTGCAGCACTACTGCTGAATGCCGCGTCCAATGCACTGCCGCAGCACTGCTGCTGAATGCCGCGTCCAATGCACTGCTGCTGAATGCCGCGTCCAATAACTGCAGGTTGCACTCACCAAATCAGATTCCGCAGTTTAAGAAGCACATTTCGCAATTTTAAACAATTTCAATCACATCATGTCAAGACTATCAAAGCCATACTCCATGAATGTAGCAGACTCTGCTATGATCTGATGATGTCATCAGAGGAAGGCAAACGACTGACCATTAATGGACATGAAATATGTATGGATACCAGTTTTGAGGTTTAAAAGTTTGTTCATGATCTGTCCGTCACAGTATATTTTGTATTGATAACCCATGACCCATGACCCCCATCTTTTGTGAAATATGAATACACACCCATGGCAGATGTATGATTATACAACTTTCTTTATTCATGCAAAACATTGATAGTCATGATTTAACTCTTACAGCTGTTTCAGTGCAGGGCATCTTGGACAGGAAACAGTATTGAAGCTTCATCCAATTTTCTTTCTTTTTTTCTGAGACGTTACATGTAAATATTAAACAGATTGACCTCGGAGAGATGTGTTCCGATTTTACTTCAGGTTATACCACATCCTATCAGATTCATTCAGTGTAGGCAGAATCATCTGACAGCCCTGATTGGATGTTTTTTGTGTAAGTTTCGTGTTTTTGAAATGTACATCCATCAGGTAACTTTAACGGGCCATATTTTTCAATATTTCGTGCTGTCTTTTTTAACACAATACCATATGTTGAATGTGTGCTGAGATATGTTCAAGTAGTAAACATTTCGGTGCATGATGTGTTCAACTGGCTGTACTCGGAAAAGGAACTAGTTAACCTTGACAAAAGTTGTGTTTTTATTGTGGCTTTAAGACCATACTGTGCATAACTTAAATAACTACACTCTATAAGATCATTGGTATTAATACGTGATTATAAACTACACCTTTTCTGAATCAAAGACAAAGTCACGTGATTGTGGCAATAGACGTTCAACGTTTCGCAAACAACTGATATCGTCACTTTTTAACAATGATTAATAAACACATGTTCATGAAATCGTTGGAATCGAGAAACGACTCTTTTCTTATGAATATTTAAAAGGCTTTGTCTCTTTTAATTAAACCGTTGGTAGACTTTCAAGTAACATATTTGCTCATTTCAGGGCTTATGAATTATTAATTTGCGCCTTCTTTACGACGGACAGTATCATGTTTTGGGGTAAATAGCTAGAAAAAGATATTCGTCGTCCGCACTGATTACTTCCCCATCTTGTTAATTCCATTGCAGCCATACTTTGTGCATATAAAGTTGATAATATCTCATGAGACCTGAAATTACATTTAGACTTTTGTAAATGTAAAGTAGCCTTTTTACTGATATGCTACATCTGGTGAAAGTAATAGTTGCATCTCCTTGACACTACCAGTAATAATGCCCTATTCTTGAAGTTAGATTGCCACCCATATGTTTTTTACCTCGATTGTCGAATAAAGATAGTAAAACATAATAGAAAAAACGCAAAATATAAACTGCTGGACAAGAGAACGTATGCTCTTAAAAATTAGATTTAACAAAATATAAACGTTATCAAACGGTTACTAGGTTGAAAAGAGTTGATAACCATGATAACCGTATCTGATACATCACCATAGAATAACCATTTCGTCTTTGTGTCATAGTTTCTCTCAATCAAACACTGGTTAATATCTTCTTTTCCGGGCAGTATATATTAACATAAAACAAAAAAGTTTATGTGAGAAATATGACGCTTAATGGTTCGAGTTCCGCCAATAGTGAGAATATTTTAACATTGAGTTTTGTTCTGTTAAAATGTGTTCAAGCAGCAGCTATTTGGGATTACACTTTCTCAGTAAAGTACTGATTCCAGTACATTTATTGGGTTGAGTCCCATCCAGGATTCGAACCTACACCCTCAGAGTCAGGCACCTAATCGCCAGCACACAAAGTCAGCTGCCTAACCTACTTAGCCATCGCAGCTTCCACACACTACTTGTATTTGACCACTTTCTAAATCGCATTGAGTAGGGCATAGCTGTTGAATGGTGTTTAACTCCATGAAGAATGTAACCCCTGTATAGCTATATCACTCCTACATATGTATGTATCTTCCAGATAGGTGTATAACTGTCACTCGCTTGTAGCTAGATGCAGCTGGAACACCGGGTGCCATCTCTGATGGTGTTTCGTGTACGCACAGCTAATGCCCTGATTGGATTGAACAATCAACTCTATTTTGGGCGGAGATTGTTCTGTTCTGAGAAGGTTCTGTTTATTTAAACACTTCATTTTACATTGTAATATGTCTTTCATATTTTGCCTCGAATATTTAAACTGTACCACTACTACTACTACTACTACTACTACTACTACTACTACTACTACTACTACTACTACTACTACTACTACTACTACTACTACTACTACTACTGTTTTTCACTTGTTTTTTTCTATGATGTATCACCAGATGAGGCCACAAGCCATTGTTATATTGTGTAAGATGACATATCCACTCCCAGAAATCACCCCCATTAATTTGCTCGCTTCATTCTGCGTGATGTCTCCACACAGTTGATCCTCGTTTCATTCACATGTCGTGCTCGGAAGTTGTAAAGTCAAAACAAAGAGAGATATTGATTCTAACATACTTAAGTATGAGCCGCGATATTTTTTGTGAATGTCGCAAATCTTGTTATACTGACATTGATAAACATTCCACCCAGAGCAATGTGACGACAACTGTCGTAAATCGGCCGGAAATGAGACACTGCACGTTGGTTATTTGATTCTACGCATGTAAAGTATTGCCAGTTTCCCGATGAAAGTTAAATATGACAGGTACTCCTTTGAGAGTTTAAGAGCCTTGCGGTGATTTTAGAAGCGGTCTTTGTTGTGAAGCTGAACCAGTTCTGGCAAGGCCATACATCAAAATGAGCTCAACTCTCAGAAGAACGGATGTCAGATCGTGTTCTGTAACGATGCAGTGGATCTAACTACAGCTTTTCTATGTATCCGGTGACGAGTTCCTGCGCTTAGCTATTTCCGACTCACGTATAGGGTATGTGAACTGGGTCAATTTGAGTCACTTACCACCTACGTATTCCATGGCAATTTCAGAGGTAAAGGAGTTTGCCCCTTGGGGATTCCAAGTTAAAATAGGACACCAGCAATCTTAACTGATCGGAAGGGATCGTGTGGTCAGCCTCGTTGACGATGTTGATGGTATGTCATCCTACCCCGATGACGTGGGGTGTTGGTCATAATGCCGGTCACTAGTTTTCCGGGATCGATTACTTACACCGTAATTTCAATTTGATACCCACACACTTGTCCAAATGGGGACAGAGTCACGACCGCACCTCCACGACCACGCTGTTAGTGGTCACGTCATATCAACAGGGCAATAGTGTTCATTATCACTTTATCAACTACCGGCACCACCATTCGGCACACCAACACTCATTTCAGAGAGACGAATCCAGAATATTCTAAAATACAGCGCGTGGTTGTCTGCACATTTTATCATTTTTTACTTACGACGTATCAGGCAATCGAGTGGTTCGATTTGTTAGTAAAGTACATTTATATTGAAAATCGGTACACTAGCTGCATGATAGGGTATTTTCATATTATTAAGACATTATTCAGTGGTTTAAAACAGTAGTTATCTATGACCTTGGCCCCTCGTTCAGTGTTATTTGCCCGGAACATGTGTTGCTTGTTCACCGGAAGACTTCTACAATCTTATCGCAAAGCATTTTACACAAATATAACGTTGTCATGGTTACACAAATAGAGGTTGAAGACAATATTTTGAAGATGCGCTCGCAATTATATTGCCAATTGGTTTACAGATTGCATAATCCATGCGTTTCTAAAACTTGACCTATAGGATGAATAGTTATGACTCCAAATGGGCTGATACAAATGCTAACTAAAGAATTAATGAATTAATTAACTTGGAATGTAGAGTAAGGAAATGCTCAGTGACTATGAAACTATAGATGTGTTAAACGCGCCGGGTTGGTAGATACCAATGTTGTATATGTGGAAATGGAAAGAACGTGTATGAATGATTTTATTTAAAATTAGGCAAGTCAATTGAAAAAAGAATGTCGCCAAGGTCTGAACAATCATAGAATATGACGTGTTTTACATGTTGTACGTGGAATGCCTTGTGTGTGCAGATCTGCTGTCACAAGGTTTAGATTCTGGCCTTCCCCGATTAGAACTGAAACTGGCAGATATGTAAAAGTACCAATAGGTTGTTCTCTGTGTTCTCATTCTTGAACTAAAGTCTAATGAGACACATACATTGTTTCATTTGCCTTACATCATTATATCAGGGATAATATGTGTACGACTATTATCATCATGCAACCGTTTATGACATATACAAAAGTCAAAGTATAATTTAATTTTTTTTGCCAGGACCCTTTTTTTAATACTCAACAATAACGCATACAATGTACGGGTGACACTGATGCGATTTAAATCAGTTTGTTTCTCTCTTATGATTGATATTCTGTTGTACTTAATAACTTGTTGACTGTTTGTCCGAAAGTCGTCGGCGCTTGCAACAAACCAGGTGGATAGAGCATCGATCTCTATATGAGAGATCGCTAAAGTGTGCTACTTGTTGTTACTTTGCCTGAAGGTCGACAGGACAAGGTCAGCTCATCTTGGAGTCAGAATACTGTGATGAGATTCTCACACTTCATTTGAGAAGCTAAACAGTTGTTAGTGACGCACAACAAACTGTCTGGAGGCATACAGTGAATATTTCTCTTTATTTTCTGTGTGTAAAGTCTGAGGATAAAAATGGTGATGTTGTTTTTTTGTTCACTGGCGGTGAAGCCTTTTTTGAAAGTAAGTCATGTGACAAATAGAGATGTCACATGACAATCCAGACATTGTCTTATAAGTATGAGGTACGAGTAGCTCAGTCGTCTAAAGCGCTGCAATTCACAGTACAGAGTTGATGGCTGTCGGTTCGACTCCTGGTCCGCCATCATTCTCTGTCTAGGTTTGTCGACACCATGCTTGCATGTACTCGTGGTTGTCACCAACTTGGATATGTCTCGTCCTATCACACTCTGTGTTATGACTGGAAAACTGTGCAAAACGCCGTTAAACCATAACTCTCTCTTCCTAACAAAGACAATGTCACGAAATATGCAGCACTGTGAGAAATTCACAACATAACCTATAAAAACGTATTCTGCAGCAAGATTTGGGGAGTGTGGAATTAAAGGGAATGGCTAGTTTTGCAGATCTTCAGCTGTCAAATTTGAACTAATTTGATAACGGTATACTTCTTCTGTACGTGTGGACCTCTGGTGCGGAGCGTGGCAGATCAGTTTTAAGCCAGAGCAGACAGCCGTGCCCCCAGTTCACAAGTCTGTTGCAAATCACCCGTCAGTGCTGGTGATTTCTTTACAATTTATCGCCGACATTCATCACATCGAACTCGGATGAATTTCAGAATATTTTCCTTAGCAGACCCTGCATCTGATCATATTTGCAGGTTTTCATTTAATTGCAATTTTCTACAAATGTTCATGATATTTGGTGCATGTATTACAACCACGGGGACTGTCTTCAGCGTCAGGTATCTCGGTCAGGACTGCAGCCAACTGATTCCGGAAAACACGTGTGACGTAATGGCTGATTTAAAGCGCTGCCATTAACTGTATACATTTCTATCCCGGTGCCGGGACGTGCTGTTTATGGGTAGTTATGGTGTTGATTTATCTGCACCATGCTTCTGGGGTTTCATCGAAGTGGCAACTGTCTACCTGCTGTGTAAGTTCAGGTTTTAGTTCAGTAAGGTTACAACACGTTATCACGTTAAGTCGGGTTATCTCCCCCTGTGCATACAGTCCCAACGCGCCAAACTCCCAAACTGCCTAAGAAAGGTTTGTGGACAAATTGGAACCGAAAATGCACCCCTGTGCGTGTTTTGGACTGCCCCATACAGTCTACTTTGCACAGAAGTGTTCAGATTAACTGGAAGAATATACGTGTCAACTGAGTGAATAAACTGACTTTTTAAGTTAGAACATAAAGAAACAAACATAAGCAATAACAGGGTCCATGAGATGACTCTGATATTATGACAGGCATACATCATGGGTGACACCAGGTGTCAAGTCGTCTACAGGTGCAGGCTAAACAGTGTTGGCGTAAATGATTATGGATACAACTTGTCAATAAACAAACTGGCTTCTTGCAGGTCAAGTCATTTTCGCTTTGTTTCCTTATAGGGCTGAGACGGATAACCCGGACACCCGGATACCCGGGACGGGTGGGTAATGAGTTGGACCCGGGTACCCGTTTCAATACCCGGGCCTAGATTTTCGAAGCTCTCTTAGAGCTAAGATAGCCATAAGTTGATATTAATGTATGGCACTTACGACTATCTTAGCTCTAAGATAGCTTCGAAAATCTAGGCCCAGGACCCGTTATGATCATGTGACTAATATATCAAACAAAGTAATATGTTTTTCTTTCATGATTAAAAGGTATTGTCTTTGAAGATTTAGACATAATTTACTGGCACTTCTTTTGAATAAAATACATGGTTAAGATATTGAAAACTCGACATTTTAGCCCCGAACTCAAGAATGTATTGACATTTCTTGCAAATTTGATGTCAAGAATTAACATAACGGGTATCCGATTAGGGTAGGGTAATAGGGGGTGGGGTACCCGGGGGAAAAAATTGGACCCGTCCCAGCCCTATTTCCTTAATACTTTATGTGAGTCCACACAATCGACAATTATTAAGTGTTGATTCAGTAATGTATTCAGAATGGGATATAGGCAGAACGGGGCGCAGACACCCTATGACACCTTAACTCGAACGCTCCTTTGTTTCAAACCATTCAGAACGTGCTGGCTCATGGTAATTTGGCCTTGAAATGAAATGGATAAAATCAGAATTAACGATGACATCAGAGTTGCAATGGTTCAAAGATGTATTCAGATGCAGAGGGACTTCACAGCATATCGATTCAATGATTGATTATTAACAATGTTATTTTAATCTATTGTCACCATTGCATCTTTGTTATTTGATGTGTTTTTCCGGTTCTACCCCAATCTTCAGACAGTTTGGCTGATAACATATTCCTATAAACCCCTGGGTTATGTCTACCTGTAACTGTGCGATGGTGATTTCGTTTAGCTGGAAGTATTTGAGATTGATCGCCGACTTGTTTATGTGATTATCGTTATTGGTCAATCTGGACACCCAGGCGGTGGCTGTATTGTCTACTGTGTGTCTGGCGGCATGTTGTACAATATAAGTGGTGAGTTTCTTTCATTCATGTCAGAAAAACTGCAAGATACTTCTCTGAATTTTACAAATTTCTAATATCTTGTTCAATATATTTTGATTTAACATTCGCCCTAAGATACCGTTAAGCTGACTTCACGCTATTGGTGTTGCAGTTGATTCTAATCCAAGATTTCACTGGTCAAATTGTTAGCTCAAATTTACAAATGAGGTAATATTTCCTTCGGGAATCAGCACATTCTTCTGCCGTTTTCATGACCGTACAAGCTAATCATCTGGAACGTTCGTTAACCCTACAGCCGTCAGTACATGCACGGACTATCAACATATTCGCACTTTTGAATACTTTTGAAACCACCCCCACAATGTGTTAAGTGCAAATATTGACCATTGTCCAGTGAAGAAGATACAAGCGCTTACTCTGTAATAAAGTAGTCATTGGTCAAGTGACCTACAGGGAATCAATGGAACCTGAGATCTTAACGATCGGAAGCAACTCAGTCGGTGTGTGTTCGATTGGACAAACTGTGATGATAGAGACGATAAACGCTGTTAAACAGCGCCCTGCAGGCTACACGCAGCAAAGGCACATTGCTGCACGCCGCACCAGCAATTCTGTCCCTGTTGGTAATAAAATAGCCTGTTTACCACCTGTAGAATAGATTGACTTCGTCGTTATCACTTTCAGAATGAGTGTGGTTTTGGGAATAGGGAAACTTTGGTTACGCATACCTGACAGTGAAACTTGCTTGAGTGAGAGAGTGAGTTTAGTTTTACACCGCTTTTATGAATATTCCAGCAATATCACGGCGGGAAATACCACAATTGGGGAATCGAACCCGGGCCTTCGGCGTGACGAGTGAACGTTTTAACCACTAGGCTACCCCGCCGGCCCTGAGACTGGTTTGAGGCAGCTGTGAAGGACATTCAGCAGTAGAGTGACAAGGAACAGAGGTACCATCAACCAGAATCTACATTCTCTACGCTTTAACCACTAGGCTACCCCACCGGCCCTGAGACTGGTTTGAGGCAGCTGTGGAGGACATTCAGCAGTAGAGTGACAAGGAACAGAGGTACCATCAACCAGAATCTACATTCCCAATGCTTTAACCACTAGGCTACCCCGCCGCCCCTGAGACTGGTTTGAGGCAGCTGTGGAGGACATTCAGCAGTAGAGTGACAAGGAACAGAGGTACCATCAACCAGAATCTACATTCTCTACGCTTTAACCACTAGGCTACCCCGCCGCCCTGAGACTGGTTTGAGGCAGCTGTGGAGGACATTCAGCAGTAGAGTGACAAGGAACAGAGGTACCATCAACCAGAATCTACATTCTCTACGCTTTAACCACTAGGCTACCCCGCCGCCCCTGAGACTGGTTTGAGGCAGCTGTGGAGGACATTCAGCAGTACAGTGTCAAGGAACAGAGGTACCATCAACCACACTCTACATTCTCTACGCTTTAACCACTAGGCTACCCCGCCGGCCCTGAGACTGGTTTGAGGCAGCTGTGGAGGACATTCAGCAGTAGAGTGACAAGGAACAGAGGTACCATCAACCAGAATCTACATTCTCTACGCTTTAACCACTAGGCTACCCCGCCGCCCCTGAGACTGGTTTGAGGCAGCTGTGGAGGACATTCAGCAGTAGAGTGACAAGGAACAGAGGTACCATCAACCAGAATCTACATTCTCTACGCTTTAACCACTAGGCTACCCCGCCGCCCCTGAGACTGGTTTGAGGCAGCTGTGGAGGACATTCAGCAGTAGAGTGTCAAGGAACAGAGGTACCATCAACCAGAATCTACATTCTCTACGCTTTAACCACTAGGCTACCCCGCCGGCCCTGAGACTGGTTTGAGGCAGCTGTGGAGGACATTCAGCAGTAGAGTGACAAGGAACAGAGGTACCATCAACCAGAATCTACATTCTCTACGCTTTAACCACTAGGCTACCCCGCCGGCCCTGAGACTGGTTTGAGGCAGCTGTGGAGGACATTCAGCAGTAGAGTGACAAGGAACAGAGGTACCATCAACCAGAATCTACATTCTCTACGCTTTAACCACTAGGCTACCCCGCCGCCCCTGAGACTGGTTTGAGGCAGCTGTGGAGGACATTCAGCAGTAGAGTGACAAGGAACAGAGGTACCATCAACCAGAATCTACATTCTCTACGCTTTAACCACTAGGCTACCCCGCCGCCCCTGAGACTGGTTTGAGGCAGCTGTGGAGGACATTCAGCAGTACAGTGTCAAGGAACAGAGGTACCATCAACCAGAATCTACATTCTCTACGCTTTAACCACTAGGCTACCCGCCGCCCCTGAGACTGGTTTGAGGCAGCTGTGGAGGACATTCAGCAGTAGAGTGACAAGGAACAGAGGTACCATCAACCAGAATCTACATTCTCTACGCTTTAACCACTAGGCTACCCCGCCGCCCCTGAGACTGGTTTGAGGCAGCTGTGGAGGACATTCAGCAGTACAGTGTCAAGGAACAGAGGTACCATCAACCAGAATCTACATTCTCTACGCTTTAACCACTAGGCTACCCCGCCGCCCCTGAGACTGGTTTGAGGCAGCTGTGGAGGACATTCAGCAGTAGAGTGACAAGGAACAGAGGTACCATCAACCAGAATCTACATTCTCTACGCTTTAACCACTAGGCTACCCCGCCGCCCCTGAGACTGGTTTGAGGCAGCTGTGGAGGACATTCAGCAGTACAGTGTCAAGGAACAGAGGTACCATCAACCAGAATCTACATTCTCTACGCTTTAACCAATAGGCTACCCCGCCGGCCCTGAGACTGGTTTGAGGCAGCTGTGGAGGACATTCAGCAGTAGAGTGACAAGGAACAGAGGTACCATCAACCAGAATCTACATTCTCTACGCTTTAACCACTAGGCTACCCCGCCGCCCCTGAGACTGGTTTGAGGCAGCTGTGGAGGACATTCAGCAGTAGAGTGTCAAGGAACAGAGGTACCATCAACCAGAATCTACATTCTCTACGCTTTAACCACTAGGCTACCCCGCCGGCCCTGAGACTGGTTTGAGGCAGCTGTGGAGGACATTCAGCAGTAGAGTGACAAGGAACAGAGGTACCATCAACCAGAATCTACATTCTCTACGCTTTAACCACTAGGCTACCCCGCCGGCCCTGAGACTGGTTTGAGGCAGCTGTGGAGGACATTCAGCAGTACAGTGTCAAGGAACAGAGGTACCATCAACCAGAATCTACATTCTCTACGCTTTAACCAATAGGCTACCCCGCCGCCCCTGAGACTGGTTTGAGGCAGCTGTGGAGGACATTCAGCAGTAGAGTGTCAAGGAACAGAGGTACCATCAACCAGAATCTACATTCTCTACGCTTTAACCACTAGGCTACCCCGCCGCCCCTGAGACTGGTTTGAGGCAGCTGTGGAGGACATTCAGCAGTAGAGTGACAAGGAACAGAGGTACCATCAACCAGAATCTACATTCTCTACGCTTTAACCACTAGGCTACCCCGCCGGCCCTGAGACTGGTTTGAGGCAGCTGTGGAGGACATTCAGCAGTAGAGTGACAAGGAACAGAGGTACCATCAACCAGAATCTACATTCTCTACGCTTTAACCACTAGGCTACCCCGCCGGCCCTGAGACTGGTTTGAGGCAGCTGTGGAGGACATTCAGCAGTAGAGTGACAAGGAACAGAGGTACCATCAACCAGAATCTACATTCTCTACGCTTTAACCACTAGGCTACCCCGCCGGCCCTGAGACTGGTTTGAGGCAGCTGTGGAGGACATTCAGCAGTAGAGTGACAAGGAACAGAGGTACCATCAACCAGAATCTACATTCTCTACGCTTTAACCACTAGGCTACCCCGCCGGCCCTGAGACTGGTTTGAGGCAGCTGTGGAGGACATTCAGCAGTAGAGTGACAAGGAACAGAGGTACCATCAACCAGAATCTACATTCTCTACGCTTTAACCACTAGGCTACCCCGCCGGCCCTGAGACTGGTTTGAGGCAGCTGTGGAGGACATTCAGCAGTAGAGTGACAAGGAACAGAGGTACCATCAACCAGAATCTACATTCTCTACGCTTTAACCACTAGGCTACCCCGCCGCCCCTGAGACTGGTTTGAGGCAGCTGTGGAGGACATTCAGCAGTAGAGTGACAAGGAACAGAGGTACCATCAACCAGAATCTACATTCTCTACGCTTTAACCACTAGGCTACCCCGCCGGCCCTGAGACTGGTTTGAGGCAGCTGTGGAGGACATTCAGCAGTAGAGTGACAAGGAACAGAGGTACCATCAACCAGAATCTACATTCTCTACGCTTTAACCACTAGGCTACCCCGCCGGCCCTGAGACTGGTTTGAGGCAGCTGTGGAGGACATTCAGCAGTAGAGTGACAAGGAACAGAGGTACCATCAACCAGAATCTACATTCTCTACGCTTTAACCACTAGGCTACCCCGCCGGCCCTGAGACTGGTTTGAGGCAGCTGTGGAGGACATTCAGCAGTAGAGTGACAAGGAACAGAGGTACCATCAACCAGAATCTACATTCTCTACGCTTTAACCACTAGGCTACCCCGCCGGCCCTGAGACTGGTTTGAGGCAGCTGTGGAGGACATTCAGCAGTAGAGTGACAAGGAACAGAGGTACCATCAACCAGAATCTACATTCTCTACGCTTTAACCACTAGGCTACCCCGCCGGCCCTGAGACTGGTTTGAGGCAGCTGTGGAGGACATTCAGCAGTAGAGTGACAAGGAACAGAGGTACCATCAACCAGAATCTACATTCTCTACGCTTTAACCACTAGGCTACCCCGCCGGCCCTGAGACTGGTTTGAGGCAGCTGTGGAGGACATTCAGCAGTAGAGTGACAAGGAACAGAGGTACCATCAACCAGAATCTACATTCTCTACGCTTTAACCACTAGGCTACCCCGCCGCCCCTGAGACTGGTTTGAGGCAGCTGTGGAGGACATTCAGCAGTAGAGTGACAAGGAACAGAGGTACCATCAACCAGAATCTACATTCTCTACGCTTTAACCACTAGGCTACCCCGCCGGCCCTGAGACTGGTTTGAGGCAGCTGTGGAGGACATTCAGCAGTAGAGTGACAAGGAACAGAGGTACCATCAACCAGAATCTACATTCTCTACGCTTTAACCACTAGGCTACCCCGCCGCCCCTGAGACTGGTTTGAGGCAGCTGTGGAGGACATTCAGCAGTAGAGTGACAAGGAACAGAGGTACCATCAACCAGAATCTACATTCTCTACGCTTTAACCACTAGGCTACCCCGCCGCCCCTGAGACTGGTTTGAGGCAGCTGTGGAGGACATTCAGCAGTAGAGTGACAAGGAACAGAGGTACCATCAACCAGAATCTACATTCTCTACGCTTTAACCACTAGGCTACCCCGCCGCCCCCTGAGACTGGTTTGAGGCAGCTGTGGAGGACATTCAGCAGTACAGTGACAAGGAACAGAGGTACCATCAACCAGAATCTACATTCTCTACGCTTTAACCAATAGGCTACCCCGCCGCCCCTGAGACTGGTTTGAGGCAGCTGTGGAGGACATTCAGCAGTAGAGTGTCAAGGAACAGAGGTACCATCAACCAGAATCTACATTCTCTACGCTTTAACCACTAGGCTACCCCGCCGCCCCTGAGACTGGTTTGAGGCAGCTGTGGAGGACATTCAGCAGTAGAGTGACAAGGAACAGAGGTACCATCAACCAGAATCTACATTCTCTACGCTTTAACCACTAGGCTACCCCGCCGGCCCTGAGACTGGTTTGAGGCAGCTGTGGAGGACATTCAGCAGTAGAGTGTCAAGGAACAGAGGTACCATCAACCAGAATCTACATTCTCTACGCTTTAACCAATAGGCTACCCCGCCGGCCCTGAGACTGGTTTGAGGCAGCTGTGGAGGACATTCAGCAGTAGAGTGACAAGGAACAGAGGTACCATCAACCAGAATCTACATTCTCTACGCTTTAACCACTAGGCTACCCCGCCGGCCCTGAGACTGGTTTGAGGCAGCTGTGGAGGACATTCAGCAGTACAGTGTCAAGGAACAGAGGTACCATCAACCAGAATCTACATTCTCTACGCTTTAACCACTAGGCTACCCCGCCGGCCCTGAGACTGGTTTGAGGCAGCTGTGGAGGACATTCAGCAGTAGAGTGACAAGGAACAGAGGTACCATCAACCAGAATCTACATTCTCTACGCTTTAACCACTAGGCTACCCCGCCGGCCCTGAGACTGGTTTGAGGCAGCTGTGGAGGACATTCAGCAGTAGAGTGACAAGGAACAGAGGTACCATCAACCAGAATCTATATTCTCTACGCTTTAACCACTAGGCTACCCCGCCGCCCCTGAGACTGGTTTGAGGCAGCTGTGGAGGACATTCAGCAGTAGAGTGTCAAGGAACAGAGGTACCATCAACCAGAATCTACATTCTCTACGCTTTAACCAATAGGCTACCCCGCCGCCCCTGAGACTGGTTTGAGGCAGCTGTGGAGGACATTCAGCAGTAGAGTGACAAGGAACAGAGGTACCATCAACCAGAATCTACATTCTCTACGCTTTAACCAATAGGCTACCCCGCCGCCCCTGAGACTGGTTTGAGGCAGCTGTGGAGGACATTCAGCAGTAGAGTGACAAGGAACAGAGGTACCATCAACCAGAATCTACATTCTCTACGCTTTAACCACTAGGCTACCCCGCCGCCCCTGAGACTGGTTTGAGGCAGCTGTGGAGGACATTCAGCAGTAGAGTGACAAGGAACAGAGGTACCATCAACCAGAATCTACATTCTCTACGCTTTAACCACTAGGCTACCCCGCCGCCCCTGAGACTGGTTTGAGGCAGCTGTGGAGGACATTCAGCAGTAGAGTGACAAGGAACAGAGGTACCATCAACCAGAATCTACATTCTCTACGCTTTAACCACTAGGCTACCCCGCCGGCCCTGAGACTGGTTTGAGGCAGCTGTGGAGGACATTCAGCAGTAGAGTGACAAGGAACAGAGGTACCATCAACCAGAATCTACATTCTCTACGCTTTAACCACTAGGCTACCCCGCCGGCCCTGAGACTGGTTTGAGGCAGCTGTGGAGGACATTCAGCAGTAGAGTGACAAGGAACAGAGGTACCATCAACCAGAATCTACATTCTCTACGCTTTAACCACTAGGCTACCCCGCCGGCCCTGAGACTGGTTTGAGGCAGCTGTGGAGGACATTCAGCAGTAGAGTGACAAGGAACAGAGGTACCATCAACCAGAATCTACATTCTCAACGAAGACAGATAACAGTTGGTTTATTTGTTGCATTTGGACGTCAGCTCTGTCACTAGAGTGAGTGCGTGAATTTAGGTTTATGCCGCAGTCAGCAATATCTGTCACTCGAGCATTAAACACTACATCTGTACATATTTTCTGACCTGCGAACATCCAGGTTAGAATTGGTTTTCAGCAGCCCATGCTGGTCGAAAGAGGCGACTAACGGGATCAGATGGTTCGGCTCGTTGACTTCGTTGACACGTGTCATCGTATCCCAATTATACAGGTCGATGTCCAGATGTCAATCACTGGATTGTCTAGTCGAGAGTCTTTTATTCACAGACCACCGTCCCGTCACATATATGGAATGTTGCTGAGTGCGATGTTAAATAACAAACACATTTTTTTCTTTCAATTCTGTGTTTGTGATGTACACTCATCTGCAATGTGAGACATTACTGTACGTAGTATTTCTTATATTCGTTCAGGACAGCAGTTGGATACGCTATTTATCCCACGGGTTATATATATATGTTCAGTGTTAACCATTACAACAGGCTCAGCATTACTACCTACAAAATGTCATAACAAAAATATATTTTTCCGGTTTTCCGGTTTTTTCTTAAACACACATTATATACCGTAACATGCCATGCACAGGGTTTGTTTTGGGTCCTTTTTACATAAGCATCATAGCATGCGGTGTGACTGTTTGATAAAGACAGAAACAAACGTTTGAGATTTTATCACTGGTCATGTTTTCTCAGGCTCTACAATTGTACGGTTACTTTCATGTGGATGTGCATTACACCTCCAATAAGGAAACAGATTTCCAAATAAAGGAATGATTTATTTCTGCAGAAGTGTGGTATAAACTATTACAGAGAAATAATTGCTTGTTTATATGGTAATGTAATTACACTTAACTGAATTATTAATTTATTTCCGAAATTATTTCTTGATGAGAGTAAATAAAAACCGATTAATCAAGTAGTTACGAAATAAGGTTGTCCTGAACTAGACGTGGAACAGTGTTCGTCCAATCGAATACACCACGACTGACCATTTGCTGCGATGTGGTCAATATGTGGACGGAATGATTCCTCGTAAACAAACGTGTTGAGCACAGAAAGCTGTTTATTTCTGGCATGTGACACGATACGATTTGTGCGCGCTTAGTCTCCTTATTCGCCGTCCACATCGCAGTCTTAAGGGAGTTGCAGGGGATAATTAGCGCCGTACTTGACATGAATGTAGCATGATGGGTCGGGCCACGGACAGCGCTGATGATGGTGCTTGACGTTGGGTAACAATGTCGGCCACGGTGTATTTCAAGCAGTAGAAGTCATATCAGTGTCGTTCATGGAGTTCGCATAAGACATACGCAGCATACCATATCAACCTTTTGAGAAACGATATTCACTGCCATGTTCCTCTGAATATTGGATTTGAAATCATATACGTATGAAAGTTAAAATTTCAAGTGTGACGCCAACGTCTGAATTGAGGTGGTCACAGAAGAACGTCACATTTGAATTCAGGTGCACACAAACAAATTGACACCTGAATTAAGTGAGTGAGGATAGTTTTGCGACGCTTAGCAATATTCCAGCAATATCACGCTGAGAACATCTGAAATGGGGTTCCCTCGTGCTCCCATGTGGCGAATTTAACAACTGATATTTGAGTCGAAGATTGTTTGGGTATCAACTTCTCTGTATGCTAAGCATATAAAAAACATGATATAGTATTTATGAAATTTAGCAGCTGATATAGACATATCTTTGCCCTTCACAGAACACTGACATATACCTGCTGAAGTTCATTAATGTCTGCGATATCATGATTCAACTAGACGTCTTGTCATCATGTATTTTCTTATTTTGAATAAAGCTTCATTAACGAAACTCAAAACATGTATTGTTATAGAGCTATGCACATTTGCATTCATCAATTAAAAACAACTGCATCTGTAATAAACGACGATTATGTTGTACTCGGGCTTTAATTCACAAGTCAGTTAACATTACAGTTATTCTAGTAGAACTGGTGGCAATTAAAAGGAATAGAGTAGGATTGACAGTAGTACCGACTTTGTAGCAGCAGAAGTAGTTGATGGAGTGGTCGTGTTTGCAGACGCATCAGATGTACTTGTAACAATTGCAGCAGCTGCAGCAGTAGTAGTAGTAGTAATAGTAGCAATAGTAGTAGTAGTAGTAGCAATAGTAGTAGTAGTAGTAGCAATAGTAGTAGTAATGATCATGTAGTACTTGTATGTACAGTAGCTGTTGTAGGAGCAGGTCAGTCGTTGCAGTAGTAGGAGTTGTAGCTGTCGTAGTACTACCGTACTAGCAACATTAGTTGTTTTAAGGGCATAGTGCTGTTCAGTGTTCAGCACTCAAATCACGGGCATATTGCACTCGGAAACTGGTTTCTTGAGTGTTCAATTACAATGCATGTAATTTGTTACAAATCAATCTTATTTAATAACCAAGCTATGAATTTATCCACAAAAGGCAATAACTATCGTTGACTTAATCAGCATAAATATCGACCTGATAAAAAGGAACAAGTTTCTTCAATGTCACCATATTGCGCCTTCATCTTATTTCGATCTTTGGAGCTAGCAGGGAAGTCGTTGCTTCTTTGACCGCCAAATGCTGATTGATTGCTATTAACCCTAATTAATTATCATAATCAGTCTCCGTGATTGTACTCCAGTTTGTCATTGAAGGCTTGATAGAGTCACGCGAGACTTCCAGTAGCCACGCGAGATGACTGCCCATGCAGTGGCAATGTCAAAAACTGTCGCAAGGAAGGCCTGGGAATGTTGAACAATGTCCTTGATTTCATTTATTCTTAATGCTTGAGATTCACATTGTATATTTATGTTATCATCATTTAGTTATAACGTGCGTGCTTTAAGCCAATTTATTATGTACTGAATACATGCTCGACCAAACGCGAAGAACGGTACGCTTATCAACAATGAAATTAAGTACATGTTGTCTATTGAGAAAATAGTGCATGAGATGTGTTATAAATACTTAATGTACAGATATATATGATGAAACATGAAATTCTGCTTTCAAACGCATGCTCACTTGACATGCGAATCAAACATGGCAACAGCTTGGTTTTCCTTCATGGCAAGAACTGTACATTGCAGTTTAGCACACAATTCACAACAAACTGAAACAAAAATATGACCTGCAATATAGAAGAAGAAGGCCAAGAAGAAGGAAATATACATTTGATCGTAGTGTCACATGAAGATTTACAACATATATACGGCATCAGGGCTAATGAGACACTACATTTCGTTAAAACTGTTATTAAATTAAAATAACGTACAGATTATATACGTACATACATACGATACACACATATGTACATACAGTAAATATAACACACACTAAAACGTGCTAGGATACATACGAGTACACAAATAAATTTAAGAAGAGATGTGAATGCATATACGTATTGCATGTAGCGTTTAACCACCACATCCGCAAGTTGATGTAATCAGTTATAACATTCGTTACATTACGCACTTCAGTATTACATTCAGCAACTACTGTAACTAACACGTATATGTAACACGTTTACCTTAGTACGTTTAAAAGCCACTTTTACCAGGAAAAGGTTCAATACCTCAGCACGCGAGTAGTGCCGTTTGAACACGCTTTCCACCAGATAGTGACTATTTAGCCATTTAGTTCGCCAACACGTGACATCATCACTATCTTATAAAACATGGTTGTCATGTGGTCGAAATCATACAATGGATCTCTTATGAATCGGGAAATGGTTTTGCGTTTTTGCTTACACTACGACCATGACTCAAAGTGTAATAATTGCATGATCCAATGTACTACTTACACCATGATGTGTCATATTACATAAACAAGTACACTACTTACATCATGATGTGTCATATTACATAAACAAGTACACTATTTAAACCATCATATGTCATATTACATAAACAAATACACTACTTACATCATGATGTGTCATATTACATAAACAAGTACACTATTTAAACCATCAAATGTCATATTACATAACCAAGTACACTACTTACATCATGATGTGTCATATTACATAAACAAGTACACTACTTACATCATGATGTGTCATATTACATAAACAAGTACACTACTTACATCATGATGTGTCATATTACATAAACAAGTACACTACTTACATCATGATGTGTCATATTACATAAACAAGTACACTACTTACATCATGATGTGTCATATTACATAAACAAGTACACTACTTACATCATGATGTGTCATATTACATAAACAAGTACACTACTTACATCATGATGTGTCATATTACATAAACAAGTACACTACTTACATCATGATGTGTCATATTACATAAACAAGTACACTACTTACATCATGATGTGTCATATTACATAAACAAGTACACTACTTACATCATGATGTGTCATATTACATAAACAAGTACACTACTTACATCATGATGTGTCATATTACATAAACAAGTACACTACTTACATCATGATGTGTCATATTACATAAACAAGTACACTACTTACATCATGATGTGTCATATTACATAAACAAGTACACTACTTACATCATGATGTGTCATATTACATAAACAAGTACACTATTTAAACCATCAAATGTCATATTACATAACCAAGTACACTACTTACATCATGATGTGTCATATTACATAAACAAGTACACTATTTAAACCATCAAATGTCATATTACATAAACAAGTACACTACTTACATCATGATGTGTCATATTACATAAACAAGTACACTATTTAAACCATCAAATGTCATATTACATAAACAAGTACACTACTTACATCATGATGTGTCATATTACATAAACAAGTACACTACTTACATCATGATGTGTCATATTACATAAACAAGTACACTACT
This sequence comes from Haliotis rubra, assembly GCF_003918875.1. NCBI lineage: Eukaryota > Metazoa > Mollusca > Gastropoda > Lepetellida > Haliotidae > Haliotis > Haliotis rubra. The sequence continues at coordinate 493,075 of NW_025767140.1, read as the reverse complement.
TACATCATGATGTGTCATATTACATAAACAAGTACACTACTTACATCATGATGTGTCATATTACATAAACAAGTACACTACTTACATCATGATGTGTCATATTACATAAACAAGTACACTACTTACATCATGATGTGTCATATTACATAAACAAGTACACTACTTACATCATGATGTGTCATATTACATAAACAAGTACACTACTTACATCATGATGTGTCATATTACATAAACAAGTAAACTACTTACATCATGATGTGTCATATTACATAAACAAGTACACTATTTAAACCATCAAATGTCATATTACATAACCAAGTACACTACTTACATCATGATGTGTCATATTACATAAACAAATACACTATTTAAACCATGATGTGTCATATTACATAAACAAATACACTACTTACATCATGATGTGTCATATTACATAAACAAATACACTACTTACATCATGATGTGTCATATTACATAAACAAATACACTATTTAAACCATGATGTGTCATATTACATAAACAAGTACACTACTTACATCATGATGTGTCATATTACATAAACAAATACACTACTTACACCATGATGTGTCATATTACATAAACAAATACACTATTTAAACCATGATGTGTCATATTACATAAACAAATACACTACTTAGATCAGCATATACATATTATTATCAAATGCTATAATGCATATTATTTTACATGACTAAACATGTCATAAATAAACACGATAATGACATGACCATATGCACTGCATTCAACGATGATATATGTTGAAAGTCAAATATATAGAACGCCAACATCAAAAGAATACAAGTTATTTTTCCCTGTGTTTTTGCAAACAGTCCATCACAGGTGGACCAGATGTTGACTATCCAGTGTTTCCATGCTTCCTTGCAGGTGATGACAAAAGCAGTAGCGTCTTTCACATCTGGCAACATCCGGTAACATTTGAAGAATGCTGCCGAGAGGACTGACAGACCCAGGCTGCAAGAGAGTTATTCTCCTGTTTACTTACACAGTGCAGGGTATTAGAGACTGGACTCTCAGAAAAGGTCGTGGATCCCATGTTAGCTGTTATTTATGACCTTGAAAAAACTGTGGTGCTTTTAGAGCGAAAGTGATAAAATCCCTGATTACCTCTGGTTGACGTGAGGAAGAGTATGGCTGTATCTCGCTTCTTGGCGTGTATTTCAGTTATATAATGTCACTAATCTTGTATACATTGTATATGGGGATTTCCGATTTTCTGCGTAATATGAATCATAAGATAACAAAATAATAAAGACGTGTAGGAAACTGCCACGTTAATGCGAAATAAACTGTCGCCTTATTACTATCGTTCAAGGTGTTGCCACTTTTAGAAAGACCATACCAAGAACTGTGGATGACAAGTAACTGTTTTAACCGCAGACGTTTGTTTGTTGCCTAATGTTGTAATAATCTATCTGCATAGGAACTGGCTGCAAGTAAAGGAGTTTGGCCAAGACAACCGGGAGATTAACAATAAGAGCAACTGCGCGAGCGATCTGCCACTTCACAGCGCTTGGGTTAGTCTGACGAGCATTCCCAACGGGGCAAGAGTTGTTGATAAATGAAGCTATTCTCTTCCTGTAAATGTCAATATGGCAGAAATTCTGCAAACAAAATAACAGTGACCTATATATATATACCTGTAGATTGATTTCAAGGCCCCAGCTTGGAACCAGGAGCAGTATAGAAACGCAGGCATCCTACTTGTCCGACGAAATGGCTGGACACGTGGCTGACGAAAAGCCCGAATAAAGTCTTCACAGCTTTGGAGGCAACACTCGAGGCAACAATGGCTCTGAAACTTTGTTGCAAGGACTGAGCATACACTGTTCCGCTCTTTCAGGGGTCGTAACTGGCCATTGCTGCCACAAACCCAGGACCTGATGATATACCTCGCAACCAGTCAACATTTGGTTACATGTTAGATAACTACAGGGCGACAATTGTGTCCTCACTTTTCTTAAATTTAGATGGCGTGCACATGCTCCAGTTCCATGGCAACATGGGACGCCATTGAACCATCTCCAGCCAATCACTCACATTCAGGTCAGAGTACCACTATTTATGTAAAATGGTGTAGCTTGAGATCCATCAGTGAATCAGGTATCGGACTGGCTGTGATTTTAAAAAATGATAATGTACCGATTGAGATATTACGTCATTGTACATGTCCATATTTCAAACATTTCAGACAGACGGAAGTAATTAAGCCGGACATGCGCACATAGGCTTAGGGCAGAGTCGTACCAGGATCTGCTGTGTAGTGGGCTAAAAGATCAGCCCCGATTTTGACCATTAGTCAATCAACACCATCCGGCTATACGTAGTTTCCACTGAAATCGTAATCGTGTACAAAGTTTGCAACGTTAAGCTTTCATTCGACATTACCTTAACAGGCCGAGATAGAAATTAAATTCTTTTCAAATCAGCGTTTAAACAAAATTCACTCACTCATTCAGTGAAATCAATTTAAATCTTAGTCATGATTTCCGGAATGATTTAAATGTTACACATTACCCTTCCACTTGTGTCGTCCTATCGGACGGTCCCCCGTGCATCCCCAAGCCCATCAAAGCTTCAAATAGAGACAAACTTCATTTGATAGCACTGAAGGGTTTTTATAATCTTCATTTTAACATTTCTAATCCTTTGACATCAAAGTAAAGTTCAAACGGGGTTTAACACTAGAATCACGCCTTTTTCAATGTCGCATTGGGAGCAATTTCATGCTTCGTAGGTGGGCATTGTTTGATGACGTTTTTAACAAACGTGATGACGTAGTTCACAAGAGAATCCGCTTTGCGGCAGTCGTAACAGCAACGAGGGTAATGCATTTTTCTATATACGTAACAAAGCAGCACTGTTTGGCGACCTCGTTATGGTGTTTGTTTCTTCTTTTCAAGTATCGATTTTTACCACTGAAACTCTTTGGAGGCTCAAATTAGCGTTATTTAGAAGCTCTTTAGTTAATCAACAGCGCATTGAATAAGGAAGACATATTTGAAAACAGTACAAATACCACCGCTCCTGTGACATGGGTTGGTATTAGCTGATGATGGTCGATAGCTTTCACCACTCCTTACAATGCAAATCCATACAGCTAGCGCGAAGCCAGCATCTGGGGTAGTAGGGGAGCGATGTATCCTACAATATGTTTGTAAGCCAATCTTTGCAGGAGTACGCCTTCCTTTGTGTTCAGTCGTTTTCATTAACAATGCTCAAAGCACAATCGGCACGGTGATATATAAAGTACAATTAACAACATATTCCATTTGGGATATATGTCCTACCTTTATTAACCAGTAGGTTAGTTATTTGTAGGAGTAAACATTGCTTGATTAGATCAGATTGCCCTTTGATTTCAAATTTGCTGACACAATATTTAGTTACCTGAGTTAATCTACGCAGTTAATTCGAATGATTTCAAGTTTCTTTGATAAGCTGATTGTAAATAAATAATTTATTGCGCTTGTCACATTGTCATGTTAACAAAGTCAGGATTTTTGTTCAAAGGAAACAATGTAATATGATATCATTGAAATTATATTTGTGGTTATCGCTGTGATTTTTTTGTTTTGCTTTTTTCATAAAATGTTCTATATTTTAGAATGCAGATCTTTTGAAATGTCAAGAGAATTTCCCCCAAAGACACGATTTTTTTTAAAGTCCATAAATCGGTTACGCTTATATCTTCTACTTGTATTTAAAATCCATTACACTGAGCTCATCAATCTAACCACACAACCGCCGACTAGTTGAACCAATACTCTCAATCACAATATGATGCGTGCAGTATTCAAATTTCTAATCATTTCAATTTTAATGTCAAACATAAATATGAACTTGCTAAAACAATTTCACGTTTTTGTCTGATCTTCTATTCAACAAAGCCGTGTCTTCATTATCTACAGCTCGGCAAAGTGTATGTCTCGCTGTTACAAGACACATACCTCACATGGTCAGCTCAACCAATGTGGTCAGCACATGGCTGGACTGGGTGTCCCCGAAGTGGTCACTGCAGGCAGGCTGACCATCAGATTTCTGGAATCCATGTTTCGATGAAATCTGCGGTGCATGAATCCATGTATTCATGAACAGTGTGATGTATGAATTCATGCATGCATGAACAGTGTGATGCACGAAGTAACGTATGTACGGACAGTGTGATGCATGAAGTAATGTATGTACGTACAGTGTGATGCATGAAGCAATGTATGTTCGAACAGGTTAATGCATGAAGCAATGTTTTCCACGGGCTGTCTGAAGCATGAAAGAATGTATGTACGGCAGTGTGATGCATGAAGCAATGTTTGTAAGGGCAGTGCGATTCATGAAGCAATGTTTGTAAGGGCAGTGCGATTCATGAAGCAATGTTTGTAAGGGCAGTGCAATTCATGAAGCAATGTTTGTAAGGGCAGTGCGATTCATGAAGCAATGTTTGTACGTACAGTGTGATTCATGAAGCAATGCATGTACGTACAGTGTGATGCATGAAGCAATGTATGTACGTACAGTGTGATGCATGAAGCAATGTATGTACGTACAGTGTGATGCATGAAGCAATGTTTGTACGTACAGTGTGATTCATGAAGCAATGTATGTACGTACAGTGTGATGCATGAAGCAATGTATGTACGTACAGTGTGATGCATGAAGCAATGTATGTACGTACAGTTTGATGTATGAAGCAATGTATGTACGGGCAGTGTGATGCATGAAGTAATGTATGTACGTACAGTGTGATGCATGAAGCAATGTATGTACGTACAGTGTGATGCATGAAGCAATGTATGTACGTACAGTTTGATGTATGAAGCAATGTATGTACGGGCAGTGTGATGCATGAAGCAATGTATGTACGTACAGTGTGATGCATGAAGCAATGTATGTACGTACAGTTTGATGTATGAAGCAATGTATGTACGGGCAGTGTGATGCATGAAGTAATGTATGTACGTACAGTGTGATGCATGAAGCAATGTATGTACGTACAGTGTGATGCATGAAGCAATGTATGTACGTACAGTTTGATGTATGAAGCAATGTATGTACGTACAGTGTGATGCATGAAGCAATGTATGTACGTACAGTTTGATGTATGAAGCAATGTATGTACGGGCAGTGTGATGCATGAAGTAATGTATGTACGTACAGTGTGATGCATGAAGCAATGTATGTACGTACAGTGTGATGCATGAAGCAATGTATGTACGTACAGTTTGATGTATGAAGCAATGTATGTACGGGCAGTGTGATGCATGAAGTAATGTATGTACGTACAGTGTGATGCATGAAGCAATGTATGTACGTACAGTGTGATGCATGAAGCAATGTATGTACGTACAGTGTGATGCATGAAGCAATGTATGTACGTACAGTGTCATGCATGAGGCAATGTTTATACGTACAGTGTCATGCATGAACTGATATATATGCGAACCGTGTGGTGCAATAATGCATGACATCTTTTGGTTACAGTTTCCCAACATGTATCACATGATTTTGTAGACAACAGTCCCTGTGCGGCGATATATGAATCTCCGTTTAGATGAATCTTGTGATACAATACTCTATGCAGGCATGAACCATATGAACTTACGCATGTGCGAACTATGTTATACAATAATCTGTGATACCGAAACCTGAGATGCATTATGCACATTAATCTGAAGCATGCATAAATCATGAATTACAAGATGCATGAACTAGCTAGGATATGGTTGGACTGTTGGATACAGGATATAGGATATACGTGCACTCACTATCATAATCAGTTTCGGATATGAATGAACTTCGAAATGGGGTAACTAGGAATTGCTTGAATTATGCAAATATATTATATAGGACATGCATGAACTGTGATAAACAGTGTTTGAGATATGCTTGGTTTATGGGTCGCGAGAATCACAGAAACCACGAGATACTCGAATTTGAGGTGTACAAGAATAACTGAAACACGGGATCAAGGGTGTGAATATACAATGGAAACCATGATCTTGGATATGCAAAAACTGTCCACACAGGCCTAGGTGTGAGAGACATGCATGAACTACGAAAAACCGGAGATAGCATATGCATGAACTACGAGGTACCAGATCAAGGACATGCATGAACTTTGACACAGTGGAATGGGCGATACGATTTAAATATAACATACAGGATCTAGCACATGCGTGAATGACAGATTTATTTTCAGGTCTTGAAAAACGCTTTTAGATTTAGGAGTTTGAGGCCTAATCATAACCTTTTGACTTCATAAATCAGGGGAGACAACTTTGAGGAAAACGTCACCATTTGTACTTCGGCTTCACACGTGTCCCTTGGGACCAAGACCCAGTGTCTTTTAGGCCCGGAAAACACATCTATCCAGACACCTTGTCAGCTTGTGGAAACATGTACACGCATGACATCATCGGAACAATATGATAAAGGTGCCATTAAGAATACTTCTGCTTCTCTTCTATTGGTTCTCAAAGACACAAAAACTTCAGACTACTTAGACAGGGTCGCCAAATAAAGAAGTGCACTCACACGAGTGTCTAACCATTTCTAGACACTTGTTCGATTATGTTAATCATCCCATTTGCATTATTTCAAGTTTGCTACGACGTTTTGTTGCTATTGCTAGTCGGGTTGTGTAAACAACATACATTTTTGAGATTTAATCTTGTCATTAATCCGTGTTCCAAGTGCCATGCGTTGCGTGATTAAATTAATCGAGCTTGTACTAGAAACGCAACTGATTAAACATGTGACAGCACATGATGAATTATCTCCCCTCCTAGGATAGATGGCGCCACTTCCTTCCGGTGCAGACACATGGTCTAGAACAGCCAGGTAGGAGTATAAATGCGATCATAATGAATATCTGAGTGACGCTTTATGAAAAAAACCAACAAATCATAATCCGCATTTTTTAATTTCTAGGTTCAGTAAACTGATTTATTATTAACGCGATGCTTACACCTTGCGAGTTTGCAAAAATATTTTTCCCAACAAAGTACATGTTGTTGGTATTTTCAAGATAAACAAATTAATCAGTTAATCGTGAATAATCAACCCTGACAGATGTTACCGGGTTTATCTCGTGGACACTTCCTTTCTTCATTAATTTATCCTGATATTTATTTGGTATTTTTAACGTGTGACTTCTGTATTAGTCGACGTCTGTGTTAGATGTATACACAACCAGTCTTTCACAGAAGCACTAATATACTACCTCTTTTAATATTTCATCATAATCTGTACTTAAAGACATTTGATAAACATATAAAAATACATAGCCAGTGTGGAACCTGTTAGTCTATGAGGTACATTACTCCAAACTAAGTATCATTAATCAGGATATTGATTATGCTGGAAATTTCACATGGAACGGTACCGTTCTCATCAGCTGAACTTCCATGTACATATATATATATGTCCATTCCTGTATTCTCCCAAAAATACGTCATTCGTTCCGTCTCTCAATCCATCCGTCTCGGTCCACAACAGCATTTCTTTATTCAACAAATGTGTCTTCCGATTAAATCATTTTTGAAACGAGAGAGACAGGGGTGTCTGAGAGGTAATTATTTGCATATTTTCTTTATACGTGGAATAAAATCAATGTCCTTAAAGGGAAATCTAAATCAATGGCTCCACGTTCTACAAGCAATTCTCATTCCCTTGCAAACTGATTCAACTGTTTTCAAAAATACATTTTTATCGATTTATCGTATGTTTTGAACCACAAAGAGGGAGAGGGTCAGGAGGAATGAACATTACGTTCAAGAAGTTTCCTATACATTATTTATCATTTAAACCTCTCAGGTTTACGTAATTCTATTACTTTATCATACTGTTATCGTATTGATATTCGATAGAATAAGTTTCTTTTGACAGAAATCTAGTTCATCGGGATAAATTAAACAACGATGTTATAGTCAGACCTAATTCATCATCATGCATAATCTGTTTACTATGTGATGTCAAGTCAAGAAATACGTGTTGATCAGAACAGGAGAAACGTTCCACTACTGTATACTTGTAGGAGAGAGTGATTACCACGCCGACATCCACATCCACAGTGTAACCTTCTCCAGTGGAAGTCAGAGAACAGAAATAGCAACTTTAGGCATGAAATGACCATGATAAGCGTATTGCAAATCCAAAAGTCCAAAAATCGTAAAATGTAAAGCCTGCGGATGATAAGTGTATGTGGATTTAAATATTTTTGTGAAGACATTAACTTCCATCTGAATTCATCATATCTGTATTTGTAGACATAATGTTATGAGAAATGTTCAGCTCCCAGCCCTGTGGTAACTTTACCGTCACTTTCCCAGAGGAAGTATTGACAAGACAAGCTGCGGTGCCCTGTAAGTTGTATGGGCTCTGAATGAACACTCTCTCAAATAAACCTCCGCATCGATCTGTTGAGTTGCGATAAATAGTGTTTAAAGTGCTACAGCTATAGTTCTGGTAGAAACAATTCGTCTTAGTAGGTCAAGGTTAGTCCAATATGTTTTCAATCGTTTCCTCAATTTTCGCACAGTCAAGATTGTTGCAAAATAAGGGTTTATTAAAATTGTATTTTTCTTAACCTAACACGCAAGTGCTTGTTCCGGGGGCACTTTTGTTGCAAAAACGAAAATGGCCTTAAGGTTAGGAAATGAAATTCTTGAAATCAATTAAAAGGATTTTCGTGAAGTACGAATTCTCTTGTGCGCATGCGTTATCCGCTGGAGCCATGACCGGTAACCACTCTGCACGTGCGTCGCCATTTTGATCAGCTGTCAGGAATAATGTTAATTGCCCCTTCACTAATTATAGCGATTAGCCTTTTTGCATGCCGCGTGCCTTGGTTGCCATATCCTTGCTCTTGGTAACAACATCCGACCGATAGGTGTCGCTGACAATACTCCCTGCCGAAATCCGCATTGTTGTCGTAAAGTAACCACTTTCCGGCTGTCACATGATCACACCGCTCATTTGTTTACCAAGATGAGTTGACACGCATCGCATTTCTATTCCGGATGCAATGCCAAGTGAAGCGTATCAATGTATTTGATTGAAAAGTCAAATTCAATCATATTTAATCTAAACAATTTCATCACATCATATTCAATCTAAATAATTTTATCATGGATTTGACTTTTGACATTCTCGTGAAAATTTGGTGATTTGTCTTTTTTAGTAAATGTGCCATTTGGCTAATATTAGCCTTATTACGTCAGCAATTACGATCGATGTTTTCATGTTAGAAAATAGCATTTCTCTTGATGACCCTTACATCTGTCAAATTGCATACGTTCCCGGGCAAATGAATTACAAAAGAAATGACTCGTACCACCGGAAGAACTGAACTTTGTTACTGATTAGATGGTAACCTTTGTTATCAGACGAATACAAGCAATGATATCCAAGTGAATGAGTGAGGTTTGCTGCGGTTTTTTTAGAAAATGCATGCAACAACAGCAGAAGGAGAGGGGTCGTACAGGCAAGACTGATCTTCAAATTTTTGATAGGAAAATCAAACATACACAAATGCGGCAAGTGGGACGAGTGTATTTCCTGTCTTTTATGGAGCCTGGAAAAATGGCGCTAAATTATAACCTGCGAATTAGAAATTATTTAAATTGTTAAAATGCGTATTATGTCATAAGAAAGATATATTGATATCTGTAATCACCTGTGCGTCATCCTGGTTTGAAAACTGAGTTCAATGTTATGATTATCCCATGCTAAGCATAAACAAACTATTACCCAATATATCGATTTTATGAGGAATTAGTTGAAGTAGGTTCCGTCAACAATAATAGAGAAATAGACACACACCCCTCCCGTCCCCTCCTCTCTCACACACACACACACACACACACACACACACACACACACACACACACACACACACACACACACACATAATTATGTATTTGCTCCATTACTTTATAACAATTTAACCAAAACGAATTTCTCTAACTTAGGCGTAAAATTATGTTTTGTTGCAATAAATGTTATAATTTCATGAAAAAATTAATTTATGTAAACAAAGACAGCTTACGTACAGGATTTATCTCGTAGAAAAATCCGGGAGGTTGTTCTTGAAGTAATTTCTTTCTGACATAATCAATGTGATTATATAAAATCTGGGACAATTTTATTTACTATTCCTCAGTCGATCATTCTTTATCTCTAATAATTTATCAGTCGTGATTGGACAATGCTTTGTTAGATTTGAAAAATCTAAGAGCTGTTACTGCCCCGTATCTGCACTTCCCCGTCCCACCTGCCAGAAAAAAACATAAGAAGTGTGGCGTCATGGCCTCGGGTTGGATTTGACAAGGCTATTCATTGGCAACAGCTGGTCTTCTCTGTGAACCGGAAAATCGATAATAAAACGCAACGCCCGAACGCAACATTCGATTTTTTTGTATTTGTGGACAAGTGGGTTGCCCTTTGTTAACGGTAATTCGCGATTTTTTGGTAATCTCTATTTTCAAATTTCAAATAATGAATTGTTTCGACCATGTTTATGTCCATTTATTCGGGGATTTTAATCTATGCATCGGATACAAACCATCTACCGGCTGTTTCGTCCACTCAGCTAGACCTCATATATCGCTGACCGCTATGGTGAAACCTTACAATCCAACAGCGAAATGTAAATATCGTCGCTATTTTAATGTACAGTCGCTTTTCTTCGTAATTCATTTAAAAACATAATAATATAATGAATATAATGAGAAATCTAAAAATACCCAATTATCTTGGGGTTTTTATCTAAAAGATAAACCATCTCAGCTGTACTTCAGCTAATGTGTTTTCCTTTATTGGTTGTGAACTGTCGAATAAACTGTTTTGTCTGTTTTCTAAGTACCTCTCTCTAAAAGGATCGATTCTGACATATTTATATTCGGGCGATAAAAATTAAAATGTTCAAACAAAAGAACAAATTCGTATTTCATTTTGGAAACAAACATTTAAATCTTCGTTCCACCTTGGTTTAACTCGTCAAAAGATATCTCAATGTAGTTAGTCTGTTTTCATACAGAAAGAAATCATGTTTTGTATAACACATGTACATTAACACACTCATGCACTAAGTGCACGTAAGTTTATCAAAACAGGCTCTTCATCTTCCAAGCCCGAAACACACAACCCCTCAACAACTACTTCACGGAACTCTTCACAGCACGTTTCATTCTCCCATCTTCTTACATTAAACACGAGCTCCTAACAGCGTTGTTCTCGAATCAGATCCTTTGAAATCGGCCGAGCGAGACCAAGTGGTTTTAAAACACACGAAAACACCCGTATTTTACCTGGCCAATTGTCGTCGGCAACATATGATCAGGTTCTCAAAACACTTCACATTATGTCGACCAGGAATATTTACCTGAAGCTTGTACCTGCGACAGATCCTTGAAGTATCTGAGAGCTATTAAAATACCTAATTGTAGTGGAGATCGCTTAATTGCAACAACCGAACAGAGGCTGAAGGCTTCATTATAAGGAAAGTGTTCGGAAACAATTAACTCTCCAGTTTAAGGGTGTTTTGCCTTGTGGCCAAGCAACAATTAATAATAACAGAGCGAACCTGTTATTGTTCTTTTAAAACACGTGTTGCAAAAATAATCGCTTGATCAGAGTTACATAGTGTTACATAAACGAGTGACGAGTTGATTGCTGACCCGTCGATTATGCAATGAAAATAATTAAAATAATTGTACACATTATGATTGTGTAATATACCCTAGGAGTCACGTTGACGGATATTGACACATCATTCACACACTCCATTAACGTAATTACGTTGATATAATTTTAATGGTTTTAGTTTTGATGACATAACTGCATGTCAAAGAAAGTATAGACTTGAAAATTAGATCTGACCAACACATTACAAACGTATGAAAACGTTTCCATGCTGAAAACAATCACCGAAACACCGTCATTCCGGTAGCTACTACTTCAGTGCTGAATACTTTCTTCTTGGTTTCATGTTTACTCGCCATCGAAGGTGTGTATGCATCTGCTGTCGTCCATTAGTCACAGTTCGTAAGCGACATGGCAGTTTATAGGTGTCGGGGATAAACAGAACATTGTTTCGTCAATTCACAACACGCCTCATTTACTGGTTGGATAAAAGCAAAATGTTGTATTCAATGACTAAAAAACACATGTGGTTAATAATAATTAGAAACCGTCACCTAAAGTCGTGTCATCATTTTGAACTGTCCAATTGAAACATTGAAATATGTCGGTTATCTGACAAAATTATGTTTACACCCGATAGAGTCGTAAAACAGCTCCAATCTGCATGCATACGTCACATGTTCACATGCAGTTAGTTGTTTACAATGGTTTGTAATAAGAACTCCGAGATTATTATCATCAAAAGCCGATTATTACAATGGTGCAACAACACTATGGTTGGCTAATTGTTCCGCCGATATTGCGCTGTTTCGGAGGCTATACCTTGCGTAAATGATACTGCGGTCTTTGATACGCCCCCTTTTGGTGTTTGTTTACTAACGTAGGTCGTTGTTTTCGAACATTGGTTTCAACATGTCACATGCTTAGCAGAAAAAGTAAACTGAGTCGGTTTCCAATGGAGACGATCGGGTTAGACTGACACGGATTTAGGGCCAAGTAGATATAATAACAAGCCCTCATCAAGCATTGGAAACTCATTCCACTTCAGCGCCGTAAAAAGTCGACGTTAAAACTTTTCTGAATTTGCAAAAGAATATGACATTTTATATTACAAAATGTTGCATACACTGATGATGATATTTTTTCAGAGTTTGAGAGATTCATTTGTTCTGAAACCTATGAAGATTTCAACATGGCAACAAGTTTCAAATTGAAGCCAACAGCGTTGTGCGGGTTATTTGATGTGATTTCATATACGACGCAGATTTCAGAAAACGGGAAAATAATGAAATTAATAATGTCATCTTTGTCGACAAATATGATAAAATAGTTAGAAGGTGAATTTATGAAAGTGATATTAAAAACGAGTCTGATCGCGTCGTCGTAAAATCATTTATCGCCTTCTTGGTACCACAGAATGAGATAAATCATTGGACATTATGATTTAATTCCGAGATGATGGCGTTTATAGTTTGTGCAAAGTGCTTTATAAACATCATCAGAGTTTCATGGCCCCCTTAGCAGGTGGTAATGGAGATTTTCGGGGGCAGATTCGAGAAGAACAAAATTTCAAGTAATAAATCAAAGATCCTTGCTTTTTGTGTTTTTATGAATTTCTGTGTGGCGTGTTTATTGGTGATATTGATTTCAGTTGAAAGTTGTCAAGGTGTGAATATCCCGCGAGCGTGAGAGAGCACGTGTTTATGCTTTCCCACGTGCACGCAGAAATTGACATTTTCGCGTCATCATGTCAATCCTGAAAGAGTAGATGCTATGTCGTTTCGCGTGGTTTATTCATTGTACTTCAGGGATGTATTATTTCCAAATGCACAAATCTTTTTATACCGTCCCTGACTTTAAGGTGGCGTTTTTTCAATACTATGAATTAACTCCCAACGCAACAAAGACTAACCGTCCGTCATACTACATGCGGCATAGCGCACCAATCAAAACACCGACTGTATCGCACGTGCCTTTTCTCGCTTGTGATTCGTCAGTTCGCCGCTCGATAGAAATTATTCATCAGGCAAACAGACCGTTTCGAGACACCCCGTACGTCCGCGCAATTAAAACGGGTCGCCTCGAAACCGATCAATAGTACACGGTAAAATGTTGCTATCCCCAGCGCGGATTATCGATCGTAATATAACCTATGCAAATAAGCTGAACGTAAAATTAGATTCTCAAATTTCGCTGGTCGCCTGATTAACATTAAAATGACCTAACTAGTTTTGAAGCACTGATATTGTGTACGTATGGGCGCTGCACCACGTGGTAGTGTCGAGGGATGATGTTTGTTGTCATAAAGCTGAAGAAGGTGTTGAGTAGTGTTCTCGCGTGCAACCCACCTGAACACGCCGGCGGATGGGACAGCTGTTTTTAGTGGAAACACTCTGTAGCGACCAGGATTTGTGGAACTGTGGCCGGTTTGCGATAAGGATTTTACCATACTTGTCAGTGCCTATCTGGAAACCGTTGGCGTTTGTTTACAAACAACCCGTGTCACGTCATCAAATTAAAGCTACACTCTAAGGCTGAGCTGCATCGGTTCTAGATGTGTGTTACGTTCTACATCGGAGCTTTAAACAAGGGTGACTGTTTTGGATGGTGAACCAAAGTGCAATTATAAAGTGGTGTAAGACGGATGTCTCTTAACCGTTCTTAGTGTCAAGTCCCGAGTTGACACTGCGGAGACGATATGGATACAGTGTTTTCTAGGCCCTCGACAGACGGCAGTGAGAGTGTGTTATGATTTCTCAAGACTGGTGGCAAGTTTTGATGGTCTATCACTGCTTGGACGACTTGGGAGGTTTTCACGTCCCATATCAATGCGGCTGAGTATTTCTGGGAGTTCTACAACAAATCGTCATGTGGATGTACTTAGAACACGTCAAACTCGGAATTGCCATCTTTGCAGCGTTTCTCGTGTGTTGCTGTTACGCAGGTGAGAATCTTTTGATGTTGTTGATTACAGGTGAAACAATACCTTTGATTAAAGGTGCGCCCGTAACAGCTGAGTTGTGACGGGGTGTGACTGGGTCACACGTTTGCCATTTGAACCCTGCTGGGCTTCTGCACGCAGTCTAACTAAATACCATGTTGAGTTATCTACCTGCTTAATTGCATCCACACATGCATGTACAGGTACACCGTTCGCCTGTTTCCGAATACACCTGTGTGAGATGCCAATATAAAATGGAATGAAAACAAACCAACGGGAGGTATTTTATTCAATTTGGAACGAACACAGGTATACTTGACAATTACAACGCGCAACACAACACTGATGTTGCTGTCAGAACGAAAAAAGCACGAAATCCCTTACAAAAAGAACATCCACTCATATATTTGTGAACAACAACGACGAAAATACTGCTGACGACTCCGCCGTTAATTACAGGTGAACGTGTAATCGCTGCAGACCGACCACACCTGTGCCATAATACCAATACAATCGCTCACATAGGCAACATGTGTATGCACATCGACAGGACATTATACCTGAGTTGTTTAGCCAGCGAACTGAAGCTTCTTGGGTTTATCAACAATTGTCACAAGCCTGTGATTATGCGCTAAGTCAAATCGTCTTAATGAAGAGGTGATCGGATAACACGTATTTTTCAGAATGAAATCAAATATCTTGTTAATGACATATTTGTGAATATACTCGAGTTTCCCGTGTGCGATGAGGAAGTAGGGAAATCCAGTGTTATTTTTAACATCGCAGTGCATCCCACGACGGCTAACCCCAAGGATACCTACATCGTATATATTTGATTCTGATCGATAAATAGACTGATATCTCTGCCGATTTTCGTGAAAGTGGACTAATCTAGTGCTAACCATTACGACCGCTGAGCCTAAGGGTATTTCATTATCGGAAGACATGAACTTAACCTTTTTGTACTTATGTGAACATGGGGACTTCGTTGGGAGAGGGGGTGGTGGAAGAGGGACAAGGTGCCTGTGATCCACAATCTGCACGACGACAAGTTTCATGTGAATGGTACCTGAAATATGCATGGCGTTAAGCCATTCTATATACACATGTTTCACTTAGTTGCATTGGTTCTTTGATTCGGTGTGAAGTGGTTCTCTGAAACCCTGTGCATCAGCGGGTATCGGTTATTCCGGGGAGTTGAAAGATATAGGCTAAAGCATTTGTATAGTGTTTTAATTGGAACTGAATTATGTATACTCGTTTCTGTGAAGAACTTCGATTTCTAAACGTTTAGTATGTGTATCCATTATATATAGACAACAGGGAAACTGGCAATGTCGGGAGTTCTGACAGTTTGTGTAATGGTTCCTAAAGCGGTTTAACAGTTTCACATCAGTGCTGACAACCCGTCAGGGTCAGAGGTCGTACAGTGTGACTATGTACACCTCGGTAACATTTATACTCAATTATTGCCTCAATTAAGATGGATTTAGCAAACAGACCAATTTGCCGGGAATACCGACCGTAGTTAATAGCATACCGTTTTCTACAGAACTAGTTTGTTGTAGTTCCAGACATTAAACAGTAATAATCTAGCAATTTGGGAAAATAAATTGCAGATATTTGCAGGCTATTACAACAATTCACGATAATGTATTAGTGTTTATTAGTGCAGAAAGAACAGAGTTTGGAGTGAGCTGTACATTTATGTGTTGTAAGCTGATATAGTGTGTAGTGGGTAGAGGGCTGAAAGCAGTCATTTGATATTCACAAGCTTATGTACGGGTTGTTTGCCGTTGAATTGTGGTGTGTGAATGGGTGATGAATGGGGATATGGAAAGGGGTATGGGGAGGGTATGGGGAGGGGGTGTGGGGAGGGAAGGAGAGGAACGTGTCACCACCGGGAGGGGTGCGGCAGGAATAGTATTGATGCTGGGATTCGAAAAAGCTTCATTTATCAGAATGATATATGTGAAGGTTCGATGACAATGGGTTTCACGAAGCTTACATCTCAACACATCAGTCCAATGTAGATAACCCATATCCATATGTCCTCTCAGATTCGCCGAATGCCCTTATTGAATTGAGGTACAATAACCAAGTTTCTTTTCATTCAAACATTCCATGTGTCAAAGTTGAAATTAATCTTGTCATATTACAAAAGAAGCATAATGCTGTATCGCACTTCAATCTCAGGTTGTACAAAATAACTTGGTATTAGCTTATGACTTGTGTTATACAACTGTAGATATATGACGAGAGTACTACACAGACAACTAATGCGCCATTCATATCGCCGATATACAATGTGGCGCCGAATATTAGACTTCAGTAACACCTGGGCCATTGGATTCATAACACGCCATTCACGACCAGCTTTAACTGAGGTGTCAATAATTACAAACACCAAAACCATGGCATCAATACTAAGATCTTACATTATGTCGTGCGTATTCAAGTACAGAATCCGACATCCGGACGTACGTGTAACACTTTGTAATTAAAATCATTGCGTGTAATATTTGACACGCTGACCTATATATATCTATGTGTGTGCGTGTAAGTGTGTGTGTTTGTGTGTAAGCTAACCAACAAACGTTGAAACATTGATTTACGTATTCTCCAACAACGCTATGCTATATTCTGTGAATCACATTCTATATAATTCAATGTTTCACGTATTCTATAACACCGCTATGCTATATTCAATGTTTCACGTATTCTATAACACCGCTATGCTATATTCAATGTTTCACGTATTCTATAACACCGCTATGCTATATTCAACGTTTCACGTATTCTATAACACCGCTATGCTATATTCAATGTTTCACGTATTCTATAACACCGCTATGCTATATTCAATGTTTCACGTATTCTATAACACCGCTATGCTATATTCAACGTTTCACGTATTCTATAACACCGCTATGCTATATTCAATGTTTCACGTATTCTATAACACCGCTATGCTATATTCAACGTTTCACGTATTCTATAACACCGCTATGCTATGTTTCATGTATTCTATAACACCGCTATGCTATATTCAATGTTTCACGTATTCTATAACACCGCTATGCTATATTCAATGTTTCACGTATTCTATAACACCGCTATGCTATATTCAACGTTTCACGTATTCTATAACACCGCTATGCTATATTCAATGTTTCACGTATTCTATAACACCGCTATGCTATATTCAACGTTTCACGTATTCTATAACACCGCTATGCTATATTCAACGTTTCACGTATTCTATAACACCGCTATGCTATGTTTCATGTATTCTATAACACCGCTATGCTATATTCAACGTTTAACGTATTCTATAACAACGTTATGCTATGTTTCACGTACTCTATAACAACGTAGGCTATATTCAATGCATCACGTATTCCACAACGACGTTGTTATATTCAATAAGCGTGCGTTTATTGAATACGAGAACATGTCATGTTGACAGTTGGGAATACAAACCGGATTAATATGTAAATTCAACCAACCAAAACCAAATGAATTATCTCTTCATTATTTATGATCCCTACTCCGGAACAAGCATGTTGTGCTTGTTTTTTTGTTTGGAATTATAGAGCATTAACATTCTATGTGCTTTACATGTCCCGACAATATCGTTGGGATAGTTAATCAAAGGAAAGATTATTTTTATGCAGAAGTTCATTAAGTTTGTTTACATTTCGTTTTCAATAGGCCGATAAGAGGATGTGAAATGTCAGTATTTAATCCTGAATGTACACCAACGAACCTGAATTAAATTCATTCGTAATGTACAATTAAACCACAATTTCTCATGCAAATATCCATTATAAGATATTTTAGATAATTTAAAAATAATCCCACAAACATGATTAATTCTTAAAATATAAATATGCAATTCAAAATAATATTAATAAAGTTTCAAATTATACGAATACGAATTCACAGGTTTAACAGTTTTGATATTTTCGAACTTTGTTATTTATTCTTGATTGTTCATACCTAAGAGTATATGCAGTTTCATAAAAATTCAAAGTATGAATTAAATATTAATTCAGTACGAAACATTGGCTTAATCCAAGCATGTATGGGGTGATATGCAGCGGTGACCGAAGTAGGCTTTACCACGCAACGGTTGGGCTGTACCAGGGCTCCCGCTTAATGTTGTATGATAGAAAACTCTATGTGGGTTTGACACGAAAGCTTTGTCGATGGTTTAACCAAAACATGAAATAAACAGCTAGGTGCAATACTGGAAAACAAAAACGTGTCTCCGGAACTAAGAGTATGGTGCCGGATAGAAGATATACTTTATGAAGAACGTCTGTGTTGGGTATTAAAGTGAGCACATTGTAATAAATGTTTGATGGATGATTCTATATGTTTACACAATGAATTAGGTTAAATTATTATAAGGAGGTATTTTTTGATAATTTCCATTGCGCATCAGTATTTTTAGGATTTGACGGAAATCCGAGGAGAACGCATAAAACATTATCCCAAATGCTTGCTTTGCGTGAATGTTCGCGTGAGATATGCACTTCGACATCAGCTTATCTTTAAATGTTGTATTCAGTATAAAAATCGTGATCAATAAAAAAAAATATATGATGCAGAGAAATGTTCTGTAAATAATATATGTATTTTATAGACGAATGACGAAAAACGTGTTAATGGAATTTGAGCCACATTGCGAATTTAAAGATACCTCGTGCAATTTCAAAACTTGTTAATGTTATTATAACATTTAGTAATGGACTTGCTTTTAAAAAATACGTAATTATTATTGCATACCAGGATGATGAAGGGCCGATGTGTTATCGGCTGTAGGAGTGTTATGCAACACAAATATTCCTGAACAAATATGTATTTTGTTTGTTTATTGTAATTTCTATATTGAAATGTTTGGTCTATACAAATTGATATTTGTTCGTTGGAATCTTCACGTCAGGGTTTCTTTAAGCATGTGTTTCATGAAGCCAAAATGTTTAGTTTAACTACAAAAAGAGCAACGTAGGAAAAGTGTCCATTACCATATAATTAAAAAGACAAGAACACGTCTCTTGAAAGGCAGTACATTAAATATATACTGTAACAAAAGTAAGCTACGCATAAATACATCAAACGAAAGGATGATGTATGAATAATTCTAAGGACATTTTACAATTTAAAAAACCAAATTGTGCAAGTTTCTTCGTTTTAACAGAGACAGCCAACGAACACATGCATAGTGTGTGCGTGGAGTAACAAAATAATATCCAGTCCATTTTATCTTTTCCCTGTATTTACAATTATCGGAGCAGTGCGCGCAGGCCTATATTGTTGAGGAAAACCGAGAAAGTTTCCGTATGAACTATTGTCTAATTTTCCTGGTAGATAGTTGAGGAAAGATATCGGCTTTCGTCCTCCGGCGTGGTGAATTGAATACTGCGCGCCTTCCTCATCGCGGTATTTCTCTATCTTGTTTTGAAAGGAATGTTGAACAAGATTCTCTAAAATGTAGCTAAATATTATTAATGGACGTATATCGGAAATTTTCATGTCAAGAAGTTATTTTTTTCGTCTTCTTCCCTATAAAAGTAGGTGGTTAGGCGGAGGAAAGTTTAAACAATAATCGCAATGTATGCATTCAGCGAAAATTGTTGCTATTTTCATAGTCCAAGTTTTATTACATAGGATGCACACATATATTCGTCCGTATTTCAGTGTAATCAAACTCAACATTTTTACCATAATAATATTGAGTTTATAAACCTCAGATAATATTACGACCCGCAGATAATCACACACACACACAAAGAAACGAAGCTAGACATATATAATAATGATTGTTCAGGTCACACAATATTCGAGGCATTAAGACAAAATTTGTAAACAACGAACGCCAAAAAACCCCGTTAGTGTAGCTTTAAATTTAGAAAATGACCCGCACTGTGCATTGGACGAATCTAACGATCAATGAACCTTATTTCAGATGTTCATCTTACATCGTTCCCACGCATCTAGACAAATGATAAGTACAGTTGATAAACACCTCTAGAACCCTATTTTACTGTCTCTTTGTGTAATGTGTGTTGTTTTACTCCGCTTACAAAGTTTAGCTGTATCACGAACAACCTTGGTTTAAAGACTAGTGGCTGATGTTTTGATCAACGTCAATCGTCCAATGTGCACGCTTCTTATCAGCAGTATCTTACTGTCACGTATTGTGTTTTTACCTGTGCAAGCTTACAACATACCGCTTGAACGTATATATACATCAATGACACATCATGTGTCATAATCGAGGTGAGATAGCCTAATGGTTAGAGAGTTTGCTCGTCACGTGGAAGACCCGGTTCGATTCCTAAACGGGCAAGCCTATTTCGTAATGATATTGCTGGAATATTGGTGAATACTACCTGTTAGCGAGTTGCACAGAGAGTTGTGTCGAGTTTTTCTTTTACAATTCATCACAACGAAAAGTTATAATCTACACGTTAAATCACTGAAATGCGACCTGAAAACGGGTGATTATACATCGCACATCTCTTTTCATGGATATATATGACCATTTACTTGAAACCACACAAAGTCTCTGACCACATCTGATAATATGACGCATCATTAGTGACACATATAACGACATAACGACATGACGATAGCGTGTCTTTAATCATTTGAACATAATCTGAATACCACTATGTGGTGCATCTTTAATCACTGAAATATGACCTGAGCACATTGACATAGGCACATCGTGTGTCTTTAATCATCCAGTTCACCGAGACACGAGCCGGGCAGAATCTGGTCATACAATTTCACTCAGGGAATATAGATGCCCCAGCGCAGGGTCACGTGATCGATATTACGATACGCACAGTGTTGTGTCATGTCCCGAGGGCCCTGAAATACAGACAAGCTTGGAGAAATTGATTAGAGTCGGTGAGGGCCAGTGTTGAAATATACAGGAATTATCTCACGAAACTAGCGTAGGTTTACCTGTGGCGTCCATGAAGGATTTTGTCTCAGTTATTGGAATATTTGTGCTGTTGGGGGTTGTTTTAATAAAACAAATTGTCCTTTTGTATTTTAAATTTTAAATTACATGTAAATAAAATGTAATTTGATGAACTTGGCATACTTTATACGATTTGTACACATGTATTCTAAACGCGTGTTGTTGCAGTAGTATGACGTCTACATGACGCGTTATTGAACATCATGGATTCTATTCTCAGCTCGTGTGTTGAACAGGTGTCCGCTGAAAGAACTTCTCGTCTATTTGCGCAATGTTTTGTCAAATATAGCTGTACAGAGTTTCATGGTAGGTCTATAGTTGGCTTTACGATGTCATTGATTTCCGTAAATGCATTGAGTCTATTCATAGTCGCGTGGTTCTAATTCTGATTGCAAGTTGAAGTTATAACACCTTCATACTAAGGATACTTTGTTATACTACTCTTCGTTTTATAAGGATATTGAGCTTTGAAAGCTATTTTTCATTGCAACTTTCTTAGGGTCTCTCCTCAACTAACACACTGCCCTAGACTGAAGTCACCCACCAAATGAAGTGTTGTAAATATACATGTGTATTAACATGAGTGGGAAAGTTTGTTTGATTCCAATATGCAATATATGCTATATCATTAATTCCTTAATTCACGGCTTTACACCGCTGCTATGCCGCTGTTGGGGGAATAGTATAATTATATTCCCATCTCTCTCTCTCTCTCTCTCTCTCTCTCTCTCTCTCTCTCTCTCTCTCTCTCTCTCTCTCTCTCTCTCTCTCTCTCTCTCTCTCTCTCTCTCTCTCTCTCTCTCTCTCTCTCTCTCTCTCTCTCTCACACACACACACACGCACACGCACACACATGCTCTGGTTTCACCGCCAGCAACGACTGCTGTTATTTATCGTGGATGAGTCACAAGTTGACCTGCCCGCCAATCAAACCACTTGTTATGAACTGCCCCCGATCGATACCACTTGTTGTTTTAATGAGGGACCCCCTGGATATTTCAATTGATTACATTTTTTTATTTCCTCTGTCATATAATTAATATTCTAAAATGTCCTCATGCTACTATGACTTTAACTGCCGCTCGCCACAAAGGTCAGAGTTGGTTTTTACCTAAAAGACAATGCGATCCTTTGATGATTATTTGTAAATCTTATTAAACCTCTTCCAACTCTAAATGGAATTCAATGAATATTCAATATGCTAATAATATCAAATTTCAAATACACATATAATGTTTTTTTAGGAATTAAAGACTTTGTCATCTGCAATCCAAATTATTAATCAAAAGCAGAATTACAGCTTTGAACTATACAAACTCCACTGAGCAGTTAAAGCTGATGGTTGATATATGGAACTTTTCACTGTTAATTTAGATGCACGAGCAAAAACGTTCTCACAATCATTCCACGTGCGAATGTACAGCGATAACGATATTTATCAACTTGTATCACAGAAATGCCGACTTGACGTGGGTCCATGTAGAAGGGCGGGTCTTTGTGAAGGCTGCTGGCGGGGAGAAATGGCAGCTCCTGAACAGCGCGTGCCGCATACGTAATAAATATATATGTCACTCTGTCAGGGATAATAGTAGCTTGGAATCCGATAGTTATATACTTTAATTGAATGGCATTTTTGTCACTTATGTGCCGAACATGAAATATGTCGGTCATTACACCGGCTCCCCTCGGAGTGCAAAGGAATACTGTTCCGTTCGAAATGTCTGTTAATAACTACCTGTTTCTACTGGATTTCAATGTTCATATTGTTTCAGTTCCCGTTCTCCCTGTCTGAATCCTACTGAACAGAATGTTTTGTTCTCAGAAACTGACATCATTCCAGAGATAATTTAAGGGTGTCATATTTTTTCAGCCCGGGTCTTTTATAACATAATTCCGAGTTATAATAGGACACTTCATGGAGAGAAATTCATTGATATTTTAAAAATATTTTGACAGAATCTTTTCTAATTAAAACAGTGTGGGATTGCACGTAATTCCTCCAGAGCTAAAATCGATAAAGCAGAATGTTCATGTCATGGCGATATTCATTAACAGATACTAGATAATTGTTCCAATATATACTCATGCCAATAATGGTTGTCACCCCCTCCCCACCCCAACTCCACACACACCTCACACCCCCACTCCACACCCCCACTCCACACCCCCTCTACAATTAAAAAAATTGAAGGGGGTGACAACCATTATTAGCATGAGTATATGTCAAATATTACGGCTTTCTGTTATTCTTGAACCAGGTTTGGTATGGTATATTTCCCAGGGAGCTGATCATGCAATCTGAATCCACACTTGACCGTGGTAAGAGTGTAAGATACTTTGAGTTCTGAGTTGTGGAATCATCAACATCCTCGTCAGTATTGCAGTTTTCTGTGACCAAAGCAACCACCACCATCATCATCATCCTCACCATCACCATCACCATCATCATCATAGTCGCAGTCGTCGTTGTCATCAGCATCACTGACAAACTTATATATAATAGCTCAAACCGTATCCCTTGAGTAACATCGAGGAGTGGTTTTTGTGATACGCTCCATTCTGTTTCGTTATATAGTGACACGACAAAAAACCATGTATCGCTCATCATTTAGAGTAATACGGCCATGCCAAAGAAATTATATACCGGTACCTGAAAATAGGAAGGCAATCAAAACGTCACTCGGTTGAAAACAGTCGCCGAGGGCCGCAAATGTAATGTCTAAAACACAACCAGGATTATCGTGGGTTTTCTTTCCAGTGAGAGTCAAGCACGGGTGTATACTTTCTTTAGACAGAGGTCTTCATCGTATGTGCATTTAGCTGTGAAGACATGGTACAGAAGCCATTGAAATTCAAATGACCATTTAATCATGTGCAGATGAAAACGCGTGATGAGAACTGTATTCTACAGGTAGTATGTCAGAGAGATGGTATGTTTCATTTGGTATGTGCATCATTCTTCGCGAACGCTACACCTGTCGCAATAACTCAACTGCGTTAATCGCGACTAAAATTGACAGCACCGGCTGTGAAATGTATCACTATCTTGTCACTATGACAGCGAAATTGAACTAACGGCAGTGAAGCCAATGTACCTGAAATGTATTAATCATTGCGTGAACTATACGCTGGGATGAGAGGTGTTTCAAAACCAATATTGCAAATAATTCGAAATTTAATCAATACGTTTTAATCAATAAAAGATAATATATCAACATCGATAAAGTTATCCTGTGGGTTAAATATTCGCCCATAAAAATGAACACTTTGTACGACAACCTAGAACTTAGGTTGTTTTGATTCACGGAGACAGTTACGTTGAATCCAATCGTCAGTGCTATGTTAAACTGACGTACCCAAAAAAATACACACCTGGTGTTTTGGGATTATTTGAAAAGTGTTGTGATTTTGACGGGCAACTTTGCAGTTGTGCACGATATCTGTGGTGTTTTAGCCAAATATTAGGAAAGTCTGTGACCTATACATCACTGTAAAAACTCTTTTCAAAACATTTACGTCGCTTTTTGGAAAGTAATCCAAAATAACCGGGTGTGTACTTTCTTTTGTACGCCAGTTTATTTGCCAATATGCCAGTGTTTATCTAAGTTCTGATTATCAGTTACGATAAACTTTCAAACAAAAGGACTTAATTAGAAGTCAAACAGTAAAAATCAAAACAAAATCACACCCATGCTTGCTAACTTTGTGAAGATGAATATAGAACTATGAATTATGTTATGAGTTATTGTGTACGTAACGAACAATGCTTCTGTTCGAAGGCACAATAGCACAATGCCTGTTTAGAACAATCCCATATGAACCAGCACAATCCTATCGACCCGTGGGGATTTAGAATAGCAGTACTGGTCAATGGCAACCCGTGCTTGTAAAAGGAGAGTAAATGGATCGGGTGGTCAGTCACAGTAATTGCATGACCTCGTATCTCAGTTACTTGGGTCGATGGTCTGTACTGTCTGCCCCAGACTCGAATATTTACAGATCGCAGTCATATAGGTCGAATGTTGCTGCGTCAAACAACATTGTATCCCACCCTACATCCATTGACACATACCGTGGAGCGCCCACCCAGGGGAGACACTGACCCACTGCCTACTGGGCTGTGACACCGACACCTACACCGACACAAAGGACTGTTCTGACTGACATTGACACAGGGGATCAACAAGTCGGGTAATTGATATACGACAATTCGTACTGTCATTCAGCGTAGCGGATCTACAAAGGTTCACAAGGCACGAAAAAAACATCAGTACGAGGAACGCTTACGTATGTTACAAAACATATTCCATATACAGCCATGTGTACTCTCGTATACACCTATATGTACTACACTGTTATATGTACTTGTGTACACACCTGTATATACTACACATATATTGACTTCACAGATATATACTACACTTTATACATGGTACATATACACACATATGCGTTAGACATATACACATTATGTGTTAGAAATATACACAAAATGTGTTAGAAATATACACATACTTGTTCGACATTGACACATATATCTATTAGACATATGCACATACTTGTGTTAGACATAAACATATACATGTGTTAGATATATACACATACTTGTGTTCGACATATACACATACATGTACATGTGTTAGACATATACACATACATGTGTTAGATATATACACATACTTGTGTTCGACATATACACATACATGTTAGATATATACACATACTTGTGTTAGATACATACACATACATGTGTTATAAATATATACATCAACTTGTGTTCGACATATACACATACTTGTCTTCGACATATACACATACATGTGTTAGACATATGCACATAACGTGTTAGAAATATACACATACTTGTGTTCGACATATACACATACATGTGTTCGACATATACACATACATGTGTTCGACATATACGCATACATGTGTTAGACATATACACATACTTGTGTTAGATATATACATATTCTTGTGTTAGATACATACACATACCTGTGTTCGACATATACACATAACGTGTTAGAAATATACACATAACGTGTTAGAAATATACACATACATGTGTTCGACATATACACATACTTGTGTTAGACATATACACTTACATGTGTTAGACATATGCACATAACGTGTTAGAAATAGACATACTTGTGTTCGACATATACACATAATGTGTTCGACATATACACATGCTTGTGTTAGATATATACACATACTTGTGTTAGATATATACACATACTTGTGTTCGACATATACACATACTTGTGTTAGATATATACACTTACATGTGTTAGACATATGCACATAACGTGTTAGAAATAGACATACTTGTGTTCGACATATACACATAATGTGTTCGACATATACACATGCTTGTGTTAGATATATACACATACTTGTGTTAGATATATACACATACTTGTGTTAGATATATACACATACTTGTGTTCGACATATACACATACGCGGGTTATACAAGTACACATACATGTG
This sequence comes from Haliotis rubra, assembly GCF_003918875.1. Taxonomy (NCBI): domain Eukaryota; kingdom Metazoa; phylum Mollusca; class Gastropoda; order Lepetellida; family Haliotidae; genus Haliotis; species Haliotis rubra. The sequence goes on along the minus strand of NW_025767140.1, from coordinate 465,953 downwards.
TTAGACATATACACACACGTGTTAGACATATACATGCACGTGTTTTAGATATATACATACACGTGCTAGACATATACATACACGTGTTAGACATATACACACATGTGTTAGACATAGACATACACGTGGTAGACATATACACACACGTGTTAGACATATACATGCACGTGTTTTAGATATATACATACACGTGCTAGACATATACATACACGTGTTAGACATATACACACATGTGTTAGACATAGACATACACGTGGTAGACATATACACACATGTGTTAGACATAGACATACACGTGGTAGACATATACACACTTGTGTTAGACATAGACATACACGTGGTAGACATATACACACATGTGTTAGACATATACACACATGTGTTAGACATAGACATACACGTGGTAGACATATACACACATGTGTTAGACATAGACATACACGTGGTAGACATATACACACATGTGTTAGACATAGACATACACGTGGTAGACATATACACACATGTGTTAGACATATACACACATGTGTTAGACATAGACATACACGTGGTAGACATAGAGATACACGTGTTAGACATATACATACATGTGTTAGACATATACATACACGTGGTAAACAGACATACATGTGTTAGACATATATATACACGTGGTAGACATAGACATACACGTGTTAGACATATACATACATGTGTTAGACATATACATACACGTGTTAGACATAAACACACATGTGTTAGACATATACATATATATATGTACGGAAGTTTGGTATATTGGAAAGGTTACAGTGAATGGTGGTACATACACACACGTAAAGTGCACCACACAATGTATTTACTACACGTAAACACAACTGTTTACAACACACATATATATGTACAGCACACAATGTCTCATATAGTGTACACAGTCTTATAAGTATATGACATGATTTCCAAGCTCCTAATACTAAACAAAACATCTGCCCGTGTAATGATGTAAAGTCAATGTTGTGGTGAAAAGTGGACGGATTACATAGCACATTGGACATTGATTTGAGAGAAAGACCATCAATAATATATACAGGGCAATCGTGATTAGTCCACTCGGTGAAGCAGGCCCAGAATAAAGTGTTATACGTCGAGGCACTGGTCTTCAGACATCAGGGTGGGCTGGTTACCTGGGAGAGCAGGGGACCTTATCTGGTAGACAGGGGCGTGGGGAGCGGGATCTGGGTGCTTTTTCTCATGGAGGGTGATATATATTTCTAGTTACACGTGTGTTCGTGTATGGTCTTCCAGCTTTAACTGTTTTCGAGCGGTCTGTCTATAATTGAATCTGAGACGGTTACACTAGTGGTTGATAGTACGAGGAAGGACTTCGAGGTAAGCTGTCACCAGATCACGTTGCAGTGTTGGCCTTGGCGACGTATGTGGAGTACTAAAGACTTAAAGTGACCTAGAATTCCCACTGCGTTCAGGATCTGGAGTAGATCCCAGTGGCACGCTTCATCAACCCTGCCTGATATATACCGTGGTATTTGCGTGAGGACGCTGTGCACATTACTCACGCTGACATTGGTATGCATTTCACACGGCGAGCTGCATGAGCACATGTCGGTCTGCATACTACCAAGTCATAAATTACACATGCGTATTTATCTGCTTTTCTGACATACGTTTTATCGAGATTGTTCTGTTTGAACTTACAGCTATGAATCATCCACAAAACAATGGATATCAGAACGAAGTGTTTAATTAATCAGTTTTCCGATCGCGTATAATAAAATAGAGACGTTCTTGTGCCTATCACATCTTGCAATAACAAACTAGTGTGCAGTTTATCAGGGCAATCTGTCATAAAATATTACTTCTGAAAGCTTCTCAAAGACAATCTCCATTGACTACTGGATTAATGCGTGCATAGTCGTTACCGGCGTTGACCAGTGGGTCTGTACAGCTTTGATGTACCTAAATCATGTCTGGAATTGGTACTTGGTGATAGGCATTGTGCTGTTTTACGACTTTTCCGAGTTTACCCTCCACAGTCTGTGTTCAGCTCACTTCATCTCAAAGAACTGACAACCGTGGATTTGTCAATTACAGACCAAAGCATGCAATACGCACTGCGTGTGTTGTATATTACAACAGCACGGACAGCACGTTCATCCATGCTTGTGAAATGGATGAAGAAATGCGTCAATCAACCGCGAATGCCACTTATCATAACTGTTTTATAAATGTGAACAACAGTAACACAACTAAAAAACTCTCCAAAGCAGATCGGTGGAGTTCCTCGTTTAGACCATCAAGATCCATTCAGAGTGATCGAACTGTTTAATATGGTGTGGTATAGTCAATATGGAAAAACAGTTGCAATTTTCATTCCATCAGCTATTGATTCTAATTTATCTGCTTACTAGAAGTGTATTATTCAAGGTAAAAGGATGTAACAGTGCAACACAAGATCAGAAGAGGCCCAGCAAAGCTCTCTCGGCGCTTATCCCCGCCAGAGAGTGATAGTCGATAGACTCTGCAGGCGTTATGCGTCGACGTTATGCGGCTATTGTTAAGTACAGGGTATTGGCAAAAACGTCAATACTGTAGTTTGAATTACAGGATAGGAACTTGGCTATAGATTGACAATGTCACCTCGTGCCGTATTTACTCTAAAATAAAGGAACTGTTCATGCAGAGCTTAACACAACTTAGTTGCGCTGTAATGAGCTGTAATAAGCTGTTCAACGTCCATGTCGAGTTGATAACTTATCATTTGCCAGCGGGGAGGTGGAGTAGCCTAGGGTGGAGTAATTCCAATGTCATTTCGAAAACCCGGGTTTGTTTCTCAAGCAGGAAAAGTGTGCGAGGACACTTTTGACATCCTCCACTGTGATGAAGCTAGGATATTGCTCATTGTGCCACAAATTTCATTTTCTTCATTTCCACTGAATATCAGCATCTGATGAATTCGTAATATTCGGGATATTTTCTTTAGCTTTTTAAATACCTCTCAGTGCCGAACAGATCCCTATGGGAACCCCAATCGGAATCAGTTTGTTTCGAAAATTTCTAACGACTTTTACCGAGAACACGTTATGCTTTACAAATACGTGGGTATACTCAGGGCTTTTATACCCTGAACTGACTTACAGTGTCTGTAGGCTATGTTTCACAATGTGTCATTTGATTTACACAATACAAACACCATTCAAATTTGAAAAAAAGGTTGCAATTTGTTCATCACAAACAGTGTTTCGGCTGCTACCTAGCATATTTACATCAAGAACCAACTATTCGAATATGTTTTCTACCGGGTACCCATGTATTACCGTCAGGGTTAATTGAAACTGACAGGCATACGTATTACAATATCATTGGCGATGGCGTACACAATACATTTATGCATATGTTCGAAATATTGTCATTGTAATTAGGGGAAGTACGGTAACAGAGTGGCGATAGGGTTCTCTCTTCAAGCCGAAGACCCAGGTTCGAACCCCTGGTTTAACTGTACAAAGCCCACTTCTAGTGTCACCTACTCTGTTATTGCTGGAATATCGGCAGCCGCGGCGTGAAAATATTCTCATATCAATCTAATGTGTGGAGCTTGTGTTTATATGTCTAGCTCAGTCTACAGCAATGCTTGCCCCAACATATCCCTTCCGCACTCCCCCCCCCTTCCATTCCTCTTTATGGAAACTGTGGTCTGTGAACATAGTGCGTGTAATCCCCCTTGGAGATAATGATATGCCACGGTATTTCAATCATCTGGAATCTCGGAACGTGATCCTTTCAGAAGAACTTCATTGTCACTGAGATACAACGGTACATACCTCAGTCAAAGTTAACACTTGACAGCTTAATACATGATACTACCGAATCAGACGCTCACTTCAACTGCGTGTGCTTTTAATTTAGGGGGAGGTGGACTGGCACAATGATGGGCCCCCTATCGAGTTTGATCATGGGATACGGGGCAAGCAAGGAATGAAGTGTCTGTCACATCGGGCTTCATTATGGCGTTCATGTTAGATTAAAACTGGATTATCGCTTGAGTTGGCACAGAGAGGGGCGAACGCATTACAGGGATAATGTCAGTCCAATGAAAGGGCCACATAACACATGGGTCGACCCCCCATGAAATTGAATAACGGGATTACATTGCCTTACTGCTTCACAGAAGGTTAAACTGGGATTTGACAGGACGGGTTCAAACTGCATTGATATATGATTTCGCTTATGAATGTAAAATATTTCATTCAAACCAACTCTGGCGGCGGTAGATCGCAGTGAAAGAGATACCTTGACGTCATCAATTCTGTCACGTACGGTTGTCACGAGCCAGGAATAATGAGGAATTCTGAGGACCTGGATGTACTTTACTTGGAAAGTATGTCGGACTAAATATTGCTGACTTTGCAGAAATTATTTGAAATATTTTAGAAACTAATAAGTTAAACAATGACAATCAAGTAATATTAATGATAATAATATTGGACAGAAGAATGGAAGAAGACCATGAGCACAACGAAAATGATAATTGCATGATATGACAGAGGCATGAAACAATAGTGTCGACTTGATACTAGTTATAGTGACTCAAATATGAAGTAATAACATGGTACAATAATAACAGTGAGAGCAATAATACCATGATGACAGGTGTCTGGTATTGATAAGTAATGCTATAAACAATGAGAATAAAGTGCAGATAGATTTCAGGAGCGTAAAAGATGTGTCTGTTCCCTTTAAGGGAGGTCCCCTGTATTGCTGAAGGGAGATGTGTCTGTTCCTTTAAGGCAGGTGCCCTGTTTTGCAGGTGGGAGATGTGTGTGTTCCTGTAAGGCAGGTCCCCTGTATTGCTGAAGGGAGATGTGTCTGTTCCTTTAAGGCAGGTGCCCTGTATTGCTGAAGGGAGATGTGTCTGTTCCTTTAAGGCAGGTCCCCTGTATTGCTGAAGGGAGATGTGTCTGTTCCTTTAAGGCAGGTCCCCTGTATTGCTGAAGGGAGATGTGTCTGTTCCTTTAAGGGAGGTCCCCTGTATTGCTGAAGGGAGATGTGTCTGTTCCTTTAAGGCAGGTGCCCTGTTTTGCGGATGGGAGATGTGTCTGTTCCTTTAAGGCAGGTTCCCTGCATTGCTGATGGGAGAGATTGAACGATCACACTTCAAAGTTTACTGCTTTTCACATCTCTCATGTCAAACAAGCATTTTTGAGATTTGCGGAGAATCGATTACCTAGATTTTATCACGGCCACATCTAACATGAGCTGTTATATAATACCTATAATATCGATTTCCACTTGGGATATCGATCAGAGAGTATGAGCCGGGGTCGGATTGACGTCGTACACACTTCATAAAGTAGGGCACGTTGTAAAGTGGAGGTGATCACAGGTGTGTAACTATAGCACATAAACACCTGAAGGACACACATCTATGTTCAGTACTTGTACAGGACGTGTCATACAACTTTGTACAACACCTGCCATGGTGTGGTATAGGCAGCTGATAGGACGTGTCATACAACGTTGTGGGCGTCACCTGGCATGGTGTGGTGTGGGCAGCTGATAGAACGTGTCATACAACGTTGTAGGTATTGAATGACATGGTGGGGTGTGTGGGCAGCTGATAGAACGTGTCATACAACGTTGTAGGTATTGAATGACATGGTGGGGTGTGTGGGCAGCTGATAGCACGTGTCATACAACGTTGTAGGTATTGAATGACATGGTGGGGTGTGTGGGCAGCTGATCGGACGTGTCATACAACGTTGTAGGTATTGAATGACGTGGTGGGGTGTGTGGGCAGCTGATCGGACGTGTCATACAACGTTGTAGGTATTGAATGACGTGGTGGGGTGTGTGGGCAGCTGATAGGACGTGTCATACAACGTTGTAGGTATTGAATGACATGGTGTGGTGTGGGCAGCTGATAGGACGTGTCATACAACGTTGTAGGTATTGAATGACATGGTGGGGTGTGTGGGCAGCTGATAGGACGTGTCATACAACGTTGTAGGTATTGAATGACATGGTGGGGTGTGTGGGCAGCTGATAGGACGTGTCATACAACGTTGTAGGTATTGATTGACATGGTGGGGTGTAATCATCTTATAGGACGTGTCATACAACGCTGTAGGTATTGATTGACATGGTGGGGTGTAAGCATCTGATAGGACGTGTCATACAACGCTATAGGTATTGAATGACATGGTGGGGTGTAAGCATCTGATAGGACGTGTCATACACTGGTGTAGGTATTGAATGACGTGGTGGGGTTTAAGTATCTGATAGGACGTGCCATACAACGTTGTAGGTATTGAATGACACGGTGGGGTGTAAGCATCTTATAGGACGTGTCATACAACGCTGTAGGTATTGAATGACACGGTGGGGTGTAAGCATCTTATAGGACGTGTCATACAACATTGTAGGTATTGAATGACATGGTGGAGTGTAGGTATTGAATGACATGGTGGGGTGTAGGTATTGAATGACATGGTGGGGTGTAGGTATTGAATGACGTGGTGGGGTGTAAGCATCTGATAGGACGTGTCATACAACGCTGTAGGTAATGAATGACACGGTGGGGTGTAAGCATCTTATAGGACGTGTCATACAACGTTGTAGGTATTGAATGACATGGTGGAGCGTAGGTATTGAATGACATGGTGGGGTGTAGGTAATGAATGACATGGTGGGGTGTAGGTATTGAATGACATGGTGGGGTGTAGGTATTGAATGACATGGTGGGGTGTAGGTATTGAATGACATGGTGGAGTGTAGGTATTGAATGACATGGTGGGGTGTAGGTATTGAATGACGTGGTGGGCTGTAGGTAGCTGACCAATATGACATGGAACAGATTCGGAGAACCTCAGCAAAAGTTTCCATTTTGGACCAAACATAATTCAAATGTCATTTTTGGTCTTGTTTAAGGTTTATGGTAGCTGACATAGCATTCCAAGTATTACAATACAACGCAGACGGCGTCAGTCTAGATTGGAAGTTGGTGGTGAGTGAGTGAGTGACCTTCACGGGTGAAGTTGGTAATGAAGGAAATGTACTATTCAAACGAAGTTAAGTAACTCTCAATTAATGACATGGCAGATTAGCAATATTTGGTGTATTTCATTTTATTGTTTCCTTTGTAAATATAAACTGGTTGAAATGGCATCAAATCAAGACGCCCTCTCAGAAGTATTTTAACTGCCATTTTTATAACATAAAAACAATTAAGATCGAACTGAAAATACTTCTTTGCAGCTGTGAGGATTTTACAAACATTTTAACTGGTGGTTTATACTCAGCAACAATATAACTATGATCAATATTAGTTTCCATAACCCATACTTGTCGTGATAAATAACAACCGAGTGATTAATACCAGTGCGTTTATTCTCGTAATCTATATGATCCAGACAAAACAGATGCCGAATCTTGGAATTAATTTACAATGCTGTCAGAAAGTAATCATTAATGTCGGGGCAATTACGTTACAATATCCATAGCGTTTAAAGCGGCTCCATCGCCTGATGGATTCAAGCAATCACGACTGTTTGACCAGGGATGGAGCAGAGACAGAGGGAGTGCCATAATAAATTATTTGATTTAATATTCCTCCTGTTTCAAACTCTAATAAATCTGGTGTGTAAAACGTAGAGCAAACAAGAGAACAGATGTCCCTTCGCGATTAGGCCGGACCGGTCACGAATTTAGGTGTCGCAGTTCCGATATCTCATTGTGTGACGATAGATTGTGATGTTTGGTTGTCTCTCATAACATTAAACGCCAAACAAGCTGCAGATTCGGGGGGATATAAATCCCTCCCCAATCCTCTGCCGCAAATCATGATTATTTCTTTTGTGATTGTCGTTACACGGATGTCGTGAACCAGTATTGTAACAGGTTTTGATTCGTGAACTATTGTCCCACATTTCTTAGAACAGTTCAACCGTTGAAATATTTAGCAATTTTGACATACTGGTTCAAGCTCCAAAGACAATATTTTTGTTGCATGTAATATCTATGTATAAATAATATTTGAATATATATTGATTAAAGTCAACCTGGGTTATTTATTTCTAGTTTGAATTCGAATGAAAAACTCTCACAGGTCAAATTCAAAACGAACAACAACAATGAAGACCTTTTGAAACGACCCCTCGCCACCGACATATTCGGGTCACGTGACGACCGTGCATTCACATGGAAGTGAAGTTGTAAGCAAGCTGTCACCACTATTCGTGACACACGTTGCAATATGCTTCATTGTGTAGACGCTGCTGCGTGTGGGAGTCTTGCAGGCGGCCGTACCCAGTTGAGATGACCTATATCAACACAACATGTCAGTACCGCCAGTCATCCGCTCTTTAAATTAAAACGCGTATCTGTTCTACACTATTACATACATAGGGTGGTTTTGTTCTGCCCTGTTATATACATAGGGATGTTTTGTTCTGCCCTGTTATATATAGGGAGGTTTTGTTCTCCCCTTTCATGTACACAGTATGATTTTGTCCTCCCCTTTCATATACACAGTGTGGTTTTGTCCTCCCCTTTTATATGCACAGTATGATTTTGTCCTCCCCTTTCATACACCCAGAGTGGTTTTGTTCTGTCCTATTATATACTCACAGTATGGGTTTGTTCTGTGCTATTATCTACATCGTGTGGTTTTGTTCTGCCCTATTATATATACAGAGTATTTGTTCGGCCCTGTTATATACATCGCGTGGTTTTGTTCTGCCCTATTATATATACAGAGTATTTGTTCGGCCCTGTTATATAAATCGCGTGGTTTTGTTCTGCCCTATTATATATACAGAGTATTTGTTCGGCCCTGTTATATACATCGCGTGGTTTTGTTCTGCCCTATTATATATACAGAGTATTTGTTCGGCCCTGTTATATACATCGCGTGGTTTTGTTCTGCCCTATTATATATACAGAGTATTTGTTCGGCCCTGTTATATACATCGCGTGGTTTTGTTCTGCCCTATTATATATACAGAGTATTTGTTCGGCCCTGTTATATAAATCGCGTGGTTTTGTTCTGCCCTATTATATATACAGAGTATTTGTTCGGCCCTGTTATATACATCGCGTGGTTTTGTTCTGCCCTATTATATATACAGAGTATTTGTTCGGCCCTGTTATATACATCGCGTGGTTTTGTTCTGCCCTATTATATATACAGAGTATTTGTTCGGCCCTGTTATATACATCGCGTGGTTTTGTTCTGCCCTATTATATATACAGAGTATTTGTTCTGTCTTATATACACAGGGTGGTGTTATTCTGCATTGCTATATACACAATATGGTTTTGTCCTGCCCTTCTATGTAATGTCCGTATGTATGTAAACTACCGGGCAATAGAAAGTTATCACTTTTAAAGTAATATCGCTGATGAGAAAACAGTGGTACAAGACGCTCAGTGTCTTGGACCATATAAACTACATGCATATCAAAAACCTGATAAAACTGTTAAAATCTGGATTTACTCTCATATTTGGGGCGATGAGGTAGCCTAGTGGTTAAAGCAATCTCTCGTCACGTCGAAGACACGGGTTCGATGCCCAACATGGGTACAACGTGTGAAGCCCATCTCTGGTGTCTCCAGCCACGATATTGCTGTAACAGTGCTAAACAGGCATCCTCACTCACCTATTCATATAAACTACTGGAAAATAGAACATATATACTTGACAAGTAGACTTGACTAAGCAGGAGACTTATAAATGTTATGAATACGTTACTAAGGTGAACATAGTCGAAGAAACCCTGCAAACATAAGGTCCAAAACACAACTACCGTTTCACATATCTAACCTTCGAATAATCAGTTGTTGTTCGGTTCGCGTTTAGCCTCCATCAGAAACGTGTGTATACTTTCTTTTGTCCTTCAGTTTATGCCTTAGGAAATACGACTGTACAGAATCAGTACATATTTCGGGCATGCAGCGTCAACGGATTAAAGATGGTTGATGCAGGAGGCTCACTGTATAATACAGTGAATAGTTCAGAATGGGAAGCGTCAAATATAAAACAAGAAATAAAATCTTATAAAACTGGTGATAAAACCTTACATTGTCTGCTACAGACGCATGATTACGAACTTAGCATACCACAGAGGGACTTGTAAATGAATATTGTAAGTTTATAAAACACGGAAACCAAGTTATATCGCCAGATCGCCTGTCTGTTGTTCAATTACTTCACACAGCCGCGTGATTTACACACCGGCTCTCCGTGTAATCACATAACCATTAAAATACCTAACCTTGACCCGCTGCTCTCGGCTTATGCACAGCGCGTAATCGATACAAAATCAATCTGAATTTATCAATATTATGTTGTAGTGGATTTGTGTTGAGCATCTCTTCTGGTCTTTGTTTTGGGTTTATCGTGTGTACCAAGGTTGTTGTATGATCAGGTTTGTTGTATAGGAGCTGATAGCTGATTGTTGGCACGGTGCGGGTAGGGGATTATTGTGATGATTACTGAATGAATAATGATGATGAAGATGAACTCCAATAGAGCTCGTGGTATTGCTGAAGTTGGCTCAGCTGCTGCAGATAATGCTGTTAATATTGCTGTCGGTGAAGCTGATGATGTTGGTGATGATTGCAAACTCAAACGGATCGTGTTGTGATGATGAAAATGGTTCTAACGATACTGAATCCGAATGGAAATCTTTACGTAGTACATACTTGTGGGTGACAGAGAAGATGGGTCTGGTGATGTATTGAGGCTGATGATAACGACGACAACGATGATGATGAAGATGTTGGTTAGAAGGTGAAAAAATAAAAGTAATGCTAGTCCCGACATCCATGCTGACAGACTGTTATTGCAGATTATTAGTCATGATTATGCTGAGATTCTTGAGAGGCATTCAGAAATTGGTGAATATATAAGACGAGTATATGGATGGCAACTTCTTCTTCTACAGGTAAAGAAGGGGCAAAAAGTAGCCCAGAAACGTTGTGTTATAAAATAAACAAGAAGTTGCCATCTACATACTCGTCTTATAAATATGCTGATAACGACGATGGCGATAACGACGACGATGGCGACGATAAAGATGACGACGACGGTCTTTGTTGTTGTTGTTGTTGTTGTTGTTGTTGTTGGTGGTGGTGATGATGATGATGGTGATGATGATGATGGTGGTGGTGGTGATGATGATGATGATGATGATGATGATGATGATGATGATGATGATGATGATGATGATGATGATGATGATAGCGGCAACGATGTATGAATTTACCAAATTTGGGGCAACGACAGTAACACTAATCAAACCCTCAATGTGAGAGATTTAACAGCGACGATGCTGGAACCACTGCATGTTGGCCACCCGTGCATGCTGCAGCGGAACGGGGGCCGGGGAGAGCTGTGAGAGTGTCACTCCTAATGTAAAGGCAGAATGTAATTCTTATCGCACACAACTGCAGGATTCCTGGAAATGGATATTGCCATTAGATTGTTTGGGCTGCAGCTCCATCACTGTCACGTGTCTGCATCTCCCCAGCAGCATCGATCCAACACAATATGATGAGGGCCTATATTACCTGATCATCATGTTACACCACGGGTGATTTTCAAGTGTTGTAATATAAAAATATCATTTCCAGTTTGTCAAGAAAAATGATAGATATTATTAATATAGCTGAAGTTATTGGATTTGTGGCATAGAAAGAATATGTGTTGTGTTAGGCGGTGCAACCATATCAATCTCTGAAGTCGTAACGTAGATGTGGTTGTAGAAGAACAAGTGGTAGCTGTGGAAGTAACTGTAGTAGCAGCAGACGTCATAGTAGTAGTAGTAGCAACAGCAGCAGCAGCAGCAGCAGCAGCAGTAGTAGTAGTAGTAGTAGTAGTAGTTGAAGCTGTAGTAATAGTAACTCTATCTGTGGCAGCTGCTCTTGTTTCTACGAAAACTTCAACTACTACTACTACTACTACTACTGCTACTACTACTACTACTACTACTACTACTACTACTACTACCACTACTACTATTACTACTACTATTGTTACTACTACTACTACTACTACTAGGATATACTACTATTACATCTACTATTATGTCTACTATCATAATACTAATATCATCATCACTACAAACACTAAGATATAACTGCTACCCCTTCTATTACTACTACTGCTTTAACTAGCACCCTCGCGCGGCCACCGGTTACCATACTCAACACGTGTATATGAGACAAGGTGAAACTGACACCGCAGACTTGATCACATCCAATCAATCTCATCACCCACCTCATTGATCACAAACATGTTTGTGCCACGTATCGTCACGTGATCTCGCTAGATGACTAACCGCATCAATTGCCTCTTATTTCAACTTCATAAAAAATATTTTCACGAGCGATTTACCTCCATATTGCAATCATCGCCGAAATTGAAATGTCTTGTCACCTCCGTTTGAAAATAACGCTTGCTCACCTGTGATTGGCATTAAATGTACAAAGCTACCTGTCCATCAATAGTGTAATGATTTTGATGTTTGATGTTGCTGAGGCAGAGGGGGATGGAATCAATGAAAGAACATGTTGCATAATTCACTGTTTGGGGAGCCTCTGCTGGGTGAATAACTTCGGCTGGCGGGTACTCAGATTCAGAGACAAGGGAACAGTCGATACAAGCATCCTTCTGTGGCGGACTGTACGAGAGACAGACATCATGTCTGGGTACTTGGCCAACGGTCGTTCTACTTAAACACTGCGTTGGTTTATTGTGGACATTAATCAGTCCCAAGTTGTTCTTAGAAGTATAGTTGTGGTTCACGTTGTATTCACATGTCCAGCGTGAAGTCGGTGAATACCCACACATGTATACAACCGATGAGATAATCTTCCTTTAATCGTGAATATATGTCTTTCTTCACATTTCTTTCGTCCCGACAGCCCGGTGATTAAGCCGTGGCTTCACAACGAGCACGACGTAAGAAAATGACGTCAACGTCATTATAACGATGCACCACGTCGATAAAAGAGACTGCGGGAAAATAAAGTGTGTAAGATTTTTTTAGGTCATGTGACTGTGTATATATAAAATATTCACCTGAAAGAGTTTACAAGTAACGATGCCCAGTGGTCAACGAAGACATACCTACATTTGTACTTATAGATACCGGTACGGAGGAACAGGCTAACCCTATTCGCGAATACTTAGTGTCTTCACTACATTTTTTAGTGATCTATTCATACAGCTTTCGTCGCTAGTATGCATTTTACGCTCAGAATTGTTACCGTCAGATAACGGGACATTGTCGGGATATTATTCCATGGCGATGACGTCATGTTGCCACATAACAGCCAGAACACGACCAGCAGTCTTCACAGGTTACACTCTATGGGATCTCTACATGGTTAGAAGCGTGACGAGTCGATACCTTAACAGGCGGGATAACAACATCTCATTTACTTGAAAGCTGGTTTAAAAAACTAATTGTTATCATTTATACATAACATATGAAACATCAATTTCGAGTATTACATTTCAGAAAGAGCTCGTCTTCATCATTCATCCATGGAGAAACCAAAGCACAGTAGCAGCGCTTTCGCTCCGGAGAAACCCGATATTTTCGGAGTGATAATTTGAGTTGCCGAACAGATTTCTCTGTCGAGATAAAGGCCAGGAGGCTGGATCTGTGACCTATAACCTCTTAATAATTCATACCTGGCAATCGAGATATGCTTTATTGATAAGAAAAAGTAGCATAAAAAAGCTTCAGCGAAAACAATTACTTCTTAGATGTATCACCTGATATGGCAATCTCAACGGCATCTTTGTGTTATTTGTCGCAATTATCAAATATTCATGTTCTTCTTCATATAGTCTGGTGAACATATGTTATCCATTGTAATGGGGTCCAGGAGGGAAATTTGAGGAAGTGTCTACTATATGTTTATGAGAGAGAAGATAAATTCTCACACTTCCACCCTCCGTACGAATTGATGATTTTAACGTATTCATCCCGTCTGTAGATACATGTAGGTAAGAATCATAATTAAGAAATCCACCCCTGAGTACGTACGAAGAGTGATGTAGTTTTACGCCGCTTTTATTTAGCAATATTCCTGCAATATAACGACGGGGGGACACGGGCTTACACGTTGTACCTACGTGGGGAGTCGAACCCGGGCCTGCGGCGTGACAAGCGAACGCTTTAACCACTAGGCTACCCCACCGCCCCAGCAGTAGTAGTAGTAGTAGTAGTAGTAGTTAGTGAGTGAGTGAGTGAGTTTAGTTTTACGCCGCACTCAGCAATATTCCAGCTATATGATAGCGGTCTGTAAATAATAGAGTCTGTACCAGACAATCCAGTGATCAACAGCATGAGCATCGATCTGCGCAATTGGGAACCGATGGGTAGTAGTTAGTAGTAGTAGTAGTAGTAGTAGTCTATTATTAAACGCCGCACTCAGCAATATCCCAGCTGTATGGCGGCGGTCTGTAAATAACGGAGTCTGGACCAGACAATCTGGTGACTGACATTATGAACGACGACATGTATCATCCAAGTCAGAAAGTTTAATCGTCTAAAGACGCCAGCCGTTTCATACGACAAGTATAGTCTCCTCTCACGGCAAGCATAGTCTCCTCTAATTGCAAGCATAGTCTCTTCTTATTGCAAGCTTAGTCTCCTCTAATTGCAAGCATAGTCTCTTCTTATTGCAAGCATAGTCTCCTCTCATTGCAAGCATGGTGTGCCGGCGGCCAATTCGTTCCCTGATCTGGACAACGAGTTTCTAATACGATCAATTATTACTCCATGCGGGAATAAGAAGAATGGTTCTCAGCAAAGACCTGAAACTCTTGAAGAGGTGCTAACTTGTTTCCTTGTGTCAAACTGTGAGAATGTCTGGAAAAGATTAGGCACGGCGTCCGTTTCCATTTTGCTACAACATTGAAGTTTACCGCCATGGCTGACACAATGAACGTCTGGTGATTGTTGAGCTCAGCATAATACCTCGTTGATAAATCAATCAGAACTGCTCCATTGCGTCAACGATGTTGGAGAACTATCCTTCCTTTAACAAAAAGCTGTATAGGCAGTCGTCTACGGCGTGGAACCAACCGAATCGGGGCTGATCGAACAGTAACGGATCTTACGGCATTGTCAATACAGCTAATAGCTTCGAGACAACGGGTCGTTTTCTAAGTGTAACCCGAGGCAAAGGTCGACTGGTGTTTGTTCTTGACAATGATGCGTGCGATTGCACTCATCGTGTGTTTGGAATACGCTGCATTACAGGGAGTGCTAGACCGGAAGTTTGCAACAAACATTCTCGTTTTGGCTCGTGAGCATGAAAACAGAGCCCTGACTGAGGTTCCGGTTGGTCAAGCTCTACCGACTTGTACTTGGTTTTCGTAGGCAAATAGAGCCAGGCGGCATATTTATAATAGCCCTTTTCACGTCAGTATTGAACCGATTGGACAATACCTTAAACACATTAATCCTCACAATAGGTGATTTAGCGTTCTGACATAATAGCAATGGAATATGCCAGGACTGCTGGGCGGGGGGTCGGGAGAGAACGTGTTATATCCCCAACAATGCTGACAATCTATTAAGCCAGTTTCTGCTTGCCATATAGATAAGTATATTGTGGGGTTTTGTTTGGTATTAGAACCTATTGTTGTTCTGACAATGTATGGCCACATCATCATTGGTGGTTCTTTATTAAAGAGCAGACATATTCATGTATTCCTCGAGAATTGTGTATCACATATACAAACGGGAATATATTGTATTATTTTGTCACCAAACCAGATCGAAACATGGGTTGAAATGATTGGTCAAAACAGCACCAGCAATTTCAAAGGCAATAGTTTCTAAATATTTTTAAATTGCAAATAGAAATAGGGATTGACAAAGTTCATTTCAATCCCTCTCTATACACAATAGTACGAAAGGATAAAATGTGAATAAGTATTTTTTGTAAAATGCATTCAAAAAGAAGCCGAAATATTCGTATGCTTACAAAACAGTGTCTCCGAAACAAGAACAAATCGGCTGCGGTGGGAATTGAAACAACAATGTCCGGATTAAGCAAAACATACTTTAACAAATTAAGGAAAAAATCAAACAACAGTTTTCCCTTGGAAGAAAACGAGCAACAGGGCCAAAATTAAACTGGAGGGATCTAAAACGCTGATAAATTGTGCATCCTATCGGAGGGGCTTTTATTTTATGATATTGGATGAAGAGTCCATAATATAATTGCACTATCCCAAGAGGGGGGTTCTCTCCTTTCTCATTCAATTTACTACTTCAATTTGGTCGAAAATACGACCTGCAATCCCTCCTGGGAGAATCCATTTCTCCAGTGGGAGTGTATTACGACACAAGTAATCTTGCTGTTTCCCCGAGGAGGGGCTCTGTCGGGGGAACCTACCGACATGTCGACTTTAAAGACGAGGGATTTCACTGACTCCGCACCCCTTGGGGATACTTGCGTCACGATTACATCTGGATTTTGTCTCTGCATATTTTGTTTTCAATTCAGAGTAAAATTTAAGCCTAATATGGCTAAAGCTTAATTGTATCATCATCTGTACAATAAGGAGTTGAATACAACTGATAAAACCAATTATGTTTAGAAATGTGTGTGCATGTTTGATAACTTCCAGTCAAACGATAAATCCTTCATTTGATGTTTATATCTTGACAAAGTATATTTGTGAACATCCACGATGTAACATCCATCACAATATGTTTTTTATTGGACGTTAATCACCTAAATATCTCCTTCTAATATTCTACTGTCGTGAAGCCAGATGAAATGTATGGAACGTGGTTTGTTTGACTTGAACAAAAGACATGTTAATGCTAACATTCACCCTGTTTCTTTCCTCAGTATACAATCGGATACTTCAAACAAATATTGTACACATTGATATTTTTCACACAAAAAGGAGTAATTAAGACACAGAACACACTAATGATCAAGTTATACAACGAGCAATCATTACGTCACAAAAGAAAGCATTCAGTAAGTCATATAAGGCATAGAGTAATAAGTCATATAAGGCATAAATTAAAAGTCATAAAAGGCATAGAGTAATAAGTCATATAAGGCATAGAGTAATAAGTCATATAAGGCATAAATTAAAAGTCATATAAGGCATAGAGTAATAAGTCATATAAGGCATAGAGTAATAAGTCATATAAGGCATAGAGTAATAAGTCATATAAGGCATAAATTAAAAGTCATATAAGGCATAGAGTAATAAGTCATATAAGGCATAGAGTAATAAGTCATATAAGGCATAGAGTAATAAGTCATATAAGGCATAAATTAAAAGTCATATAAGGCATAGAGTAATAAGTGAAACAAGACAGCCATCATACAGCATAGCAATAATTAAGTCATGCAAGGAACAATTATTAAGTCACAAAAGACATTAATTATTAAAGCCTTTCAGAATGTGAAATCTTAAATCTTACATAATAGCAAACCATTACCTGGTTTCAAATCCTTAAAGCATACTTGGTGTCAAATCAATAAATCATATAGTATACCAATGTTTATATCGTACAGTATAAGTTTATAGAATACTATCGATGTACATGGTGGCAGAATCAGTGAGTCCTGCAGGCAGGCCTAGGGAAACTATCAAAGATAAACGTCTTGTAAATATCACTACATTGCACCGAAGAGACGAGTCAGGAAAACCCCACGATAAAACCATACAAATATACAAAGTGCAAAACGGTTGTCAAACAATAGAGTCATATTTGACAGTATTACCCCACCAAAATAACACAAAACGTGCTCAGCGTTTGAACTGTATGTGAAACCGCGCACCTGTTAATGAGTGCGTGGCTCCCGCGCTAATCTATAGTAATCGGTAAATGTCAGTTTTAGCATGCTACCAGTTCATCTGTCGTGTGGTCAATAACTAAAGCCTTATCTAGCCCTATTATAGTGTAGATAGATTCTTATCGCATATTTCCCCACAGCTGGCAGCCTGTTAATGACATGCGATTTCGGTTGGAAGGTCTGAGCATCTGCTAACTGATCCACGCAAGTGTATGGAGTTGTTCGGAAAGTAGTAGTTTTTTCTCCCACGTCAGATGTGTTTTTAGTGCGTTTTAGCACGCTGTTGTACGTGTTGAGATGAGATCTATTTTAATCTTGTGTTTTCCTGTTGTGTACATCATGTCATTCCCTTCTTTGCTATTTATAGGTTTGTTTTCACAAATATATGTTTGCTGCTGACGTGTAACCAGCTTCATTGGCAACATGATAATTAGATAATTTATACTTTAGAAGTTGCAGAACAATAAGTTGATTATACCTATAATTTACTATTATTAAAATAAGATTACTCAATATAATGATATTATTTTATTTGTTTTTGGTTTTTTGATATACGCTTTTATTCCTTTACAACTGAACAGAGGACCGGATCTTCTGAACGAACAAAGGATGCATCGTGGTAATAGGCTACCGCTGCGCCAACCGTTGCACAAGAACAATGGCGACTGACCAGCAGCTTGTCCGTGGTGAAAATATGCCGGATGATCTGAGGTCATATTTATGATCCTAACCGCTGATAAAATGAAATGGAATGACATGAACGTCAGAATAACGTGATTTCCACGGTTTATCAGTCTCACGTCTCCTGTCACAGATACCTCTGCGGTTAATACTGAAAGATGACTTCCGAGACGAAAGGGAGTTATTAAATAGTAACATTCAGATATCTCAATGGTTGAATCACAAATACGACATTATGAGGGATCAAGTTTCAAATAAAATGGAATTAATTGCATGTTTGAGGGTATTATATTCAAAGTTAATGTCCACATTCTTGTTCTCGGGAATGGTATGGATTGAAACGTGTGTGGTATCAAAGATCTAGAACGGAAATATTTCCAAATTCGTTGTTTTCTGTAAGTGATGAGGTTGTTTTGTTGTCGTCAAATTAATTAATTATAAAATGAAAGACAGCAATTTCACGTTTCAAAGTGCATATAATCACAGTTCTCCACAACCAGTAAGAATATAGAACGTGCATATGAGAACTGATAGCGAGTCACGTGACCGACCGTACCGACGAAAGGCTTGACGCCAGAAGACAGAAATCGTGGGATGTTGCTGTAGTCAGTGGTTTTGCGTGTGTGTGAGAGAGAGAGAGAGAGAGAGAGTGTGTGTGTGTGTGTGTGTGTGTGTGTGTGAGAATGAGTGAGAAAATGAAAAGAGAGAGAGTGAGTGTGTGTGTGTGTGTGTGTGTGTGTGTGTGTGTGTGTGTGTGTGTGTGTGTGTGTGTGTGTGTGTGAGATACACACTTCACCTTGGATCCCCTCCTGTGATATTTAATAATCATGTTCAAAATTTTAACATGAAACAAAGTATTATTTGTTCCAAAATGAGATTTTTATAAGTTTAATGAAATACGTGTATTGTAAGTCACAAATGTTGAGAAGTGTTAATGACAATCACTTAAACGAAATGCGTATCGTTAACGTATGAAATAAAACGTCTATTCAATATTGGTTTACGTTGACGATGTTCATGGAATATCCAAGGAGGATAAGCCTTAAGTATTCCATGCAATGAGTTACACAAGTTTAACATATTCGTGTTACGTGGTGCTTAGTGCCGTTGAAAGAAGCACCACTGTCAGTGCCAGTAATAAGTTAACACAAGTGATCCGATAAAGAAGTCACTCAGCGCCACCTATTGACAATATCCCCCTCATAATTATGCAATAAATAAAGATAACACTAAAAAATATGAGAGATCGCCTTTATACCGACACCTAAACCAGTATATCATGTCTTCAATATTAACTACTAGCCAACTGCTAGGTTTCGTTTCCATTATTCATTTCGTGATATTTTTTCAACATTTACCAGAGAGCATGTAATGTATTAGTAGTATAGTGCTAGGAGACCTTGTCTTATGTACTGCTCATCTCAGTAACTTACTATACAGTGTAACTTACTATACTGTGTAACTTACTATACAGTGTAACTTACTATACAGTGTAACTTACTATACAGTATAACTTACTATACAGTGTAACTTACTACACAGATGTATAATAATTATTTACGATCAAATCTCTAAACTCCGACACGTGGGCTTGATAACTAATGCTCTCTCATGCAATCCACATTGTGAATGTTCTAACAAATTCCCCGTTTGCAGTGGTTAAGACATTCATGTCACGAGCAGGAGTTTATAGAACCTCGTAAATGTTCTTCCAACTTGTACATTTACCCGTCGTCGGGTTCGAGGGTAGTGAGTCGTTTGACACAGGCCCGAAAACGGCTGTCAGGAACTTGGAGATGGGATTAGCGCAGGGGCGAGGGTTTGGTGTCATTTGTATGCTGAACTAATAAACACATAGTGTTTTGAATGCAATAAACACACGATCTGTTTGCCGAGGATATAAAGAAGCTTCCATCGTGTGCTACTGGAGATTGTCGATTTCATTTAACGCAGGACATATCAGTTCTGTAAGGCGGACAGCTAGTTTATGGGCAGGAGTGATTGCCGCTTGAATCTGCTCGATTGTAGGGCTCTGTGCAGAGGCTGGCTTCGTAATTGAATATTGAATATTATTTCATCATCGTCAACAATTTTCAGTTCATTTAGATATTTATGACTGTTTTCATTGCAGAGAAAATTAGAAGTGATTGTACTTCATTATTCAGGCTGAAAAATCAAGTCTGAAATTGAAAGCATATTCTTCGATTGTCGCTAAAATACACGTGTTAGTGATGCAAACGAGTTCTCATTAATAATGACTACTGAAATTTATTATGTTTTAGTTTCTGTGACGTGATAATGATGGTGATGATAGTCTGCTGCGATGTTCATCTTGTCAAATGCATGTCATATTGTCCATATAAATATGTCCAGGAGAACACAGATCAGTTTTGTAGCTAATTACAACATGGTGAGCGCACGAGAGGGATTCTGTTTCAACATCGCCTTAGGTATTTTATTTCAAAGCCTGCCTGCATAATCATATCACGTGCACTTTGTGCAGTGAGCTCGATTGTTGCAAAACACGTTTAGCATGTGCATCGTGCTCTTCCAGCAAACTAGATTATCAAAGAATGCAGATTTGTGTTTAGATGGAGATTGTGTATCAAACGAAACCTGAGGAAATTAAAATGTCATTAAGAAATTAAAACGGATCTGGTATTCTTTGAAGTTCTGTGTATTGCATGTAATAACGTCGGTTGGGTCATTACAGCGGGTAATGGGGTGAAACAAAATATTACTGTTTATATCAAAACCAATCCTGTAATGATAAGCAAATTAATGCACAATGGTGTATCGGAATCATACAAATTTAAACAAATAGAAGATTATTTTCTTCCTCGAAATAGACTATGATTTCGTTTTAATCTGGCCTGTTTCATGAAACAGAGCCATTTACTCTTATTCGTGTAATCGAAATGAAACCATGTGATATGAAATCAACGCACAGACTGAGACAGTTGTCGTAAACCAACACGTACAGTTACTCATGAAGTAATCACACTGACAGACAAAATCAAGCTGGTAACACATGATGCTCAAATGTCCTTCTCATGTAACTGGCAAATAATTACAAATTCTTACATGGAATGTGAAATAGTACGACTGCCTGTGCGCGTTAAAAATACATTGGAGTATGTATGAATCGTCAAGGTGGGCAATTCAATAGGATAGATTGAAAGCCTCCAGAAAAAGTGGCAGGATATTACATTGACTGATGGAATGCCTCGTATATTCCTCATGTAATTTGTAAGGTGATCGCTCAGAAGAGCGACCCATCATTTGGGTATACCAGTTGATCTAAATTATCATTCATTTTGTGGTCAATCTAGCCGCTCCCTTGTAACGTTTAAAGGTCACCCGTCAGTTTCTTGATGTTTACATAATGGCTAATTGAAATGTGCTATGAAATTTTATTTCAGATGTGTAGTTCCTCAAGTCAAAAAATAAATTCTTTACACTTTAAAATACACGACTGTTGGGAGGATAAAAGGGTAAAGTGTTGATCAGCACGCAGGACGCGGGTTCGATTCCTCACATGGATACAATGTGTGAAGCCATTCATGGCATACCCTGTCTTCACTTGGCAGGATTAAGTAAAACTTACTTGTTTTCAAGATGAATTTGCCCTGTTACAAGTGTTGTGACTGCAACATCCTTGACATGAGTACAGTCATTACTACATCCTTGACATAAGTACAGTCATTACTACATCCTTGACATAAGTACAGTCATTACTACAACCTTGACATAAGTACAGTCATTACTACATCCTTGATCCTTGACATAAGTGACAGTCATTACTACATCCTTGACATAAGTACAGTCATTACTACAACCTTGACATAAGTACAGTCATTACTACATCCTTGACATAAGTACAGTCATTACTACAACCTTGACATAAGTACAGTCATTACTACATCCTTGACATAAGTACAGTCATTACTACATCCTTGACATAAGTACAGTCATTACTACATCCTTGACATAAGAACAGTCATCACTACAACCTCATTACTACATCCTTGACATAAGAACAGTCATTACTACAACCTTGACATAAGTACAGTCATTACTACATCCTTGACATAAGTGCAGTCATTACTACATCCTTGACATAAGAACAGTCATTACTACATCCTTGACATAAGTACAGTCATTACTACATCCTTGACATAAGTACAGTCATTACTACATCCTTGACATAAGTACAGTCATTACTACAACCTTGACATAAGTACAGTCATTACTACATCCTTGACATAAGTACAGTCATTACTACATCCTTGACATAACAGTCATTACTACAATAAGTACAGTCATTACTACATCCTTGACATAAGTGACATTACTACAACCTTGACATAAGTGCAGTCATTACTACAACCTTGACATAAGTACAGTCATTACTACATCCTTGACATAAGTACAGTCATTACTACAACCTTGACATAAGTACAGTCATTACTACAACCTTGACATAAGTACAGTCATTACTACATCCTTGACATAAGTACAGTCATTACTACAACCTTGACATAAGTACAGTCATTACTACAACCTTGACATAAGAACAGTCATTACTACAACCTTGACATAAGTACAGTCATTACTACATCCTTGACATAGATTGGTTTTCAAACTAGTCATTCATCATACCCAGTATAAAACGAAGCACATTGTCGGACAAACGAACGTATAAACATAAAATTGGATTTTACGAAAACATTACAAACCTTTTCAAAACACTACACGGCCGAAAACAGTGACTGAAACACTGTAAACTTGAGGAACAAAATCCAGCTGTTACATATATACACATAAAACACCAACCACTAACCTCTCCTTCTTTGTTTCATAGGTAGCTACCATCTTATCTCTTCTGAGTTCAACGTTATTGCTGTTTCTATATATGCTTTATCAAAATACCAATCAAAATGCTTTACTCTCTTTTATCAATTTAACATAAGAAGCGATGGGTAAGTTAATTAGGTGATGTCCCCTAAATCCCTGTTTTGACTCTCCAATGGGTTCACTGACACAATCTCTGTCTCTGTTTCCCATTGTCGCTGCAGTGTGTCTGACAGTGACGTTGACCCTAATCTCGACAGTGCGCCTTTAATTCCGTGAGTTGGACAAGGCTGTATTTTAGACTGGCAGTTGCTCCCGGTCTGGCGTTCACGTCGCTGCCGCGTTACTCATACAGTTCAATAATATGAAAAAAACCCGAACAGGTCTTTTTTTACATCCAATTTAACTCTTAATGCTTTTGTTAAAAGATAAATGATCGTTTCGCTGGATTATAAATTGAAATGCGTATCAAATTTATGTTCTCATGAAATCGCATTTGTTACGCCTAACCGAGGCACTGGCAGCCTGACTGTACAGGCGCATCAAACACCATCTTGTTAATGTTAAGTACTTTGGTAATTTATTACAATGTTTTTTTGTATTGTTTGTGATAACGGCATCGTGTTTTGTTGGCGCAAATGTACAGCGTGCACAATTTGCGTATGGAGATTAGAGATTAAAGGATATAGAGCATATAATGGGTTACTTAATAACGGAATCATTTTAGTGATAATATTTTTTCTTACCTTGTCACTGAAGGTCATTATCATTGTTTCATTGTTAGAAACCAACAACCGTTTTACTGTCATAATGGTTTTATTCGATACCCTTATTGCTTTGATAATCAGGTTGCGCAGTTTTCTAGAATATAATGTCGGGTCAACATTGGCAAATTAACATAACCTATCTCTTGTGAACTTCCATAGTTTTCTGCACGATTAGTTCAGTTCAATGCAGAATGATCGAAACAGACCCACAATGACACCAATGCAGGCCCGCACTATCGATAAACCACGTGGTCGATATACCCACTGATGCCTAGTTAATTAAAGTCATTCTATCAATTTGTCTCAAATCAATTAATGCCACAACGTAATGGCCGCTTTGTTGGAGGTGTCTAAATACAGGGGAGGTAATTAGTGATGGATCATCCTCTCTGTAGATCTCAAAAGGGTGATTAAACGTGGCGGCCATTACACGGATGAACAGAGCTGCGCATGCGCCAAGGAGTAACCACGAACAATGGCGGTACGATGGTGGGATTTTTACAAGTGATTACACATACAGAAGAGCGATTTTTTTCTTGAATTCACAGTCCTGGAGTTGTTATGTTGAAAAATCTAAATGCTGAGTTATCAGAAGTGGAAGTGGCGAAGATTAATGGCTGTTGGTTCCATTCTGACGATGTCGTTGTTGTATTGGTGGTCAGTCATCATAATCATCTATACGGTCACGATATTTAACGTTTTACAAAACAACAACTATGACAACGTATCAATAAAACAATAATCTCACATTCGCCAAAAGTGTTTAACAAATAATGATATTAACGTATCAGTAGAAACGTATGCATACTTCCTGGGTTGGTATTGTGGGGGATCACGTGATGCTCCCCCTATGGATGTCATTTTAATGTTTGCGTACTATTATGACCTACTAAAATGTATGAGTCGTAACTCACGTGGAAAACCAGTGACGCTAAAAATAACGTTTTAAGGCGTGCCTGTTTGATGTGGACGTTTACACGTCTTGATTATCTGAAACCAGGTGGTGGGCAAAACATCAAATATGGTGTCCATTTTGGGGCGTTTTTGAATTTCAATTCCAGGCCATTTCACAAAGCCATTTCAGCCCAATATTGACCAAACATGCGCCTACATTTCCAACCGGGATAGTGCTGAGATCGTTTTGTGGGACTCAGAACCCATGCTGTCAAAGTCATCTTCGGAGTACTCACAATAAAGGGTACTGTCTTTCATCCAAGTGGCCGTTGCTCGTTTCTATAATGATAATACAAAACGACATCGTTTGAATTGAGGCTAAAGAACAGTCTACTACGAACATTATACGGTATTAGATAAATTAAAATATCGATTAACATCCGGACTTTTCAATAAACAGAAAACATGATTATCTGATTAATATTTCATGAAAAAATTCATCATCAAAACATTTACAAATTTCATTAAATATCTAACAGTATTGTGAAGAGATCAAATAAAAAAAGTCCAGATTGTTTCATGAATTCTTAAACCAGTTTTGGGTGCGAATATCGCCAAAATTAATCACGAACAACATTATCAACGAGACGCAAAAGCAGTCATGCGCACTAGAGATACAAGCACGAGCAGGACATCACGCTCGTGTGGGCCGTGTCGCCATTAGACTGTCACCGAGCTTGAACAAGTCGTTAGGCTTTTAATTACTCTGTCGCTAAACAGATGGAACATGTCTCAACTGGGACATGAATTACAGCCGGCGACCTCTCCATGTAAGATGTGCGATCTGGCTGCCGTTATCAGCTACTGCAAATCATCCACACCGCTGACAGACTGTTGAGAAAAGATTGAAGTTTATTGTTGTGAATTAGGGAACAGTTGGCGTGGCTTGACTGTTTGACGGGGCCAGGATGTTTGACGTTATACCGAGCCAATCCACAGCGGCTCACAGCAGGGTATCCGAGGAGGGATGTATATAAGTAATTCTAAACATTTATAAACTTCCATGTCTATTCATAATAACAGTGTTGTTATTGCCGGTGTTGAAGTGATGTATCTTGGACAATCCGTGATCCTTACTTGTACTATATACGAAAGCACCTCAATGGCCATATATAACGGTCAGTTTGAACGCATAAGCCGAGCCCCGATTATTATAAGCGGTTTATTTCAACTTAAGGGGTAGGAGAGGTGTAAGTAATTTAAATTTGACATCAGCTAAACCTGACGATGGATAATGAACTAACCACTTTGTCGGTTTGTCGTCAGTCTTATTTATATGCAATTATCAAAATGGAGTTCGAACCCGGAACAGTTGCTTGAAGCGGGACATTAATCTAAATTAGATGCACCAGCTTTTAATCTCTGCATCACTTACAACAGGAAGCGACGAGGAAGACTAACACTGATCCGGTATAGACCAAGTACTATCAATGGATGGCCAGGTGGTATTGAGGGCCGGTCGGACAGCTGAAGGGCAGGTGTAAACTGGACAATATCTCGGCTGTGAGGCGTCCATTGTCCAGAATCGCTTTCCGTCGTTGTGACAGATACGACTTCGGAAGCACTGTCTGCGTGTATAGTTCCGCTTTCAGTCTTGGAATCCGAATGTTGCCTAAAATCCTTGTTATTGATGGGCGTGTTGTAAAGTATGGGCGTGTTGTGAAGTGTGGGCGTGTTGTAAAGTATGGGCGTGTTGTGAAGTATGGGTGTGATGTAAAGTATGGGCGTGATGTAAAGTATGGGCGTGCTCTGCAACAACTGACAGTTACTCGCGTGACGTTGTATGGCTATCTCTTGCCAGGACTTGTCTTGTAATGTTTGATAGTAGACGTAAAATGCTACGAGAATTCTCACACATATCTTTCCCCGCACATTGATATCATTGGACAACTCATTAAAAGCAAACTTGGTCACTGTTACAAATTGTTTAGTCATTTGTGTATTTAGCAAAAGGTCTTAAGCATATCCACTCGTCACAATAGAAACGTTCGAGTGCGCAAAGAGTTTACAGTGAGTTCTGTCATCTGTGATCGTAGACTTTACTGGACAGCAGCAAGATATAGTATGTGATCTTTGTGATAGTAGTTATAGTAGTATCACAAAAATAATTTTCAGAATGAATCATAACAGGGCGTTGTCTCAATACCTGCTTGACACTTTAGGTTCGAGTCTATTGCAGCTGTATCAAGGTACATTGCATATCGTCAGTATGGTGATGATGGTGTTTATGATGATGAGTTGGCTCTGTCCCAGCTTGTCGTGTTGATAACTATAGCCCCCTCATTAAGTATTATCCCATATTCAGGCCGCCATCATAAGTCATAAAAAGCGACGTAGAGCTGACACTTGAATCAGACCGCTGGTCTTTGCAAGGTCACGTGAGGCTCGCTTGTCGTTGCTCTTGTTGTGTAAATAATTAATGGCCAGAGCGTCAGTGATTGGCCCCAGGTCGATGCACGTGCCACATGATCCCCGTGTTCTTGATATCATTGTTACAGAGCAGGTACCCCCGCTGAAATTAACACAGTCACGTGTCGCCTACCTTGACACGGACATAATTTACCGTCATATGATTGTTGACTGGAGATGGCAGAGCGGAGGAGGGGCCGCCTCAAAAATATTTCTACTATTTGAAGGAAGTTGTGAGATGGTGTTGATGGCGTCTTTCAAATAATTTTAGGGTGTTTGTGTATGATATTATTTATATAAATGTGAGACGTTGTCTTTTGTCTTTAAGCATATAGTGACTGTGGATAACGTTTATGTGCATTTGTATAATCAGATCATATCCAGACTTAAAAGCTTATGATACGTTCGGTCGATGGCATCGTGCTAATAATGTTTTGTGATCCGATGACATCATGACACATATTTATTGCAATAACATCTGACACTTAATAGAGATCATGGTATGTTGGTACAGGCTGAACGAATTGGGTTGCCGAGTGGACTGATGTAGAATCTAACTTCACTTGTGTGCGTTGGTGGGCCAACTGTTGCCACTCCGGTTACATTTGGTGTGAGTCACTCGCTACACTGTCAAGGTCGTGTTGCCGTGAGATAACAGTGAACACCGTCACACCAAACATCGGGTTCGAGTCTCATATGGACACAATAAAAAAAGGTTTTAGTGTGTCATTCTATAAAAAGAGGTAATAATCATCCTCTCCCCCGTTCCTTTTATCCAGGTCAAAATGCAACCCAAACTACCTCACTCATCCACCAACCCTGGCACAGCTTTCTTGTCTTCAAAGGGCACAACAAATGCGTGTCATCTGTTGCAAATCTGAAATCGACAAGCGTTTGGAATGACCTATCAGATAATCTATTCTCCTGGCGGCCATTGCAGGTGTTTTTGCAATCTTATTATGATTTGGTTCAATCCTGACCCGGAGGGTTAGTAACGATTTTGTCAAAGGTAGTCGGAAGATATTTTATCATTTTTGATTTCGGCGCCGAGGGGTATTGGACCTTTCGCAAAACAAATAAAAATATTTATTGTTGTTGTTATAAGCGGCACTGCGACAGATGCGTTATTGATCCAAGCGACATCGTTATCGACCAATGGTTGCTCGGGATTTCTACAAATTGTTTCTCTATTCGTATGTGGTTTATGTAGGTATGCTTATATAAGACAGGGTCCGCTCCAATTTTGTCAGGTGTGTATCTATCTACAGTGTCACCATGTCAGATTGATATTCCCAATCATTGCCATTATACAAGTTCAACACATCTGAACCGATAACCCACAAAAGCTAGGATGTACACTGAAACTGATCGAGAATAGCAACATACTTTGGTGAAAAGCACGTGAGCCATTAAATATAAACTGGTATAAACACGTGAACCATCGAATAAAAGCAGGTTTAGAACACGTGGCCCATCGACTATAAACTGGTTAAAATCTCCATCGACCATACACAAAGAAAGTAAGAATCCATGTTAGATGGTGACTATAAATGACACAAACAAAGACATAGTTTCTGGGTGGTAATGTATTTGATGAGGGGTAAAATAGTTGGTTTACAACCGTGAGTTTGCAGTGTTGTTGAGTAAAGTTTTTATAACGTCTTCACTTTTAGTCAAATCCAATTTTTAAAATTAATGTATACTATCTTTATGTCGAATATCTATAGTTCGAGATTGCTGATAACAAATACACGTGCTGGGATTCTATAAATGAATCTTCTTCGTCTTTAATGATGACGAGGAAGTTCACGTTACCAAGAATGAAATAATATGAAGTTGTGCCTCACCATGTTGTTCTCTGTCTCTGAGTTAGACTTCCAGCTGTGAAATATGAGAAGTTTCATCCCAGTCCATCTGGCTACCCTAGGATGTGAATTACAGATAGCATTACGCTGGCCTTTACTGCTTCTGACGTTGTATAATGTCTGCAAACGTTGAACGACAGTGACAGCGGAGCTCCTGAACTCCCTGGGGAGAGTTTGACAAATGTTACTGATTAATTGTGATTCCGTTATACTGGGAATAACAGCACGTGTGCGTGCAATTAAAGTTTGGATTAGAAGTTAAGTTTCCTTGCCAACTAGACGCGGGTTCGAATCCCAGCAATGACAGTCGTCGACGTTTGTTCCAATGTCATTTCATTTTTGCGGACGGTTTAAGCTTTGAGATTGTATTACAACACATCGATTCCTAGTGAAACTGTCCCTTTAACACTTTAAACCCAAGACATAAAGTACCCTTCAAGGTAATGTTTACATATGATGTTCCAACACCGAAGTGTATCATCATGGTACTGTGTCCAGTACATACCAGATACCTCAAGTCAGTTTGTCTTCACCACTTATCAAACAATGTCGAGAGTTCTCATAACGGGAAATGTTTGCCGGCACTGTACTCCATCGTCGAACAACATTCGCAACTCCAAAACTAGTGAACTCAAGGATCTATAATCCTACCTATTAAAGATATAAACATGTGTAGGTTTTATAGCTATTGTATAATATCACGGAGAATTTCTGTTGTGTAATTTCGATGACTTTATTTTGTTAGCAGAACGCAATGTTTGGCCAGTGTAAACACTGCGCTGCCAGTGATAAGAAATAGGACAATTTCACTTTCTCTTATAGCAGGTTGATAGTGGAGTCATTCCTGGTTTCCTATCATCAAAACTTTATTTCTTTTGTACTTCCCGAAAAAAAATACTTCTGAAGATTTATTCCTGCTACCTAATCACGTGACGTCAAGTAATTTTAGAGATAACACGTATACTGTTACCAAGAAATTCATAATCTCGTTTCGACACGCCAGAAATCTCACAAAATATCGTCTGGTTTACGCATGCGCTCAGCATGACGTCCAAGCAAGTACATTAAACTGCGGGGTTCTCTGCATGTTACAAGGTTGGAGATCGATAAGTTTGTGTGATGCCGGTATTGTTTATTCCCCAAATCAATAGCCAACATTAGGGGGCTTAGACTAAGGGCCTAAAATGTCAGTGGCGAAAAAAATACTCTTCTTGCTAATGCAAGAAAGAGATTAGGCGACATACGGCTTAGCAGCCATTGCAACTACGATAATTCTTTCACAAGTTTTCAACCACCTTTTTCTAACATTTTTACTACTTAGTGTTTGCATATGAGACAAAATATATTCTGTTGATGTGCACATACATTGCACCTCTATATTCTTTACTCAAGCAAGAAAGGGAGTACTTTTATTTTCCGTTTTGGAACTATCAAAATCGACTTGATGCATTTCTAAGTCCATAATTAAGGTGACATATCCTAAGATGAATCCTCCACGCCATGTGAAGGTGTTAAAGGTAACCGGCTTTCTTATGTACAAAGTCACATATTCGACACTTTCGGTAACCTATCCCGGAATGACAGAGTCACTGATCATGACTAAGAGGAGATTGGAGAAGGGGACACGCACGAAAGACTGTTTTAGACCAATGTCATAAAATTTACATTCAAAGTAGCAAGCACTTTGACAGAACAGAACAGTTTATTTCAGAGACTTGCGTTCCTTGAACCCCTCATCTACAGTATAAATGATAAACATATAATGTGTACAGAGTATGAGGCAGGACATGAATTATTTACGATACTTACATTCTTATAAATAAATTTTAGATTAGATAGATAAAGAGAAAATGTTTATTAAAGTGTCATGTGATTTTGCAATAAAATACAGTTACATTACATTACAGACATATATTAAACGCAAAAAAGCACCCGGCCATTTGGCCTATGAGACACTAAAATCAAAAGCATTATAATTCTAGATAGATAATAGATTTTATAGATAAATTTTACTAAAAGCAATAGTGTATTTTTAACAGTAGACTGAAACAGTTTTGATGGACACTCCCCAAAATAACGACACCTGTAACATTAGTCCGCTTTCATACCTGTTTTATTTATCCGATCGACTTCGTCCTCTGCAGTATTGATTATTATGATTATGTCACCAGCCAACGGATCTGTTATCCCCATTGGCGAAGTCTGAGTTGACCCCACGCATTGTCCAAAATACTGACCGTTTAACACCCGTCCCCACTCAACCACTCCGTTCTGTGAGTCTAAATATCATATTAATAAGCAAATCATATATCCTCAAGTACCATACATGACTACTTTAACATCTGACATTTACTGCAAGAGCTTAATCCCTAACTCAGGTTACATGTTATATCAAGCTGTTAAGTGCTTTGCCTTTTTTGTCAAAAATGGTTTTGTAATATCACTTGCATGTTGGACGCTGCTTCATTAAGCAGGCGTCGTAAAAATCACAAACTGCAGTTGACTTAAAGCCCTCGGTGAATTATTATCAGATTCAGCCTTTCCTTATCAACCGGCACTTTGAATGGGACTCGAATGGCGGCTACATGTTCTGGTCGGTAAAACTCAATTAGCAAGTCATCAACTTTGTGAGTTATTTCGTAATACCATGAAACAAGCCTAATTGTAGATGGAAAGGCCAAATGCCAGAGGAAGTGTGTTAAAGAGCTATGTCTTCAGCGCAAACTCGCAGAGACGCCGTTACCTAACTGAACTTTGGAAGTATTGAATAAAACTTCTTTCTCTCTTATTTCCCTTTCAAACCGCTTTGAAAACTACTTTATACACTTTTACTTGTCTGAAATTAGGAACGCTGATACAACATTAAAAGGTAGTTTTGTCAGAAAAGCATTAAAGGGTACGTGAAATTATTTCAAGGGTTATTTTCATGCAAAACAGATGGGTTAATTCATCAATTAGGCATTGATTTCACCGGCGGATATGCTGCACTGCAGACGGAATGGTTTTAATGTCATGGCATGGTCATGCCAGCTTCAGCCCCCCTAACGTTAATTGACCTGTCTTTTCTTTGTGTGTTTTTTGTTGCTATTGATTTAGAGAGAGTTTAGAATTTCAGTATCTGTAATCAATAAATGTTCCAACATTGTTTTAAAGATATTTTCTCATTTTTTAAAACATTTAAAAGTTAGAACACGGCTAAAATGGGGCTATACTTGGTTAAAACGCGTTTTGATATTAGATATGAGGGCATAATGCCCGTGGCACTGACAACCCGGAAGTCAACATTAAAATGAATGTTGATGTTTATCTATAACAGCCAGATAATGAACGAATTAAACATTTTACACCTTGATAGGTAGGTGTCTATATTTTGCACATCTCTGTCCTAACAGGCACATGAGACACAGTATCATGAAATATGTGTATATAACTGAACATAAGCGAGACAGTTGCATCTCTGCGAATCTTTCTGCGTTGGTTGAGCACGATGACACTGTAGTGATAATAATGATGACGCCAATACCAATGATGGTGGTGATGGTGATGATGATGATGATGATGATGATGGTGGTGATGGTGAGAAGGAGGAGGAGGAAATTGCCCTGAACTTATTACAATAGATTGAGTGGATATATTGTCATAAAAGACGTATGAATTAGTATAGATCTAAACATCACAGAGCTGCCCCTGGTCCACGAAGGTAATCGTCACAGAACAACGTGTCCCCGAAAGGGGAAAACCATGTTTCTATTTGTGGCAAACAATTCTGCAAACGGGTCACTGAAATCGCTGCAAATTGACAAATGCTGTTTGAAAGATATCATAATTATCTCGTATTGTACGAATTGTGCAACCAAAGCACGATGAAGAGAAATTAGAATGGAGTCTTATTCATGGCTCGTGTTTTTAATCATATTTAAGAACTCTTCCTGTCAAAGGAAAGTCAATTCCGCCCTAAGACTTCCACAGAAATTGGCCACATGTAGAAAGTACAGCGGGGCTTCTCAATAAATGGAAATTGGTAATACACTTTCATATCGAGGCTGCAGTCTCGCTATGGCTTCCTAGTGTGCTCGGCGCTAAAATTACCGTGCAAATTGATCATAAAAGACCGCGTTCTGGGTATGTCGCACAAATACACTGTATAATCGCCAGTCTGTACACGGTGACACCCATAAAAATTCTAATTTTGAAATATAATTATCCTCTGTGAAGAAACACACCTCTCCATTAATTCGAATGATGCAGTGATTGCATTTTTTTCTGTTCTTTTAATTTAATCCGCCATTAATGTAAAATGGAATTTGGTGTTTAGTGTTGTCGAGCGATGTGGCATCCTAGATGGTGGTTTTGTTTTAGTCGTAATGTATTATTTGTATTGCGTGATAGCAGTGATTAATGTCAGAATTTAGGTCTTTGGTAGTGCATGTTTGCTAGCCGGTATCGCTTTCTTTCATAAAAGCAGTATAAATAATTTGCAAGATTTTTTGCACGCTTTTGTTTATCGCATGACAGTGTGCTTTGCTAATGTATTCCTGCACGTTAGTCAGAAGGTCTCACACACGGAAAAGGCTGGCAAACAAACCGGAAGTACTAAAACCACCATGTTGTTGAATTTTGGAGATAACCTCGATCGAGATCAGGTTGTCAAACATAGCCTCGTTCCCTCACTCCCGTTGTCCTAAGCGTTGCTCCCGAGACGCAAAGGTTGATGGGAGTCGGGGATCTCGGCTACTTTCGTCCTTTACCGGAATTCACCGAAACCAAACGAAGATACGAATGTGAAAGACCGACGACGCCAGTCTGGCCAAGGTTCCAGAGCCCCGGATATACAATATCTTTTCGTGAAACAATAACACTGACAGATGTTGCATGAGCTTGGGTAATACCAATTATTTCTTCTACAGTAACGTGGAAATGGACGACCATAAGGAGGGCTTGTATTTCTACTCCAAAATGTTAACTGTCAAATGGGCGGAATTCTCCATTATATGGAATGAATGCAATTTCTGTCTGTTGTCGTAACTATCAAGATCAGCGATTATCATCGACCAGGCCATACAAGTCGATAACAAGGACAACCAATCGATAAATGAGCAAGCTGGACATGGCTTTGTTCACGTGTGGCTAGCTTTACGTGTTGCACCCCATTTTACTTTGATTGCACCTCCCTGACTACGGCAAATCACGAAAGCTTCTTTTAATAACAATTTTAATCCATTTATGACCGTGTGAGAAGTGTCCCCAGTGGTCAGACATTATACACAGGAGTACCAAATGTTCCTGCCCGTTAGTTCCACGTTAAACATTAATTGCGGCGTTAGGTACGTTGTCCGTTGTGTATGTGGTTTAGTTGAAGCTCGCTTTCTCTCAGGTTTGGTTGTGATTTCCCATGTGTGTTGTCTCTGGAGGTTTATGACATTGTTTTATTTGTGGTGATTGTGTATTTTGCATTTGACACGAAAATGACCTGAATTGACAACTCAAGCGAATGAATCCATATGGTCATTTAAACACAACTGTTTGAACCTTGTGATTTTCTCTTCTCCATTCATATTCAACATGCGTTTTTCCCATTATAGTTTTCCTGTCCGATTCAAAGTCAAGGCTGACTGATTTTCAAAGTATTTTTATTAACGTATGTTATGGAAGGCATGTTAAAGCCACACAGAAGCCAATCAATCGTTATTGTCGCCTCCAGAGTTGCCCCCCCCTTTGCAACAAGTGATACGCACTGGATTTACTTCTCATCAAACCTCAAATGACAGCCCTTGTTTTTTCAATACCACCCCTCTTAAAAATTCTTGCCTGTTGCTATTCCATACCACTTATTTTTCAGATTTTTGGAAATTCAGTTTTTAAGTACCAGTCGACACGTTTTACACATTCTCCAATTCTTAATGGTTCCGCGAATGAAAAGGAGGCATTTCACTAGCCAGAGAAGCATTACTCGTATCTCGGGAGCAATTTTCTCTATGGGGCAATAATGCATATCCCTAACACGACCTGTTATAACCAGGAACGTCCACTGATAGAAATAACGTACACCACTTAAACAATTACGTAATATAACATTATTGCTTACTCCACACCTTTATAAATGTTCTGCTCGATGGGGGGCTGCATATTTCATCCTCTTGGCCCGTAATGAAGATAGCATAACCTGACAGGTTAGTGCGTAATGACGTCATCTCCATTAGACGGCCTCTCGTTGCTAATGTAAAACATTGTGGGGCCATTAGCAGGTACTTGGGTTGCGTTTTATGTTTATATCACTGAAGTGGATGAGTTGTCTAATTTGTGTCAGTCAGTAGAAATGTTATCGTGAACGATAAGAGAAATAGAGTGTCGTTGTCATGTGGGAACGGAGGTAATTGTAGCTAGACTTTGATTAAGGCGGTAGGGCAGTAGAAGTGACCCCTTCATCAATATACCAAAAACAAGGCGTCTGCCGTATGGACCTTGAAACCTCATTGTCCTACAACCGACAACATTCACATTAACGACTGTGGATATTACACATGCTAGGTAATACATGACTAGTACATTTACGGACTGAGGTATCAGGCTGGAGCGATGCTGTAGGCACTGTATAGGTGGCACTGTGTGTAGTGATACGAGTGTCTACAAGTATGACCAGCTCGGTGCAGTGATACGAGCGTCCACATGCATGACCAACTTGGTGCAGTGATACGAGAGTCCACCAGTATGACCAACTTGGTGCAGTGATACGAGTGTCTACAAGTATGACCAGCTCGGTGCAGTGATACAAGAGTCCACCAGTATGACCAACTTGGTGCAGTGATACGAGCGTCCACATGTATGACCAACTAGGTGCAGTGATACGAGTGTCCACATGTATGACCAACTAGGTGCAGTGATACGAGCGTCCACATGTATGACCAGCTTGGTGCAGTGATACGAGTGTCCACATGTATGACCAACTTGGTGCAGTGATACGAGCGTCCACATGTATGACCAGCTCGGTGCAGTGATACGAGCGTCCACATGTATGACCAACTTGGTGCAGTGATACGAGCGTCCACATGTATGACCAACTTGGTGTAGTGATACGAGCGTCCACATGTATGACCAACTAGGTGTAGTGATACGAGCGTCCACATGTATGACCAACTAGGTGGTGTAGTGATACGAGCGTCCACATGTATGACCAACTTGGTGCAGTGATACGAGCGTCCACATGTATGACCAACTTGGTGTAGTGATACGAGCGTCCACATGTATGACCAATTTGGTGCAGTGATACGAGCGTACACATGTATGACCAACTTGGTGTAGTGATAGGAGCGTCCACATGTATGACCAATTTGGTTCCAGTGATACGAGAGTCCACATGTATGACCAACTTGGTGTAGTGATACGAGCGTCCACATGTATGACCAACTTAATGCAGTGATACGAGCGTCCACATGTATGACCACGTGTTTGACCAAAATGTATGCAACTTGGTGATGATACGAGCGTCCACATGTATGACCAACCTGGTGTAGTGATACGAGCGTCCACATGTATGGCCAACTTGGTGTAGTGATGGATACGAGCGTCCACATGTATGACCAACTTGATGCAGTGATACGAGTGTCCACATGTATGACCAACGTGTTTGACCGAGCGTCCAAATGTATGCAATGATACAAGCGTCCACATGTATGACCAACTTGGTGTAGTGATACGAGCGTCCACATGTATGACCAACTTGGTGTAGTGATACGAGCGTCCACATGTATGACCAACTTGGTGTAGTGATACGAGCGTCCACATGTATGACCAACTTGGTGTAGTGATACGAGCGTCCACATGTATGACCAACTTGATGCAATGATACGAGTGTCCACATGTATGACCACGTGTTTGACCAAAATGCTGCAATGATACAAGTGTCCACATGTATGACCATCCTGACCGAAACCATAATATATTATTTCTCTCTACATTTCTACATGATTGTTGATAGTTGAATCAGTTTACGTGTTTAAATAAACCTACGTTATTTACGTTAACTGACAGAGAGATACAGACCAAGAGTCTTCATTTAGAACCCTATATGCTGAAATGAATGTTCATCGCAATGAGATTATCGATTCCGCTATTAATGATTGACAGAAATGTACAACAGTGTTAAACACTTTATCATATTGATTATAAAGTATTTATACGCCAGCGCACTCTGTGACCTGTTAATGGCGTGTCACACATGGTCCGTACGTGACACCTAGCGCTTGACTTCATCCTGATATCACCATAAACAAACACATATGATATATGTCACTTATTGATTGAAATATGCAACTCCTGTAATACCACAGTTTGTGGCAGTAGTTATGTTATTAAGAGGATAATCGGTTTAAATGAGTCTCCAAGACCTGTCTTGGTGGAACATCGGCTACTGTTGTGAAGTGTCGGTGAAATATCAACCACGTCCTTGTAGTATGTCAGTTGAGATTGTCAAATACTGCTTCAATAATTATTGATATAAATATTGATACAAGTGTCACACACATCTCTGCCTGGTAGCTTTATATTTATCAAATGGGAAATGGAATTATGACATGCTTACGATAGATTATGTTTGGGGAGTTTCATACAATTTTGTTTCGAGGATGTGAACATAATTTCTGTTGTTGTTTTTATTTTAGAAAACAACTTATATGATTTTCATTTTGCTTAGTTTCCCGTGGGTCCGGTATTAATTTTATTTACAAAATATATAAATATATCATATAAAATGTGTTGAAATAATTCTTTGAAATTAATAAAATATACGAAAATATTTGGCATTTTATTGATATTGAACAAAAATATAATGAGAAAAGATTATCAGAAATGTTCCGATAAACCCTTTGAATACGCGAAGTAAAACACAAAAAATATGCTGAGTGACTAATGCAGAACTTCTGCCGCGGCCCCTGGAGTCTGCGCATGTGTAAAACTCGCATTGCATTCCATGCTCACTTGCCCAAACTCTTAACATCCCATCAGTTGTTGAGCAGATCAGATGAGACGAACTGCGCATGTCAGAACATGGTTCTTTGACATTATTGGCGAACGCCACATCTTTAACGAGAAACAGGGGTGCGGCCATTGCACAAGAGAAAATTGGAAAATTTGATTATCACGTGCATGGTTCCATTGGTGCTGAGCCAATCCCGTTATGGTT
Source organism: Haliotis rubra (assembly GCF_003918875.1). Lineage (NCBI taxonomy): Eukaryota > Metazoa > Mollusca > Gastropoda > Lepetellida > Haliotidae > Haliotis > Haliotis rubra. Next base: position 427,401 of record NW_025767140.1, on the reverse strand, counting down.
TCATGGTCATTACTGTAACATAGTGCTGGCGAGCTGAAGAAGTACTCCCTCGGTCGTCGTTATCCGCCTGCAGTTATCAGTCCTGTTAAACTAGCAGAAAAATCCCAAAAGTTTCAAAGTAACGCCAGTTTTATATCCTCAAACCGTGAAATAAAAGTATTTTCATTGAACTTGTCAGGTTTCTGTCTATTAGGTCTTTTGATCCGTAGATCAATGCTGATTTTGAACTTTTATCTTTCTTTCTTTATGTGGGATAGGAAGGCATTGAATGGCGATGCATACATGCGGGCAAGATACGATTTTGCTGAATATCTGAAGCGGGATGAAACAAATGACATGTATCATATATAATGAGTGACTGTCTGTAGACTCCGTAAATTCCTGCCAAGGATAAACGCTGTCAGTTTTGAGGAACATAACGAAACGATATTTTGTACCTGTAAGTTGCTACCTATAAACACGTTTGTTTACCACGACCAACATCAAAATGCTTTATAAAAATAGTTACAAAGATTTTCTATCGTTTTGAAGCTTAATTAGTGTCGTCATTGTTAAGTTAATGGTTTTTTTGTGAAAATGAATTATATTTTAGTAATGAAAGTACACCTTTAATGAATTTTGAGAAATAGGGTTTTCTTCTTTAAAAAATATTAAAAACGCTTTTTCTTATTTGATTCAGCGTTCAGCATTTCTCGCATACTATCCAGCATCCAGGACACTCGTCGATTAACAGCACTGCTTTCTGATGTAACGTTTTGATGGGACATGTTTGTGTGTTCTACTGAACAAAGCTTTGAATAACCTTGAACAGGTCCAACATAGCTTGAACAAATACCAAAACAGACCCGAAAGATGTAGGACGTATTCTATCAAAAATATATATCTCTGGCGTAATTGTCAAGATGTTATTTATCAACAGATAAAATGAAGTCCCATTCGTCACCCTCATTGATAGACACAGATACATTGTAAAATGATAGATTTCCAAATTGAAAGCGTGGCACGTGATGCACTGGATCCACGAGATGACAGGTTCTGTCGGTGTAAGGGGTGTGCAGAGTTGCGATAAATGAGAGACGCGTCCACTACACCACGATCCACTGGAACAGTTCCATTAATCATGGGAGTTACACTTTGGAAAAGGATTCAATTTGCTGCTCAAGTCACTGCTTAAAATGCGAGATGTCTCGTTCCTCGGAGTGAAATTGACAAATCTGCTTTGAAATGAACATGGTATTACCGATATGATGTTTCATGCGGTCTATGGGTACACGTGCATGTCATAAAGAGCGTAATTCGCATGATCTGAACGTGCAACACGTGAAACCGATCTGTAATGTGGTCTCAAAATGTGGGTTGTACATCGTAACAACATGGTAACGAGTCGTATATTTTACATCTCCGCTTCTGGTAGATTTTAAAATATGTTCTATTTTTTAAGTTGCATGCATTACATAATTCTTCCATATTGATATGGTTATTTCAACTAGTTGTTAACCCGTGAAATTCAGGTAAGAATTGATCTCAACAACTCATGTCGTGAACGGCGACTAACGGGATCGGGTGGTCAGGCTCGCCGACTTGGTTGGCACACGTCATCGTATCCTAAACGCGTAGATTGATGCTCATGCTGTTGATCGCAGCAAGTCAAAACATTGACTACACAACAGTCTCGTTTCCTGCTGACTGGGTTCCGTCCTATTGCGCAACTTAGTAGAATAACCAGACCAGAATTTTGAGAACAACTCATTCAACTGTATAAATATTAATCAGGATTATTTGATACATCTAATCACTTGAATATTGCAACAGTACGCTTCTTCTAACCCTTGCAAACACGTCGTGCAGCGTGCTTTGAAGTACAGCGTGCTCTGACAAATGGAAATCGTGGAAATCTCAAAACGAGACTCGGCCGATAGAAATGTTTGGCGGTCTGGTACGGACTTGATATTATATCAATCACATTGTACGTTACAAAAATACATTTAATAAGCGCAAAGAACACATAACAGGTGTAACCAGATGAATTGTGAATCATTGTATGACCTCGTCAAACAGGGGCAGTCTGTGACGTCCTGCTAACGACATGCTGCCTTAACGTCGACATAAAATATAAAAATACGATTTTATTTAACTTATTTTATTAATTAAGATTCATTTGTAAATACTATTTTCTTATGAAGCAAGGAATTCGAATTCAGTGTAACCATAGTTGTTTGTAGTGTATCTTTTCACTTTCACACGAGAAAAATCGGATCGGCTGAAAAGTAGGCCATTGTCTGAATTGGTTAATGAGACTCATGTTTCGGTTTGATTGTCTGGTCCAGACTCGATTATTTACAGACCGCCGCCATATAGCTTCAACATTGCTGAGTGCGTCTTTAAACAAACAAATACAAACATCTTTTTGGTGTATGCGTAAAGTGTGTTTTGGAACTAATAGACACCATTATGGATGTATGTTGCCCACACAATTAGTATATGTACCGAACTCTTAACAAAGTGGTTGTTACTCTGTCACACCATGAGGCTGTTGTTTCAGGTCCTGGTTCGTTTGTTTTGTATTGTATTCACATTCAATGTTTACTGTCGGGTTTAGCTGAAGTAGAATCAAGTGTTGTTGCTGTTGACTGATGCAGTCCGACTCCCATTCACATACAGAATGAAATATCATGCTGATGACAAGGTAAATATCCTTATTAGTAGCTCGAGTGCCGTTAATATGTTTTTCTGCCACAAATATCAAAAGCACTCTTGGTTCAGTTTAGGGTTTCCAAGTCCGTATTTTAACAGTGTAAAGTTCAATACACGTGCGCAGGTCACACGCTTTGGAGCGGGTGACGACCACACGAGTGCGTGTGAAATCTACAAGCACACGCGGTTTGATATTTAATCAAGTGCATATCTAAATTTATACAAGAAAAATAACGGATTTATCCACGAGTCCATCTCCGTATCTTCTATGCGAAATCTCGCTCTTTATCGCGAGACGCGTGGCATGTGAAAAGCTGCGAGGCGGTGTGAAATGCGAAACGAAACACGACGCAGGGCCGTTTCTTTGTGTTTACGGTTCCTATAGAATTTTGGATTTTAGGTTTTAAGGGGTTTAAAGATTCCCTGGGGTGGAGGCGTGTGAGATCGATGATGGGGAAGCTGGGTACCGGGAAAGCAGGTTCTTTACGACAGTGAGCACATGGCGCGTATTTGAGGGTCTTTGCGTGATACGAGGCTAATTCCCGCTATTGAAATTTTGTCGTTGTATGCATTGTTTATGTGCGATAGGTATTGGTGAGGTGAGGTGAGGTGAGGTGAAAATGGGTTTAACGTGGTGAGGATTCGGTTAAAAGGGTAGAGGGCGGGGAGGGATGTGTCGTTTGGGATTGGGGGAACGCTTGGGGAATACTGAACACTTTCATTACTACTACTACTACTACTACTACTACTACTACTACTACTACTACTACTACTACTACTACTACTACTACTACTACTACTACTACTACTACTATAACTACTACTACCTCTACTACATCACTTCGAGCCTTCCTTGACCAACTCACAGACTGACGTCATTGTTGACGTATGCCTTAGAAATACGTCTGTGCTTATGGCCTTGGGGTTGGGGACACTAGCAGGGCCGTAGGTAGTCCGAGGGGGAAGGGTGTTTGGGGTGGAGCTGCCCCCCTAGAATCCTTTTTGAGATGACTTTTTGTACATCAAAGTATTCATATGACACTCCTTTAACGTGGATAGAAAAGTAAACTGACTAGTCCAGTTCATAACTTTGTGACTCTGGCTTTCTACTATTTCCTGGATCAGTCACACCAGTTCACACATGATGGGCTAGGTGCATTATGTCACGAAGACAGCCAGACCTGTTTCCACTCTCCCACCGGGGCCTATATTTTCGAAGCTCTCTTAGCCCTAAGATAGCCGTAAGTTAATGTTAATGTATGACACTTACAACTATCTTAGAGCTAAGAGAGCTTCGAAAATCTAGGCCCTGGGCCTTGATGGAATAGTGTGTAGAACACGTTATGGCAGTGTAGGTATAGGTATCACGTGACAGCTGCTTTCACCAGAGCTTAACAAAAGAAACATTTAGGTAATTCTCATTTCATACCTTAAATATATACAAAAACACTACCTTCCATATGGTGCGCTGATCAGCCAAAAACAAATTTAACGGTGCAGATTTTCAAGACTGGCATTTTGTTAAATAGGCCATAACCTCTTATTGCTTTCAATCAAAAATAAATCATGACTAGTTTAGTGACCGTGTTAGTACTCAGATATCAAATAAAACACTACAAGCTTCAAGCCAATATAAATCATAGCGAAATTATTTCCTAAATTTTTGCTTCAAATATCAAATGAATTCCTGTATGTTGTTATGAACGCTTCACGTGCTGTGCAGCGATTTGTGAAATTACACCAGGGAACAATTATGCCCGTTCGCTATGACCGCCAAATGCCTTGCTAATCTTGTTGTGTTAGCGCCTTAATTATTTCACTACAGACGCTCAACATGACTCAAAGGACTTGCAATAGATGCTTTCTTAAAGAAATACTGTCGCTGGGATTTCCTGAAAAAATATTGTCCAGCTATTCTTTCTGCATGAATTCTGTTTTCATAGATTGTATGTGTTTTAATTCAATAGACGCTGCTTTTATAAAATTTCAGCCCAAAATCACAACACACCTTCTTCTGCTGTATGTTGTTGTTGTCTGCTAAAAACAGCGGCTGTTGTACGAAGCCGACTATATCATTGACATGTGTTAATGAACCACAATCAGAAAGTGATTAAATGTTCGTGAGAGACTGAGCTGTCCTGTCCGGTGACACACGCAAAGGCAAGACAATTGTTAACCTAAAGCAGGTATATCTATGTGTAAGTAACAATAGGAATTATATCAGAAATCACTTTGTCACTGGTGAGTCAAATTTGGAAATGTCCACCACATGTCTACCATAATACCATGGATAAAAATATAATATTACACAACCTTTAATGCAAAAATATGAATAGATTGCAGATGAAACAAGACGTTTAAAGGTCACTGGTGTACTGTGTGGCTAAAAACACATCCTGACTGTTGATAGGCATTTAAAATAAACCGATGAGGCATACGGCTATTTTCGATCATATTCGCTCACGAAATCACGCGATAGGTATACCTAATATTGCATATCGATTCTCCGGTTGTGGTGGGTGGAGACCCTGTGTGGGTACGGAGAACAAGGATGTAAAAAAAAAAAAAATTTCGTTGTAGGATGTCTTGACGTTTGAATGAAATTGTTCGAAACCTTTTTGATGAAACCTGGTAGGTTTCAAAGGAGATAAGGATCTATACATTTCAAATGAGAGACCAGCACGGGTACATGCATCATGCTCCACCCCTCTGAGCTGACCCCAGTGTTGCCCACCCAGCGGGTGACCGCGATCCCAGTCATGTTGAAAGCAGCCAATAACGCTCTCCTGTGTCAATAACCTGCTCCAGTGGACCTGTACTTCACAAACCTTCTGTCAAGTAAATCATTAAAATCGGGGGGCATTCTTTTCCAAAATAGGGCCATTTGAGAAAAAAATAGCTCGTTTCTCTGCCATTTATTACCGTTATCAAGACGAAAAGCGCTCATATCAAGCAAATTACTGGACAGATCTGGTGTCAAATTGAAATCACGGGCGTTCACTCTCGTTGTGTTCCTCCATTAGGTTTTAATCATTCACGCCCGGCTGATCCAGGGGCCTGTTACCACCCCACCTCCCCCACCCTCCGTCCTCTCCCTAATCTGCCACCACACATCACTTGCAATTCTTCGTTTCTTAACACCGATGTAAATCGTGTTTTGTGGCCACTATCGCTTTCCCTGTGCCCTGGTTCTGTGTTTTGTAAGCGATATCTTGAGGTGTATAGATTCCACAAATACATGTGTGTAACGTTGTGTGTTTGCAGCTATCTTTTGTTCAGTCTTTATTTGTGTTACTATTTCTGCTGCTACGTCTCTTCTGTTTACTACTACTACTACTACTACTACTACTACTACTACTACTACTACTACCACCAATACGACTACTACACCTACTACTACTACGACACCACTACCCTCAATACTACTACTACTCCTCCTACTACTACTACTACCACCACCAGCACTACCACCAATAATACTACGACTGCTACTACTACTACTACTACTACTACTACTACTACTACTACCATCACACCAGCACTACCCCCAATACTACTATGACTACTACTACTACTACTACTACTACCACCACCACCAGCACTACTACCACTGCTACTACTACTACGACTACTACTACTACGACTGCTACTACCACCACCAGCACTACCACCAATGCTACTACGACTACTACTACCACCACCAGCACTAACACCAATACTACTACGACTACTACTACCACCAATACTACTACGACTACTACTACCACCACCAGCACTAACACCAATACTACTACGACTACTACTACTACTAAGACTACTACTACCACCACCAGCACTACCACCAATACTACTACGACTACTACTACCACCACCAGCACTACCACCAATACTACTACTACTACTACCACCACTACTACTACTACTACTACTACCACTACTACCACCACCACCACCACTACCACCAATACTACTACTTCTACTACTACTACTACTACTACTACTTCTACTACTACTACTACTACGACCATCAATACTACTACGACTGCTACTTCTACCGCCACCACTACCACCAATACTACTACTACTACTACTACTACCACCACCAGCACTACCACCAATACTACTACGACTGCTGCTACTACTACTACTACAATTACTACTACTACCACCACCAGCACTACAACCAGTGCTACTACGACTACTACTACCACCACCAGCACTACCACCAATACTACTACGACTACTACTACTAAGACGACTACTACTACTACGACTGCTACTACCACCACCAGCACTACCACCAATACTACTACGACTACTACTACTAAGACGACTACTAATACTACGACTGCTACTACCACCACCAGCACTACCACCAATACTACTACGACTACTACTACCACCACCAGCACTACCACCAATACTATTACTACTACTACTACTACCACCAATACTACTTCTACTACTACTACTACTTCTACCACTACCACCACCACCACCACCACCACCACTACCACCAATACTACTACTACTACTTCTACTACTACTACTACTACCACCACCACCACTACCACCAATACTACTACGACTGCTGCTACTACTACTACTACGACTACTACTACTACTACGACTATTACTACCACCACCAGCACTACCACCAATACTACTACGACTACTACTACCACCACCAGCACTACCACCAATACTACTACTACTAAGACTACTACTACTACTACGACTGCTACTACCACCACCAGCACTACCACCAATACTACTACGACTACTACTACCACCACCAGCACTACCACCAATACTACTACTACTACTACTACTACCACCAATACTACTACTACTACTACTACTACTACTTCTACCACTACCACCACCACCACCACTACCACCAATACTACTACTACTACTACTACTACCACCATCACCACTACCACCAATAATACTACTACGACTGCTGCTACTACTACTACTACTACTACAACCACCACCAGCACTACCACCAATACTACTATGACTACTACTACCACCACCAGCACTACCACCAATACTACTACGACTACGACTACTACTACTACTACTACTGTTACTACTACTACGACTACTACTACCACCACCAGCACTACCACCAATACTACTACTACTACGACTACTACTACTACAACGACTGCTACTGCAACCACCAGCACTACCACCAATACTACTACTGCTACTACTACTACTACCACCAATACTACTACTACTACTACTAGTACTTCTACTACTACCACCACCACCACCACTACCACCAATACTACTACTTCTACTACTACTACTACTACTACTACTACTACTTCTACTACTGCTGCTACTACTACTACCACCACCACCACTACAACCAATACGACTACTACTACTACTGATGCTGCTACTGTTGACTTTAATGCTACCAATACAGTTGTCACTACCCTTAATAATGCGGCTGCTACATAACATATTACAACCACTGTAGCAATCACTCATACTATGGTATATGCTGCTACTTTATATGCCTCTTCTACTTCTTCCACCATGTCCACTAATACGTACTGCCACAAACAGTAACACCTGCTGCAATAGCTACTTCTGTTACGACGACAGGAATATCTTTCTTTTGCATCTGGCACGTCAGTACCAAGTACGTCTTCTCTTGCTACATCCTCTTCTACCACAACCACGGCTGCTGATAATATTATTGCACATCCTCAATCATTACTCCGACTCTAGCACCTTGTATATCACGTAAATATATCTCCTTCTATTTCAAATGTCAGTACAACTGTTTCAATGAGACCTAAATGCTGCTTGGACTCAGTTTCACGGATTTCAATTCAACTGCACACACGAGTAATGCGATACTTGCAGATATGAGTATCAGATCAGTCGGTTGGAATTGGGAGCAACGAAACTTGATGGATCTAGAGGCGTGCAGTGATGAAAGCAGCTCGGGTCTCACGTACTCAATGTAACCTACTGTGATGAAAGCAGGTCGGACTGTGTAACCTACGGCGATGAAAGCAGAACGGACTGTGTAACCTACGTCGATGAAAGCAGAACGGACTGTTTAACCTACGTCGATGAAAGCAGGACGGACTGTGTAACCTACGTCGATGAAAGCAGAACGGACTGTGTAACCTACGTCGATGAAAGCAGGACGGACTGTTTAACCTACGGCGGACTGTTTAACCTACGGCGATGAAAGCAGGACGGACTGTTTAACCTACGGCGGACTGTGTAACCTACGGCGATGAAAGCAGGACGGACTGTTTAACCTACGGCGATGAAAGCAGGTCGGAGCTCCCGTTATGGGAGTTTAGCCTTTAAGGGTGGAAGTAGTGCCGAAACTGTGATGACTGTAAGTTGGTGACTGCTGTTTGTTGTGTTACATATGAAGTGCACATAAAGACGGGTTTGCTGCTGCTGCTGCTACTACTACTACTACCACTACTACTACTACTACTACTTCTACTGCTGCTGCCTATACCACTGCTGCTCTACTACTGCTGCTGCTACTACTACTTCTACTGCTGCTGCTGCTACTAGTACTACTACTACTACTACTGCTGCTGCTGCTGCTGCTACTACTACTACTACTGCTGCTGCTACTACTACTACTACTACTACTACTACTACTTTATTTACGTTTAATACTACTACCACTACTACTACTACTTCTACAACCGCTATTACTACTACAACAACTACTACTACTACTGCTACTACTTTCCTTTACTTCAACTACTTCTATTCCTGCTATTGTTGCAACCTCTTTAATGTTTACTGTTTTCAAGCTACTTCAAAATTCTATTTTGCTCTAACTACTTTTACGACTTTGAATGGTAGGCCAGCACTGTTACTATACTACTGCCACTACGGCTACATTTGTTGCTACTGCGGCGGTTGACGGCATTCATCTACTACTACAACGTCTTCTGAGTACTTGATGTATACTTGCAATTGTTGAAACGTTGTGAAATTGTAATTATTTTTTTTTCAATTAGCGTCTGTTCGGAACTTGAAACTTTCTTTGATAATGTTTCAAAAGTAATACGACGATTAATAGAGAATTCAGATGAAAGCACGTCTTTATTTCACGTTATTCCCATGAAACCCGAAATCGAACTGCCAGACAGATTTCCGATCTTTCATGAGCGGCCCCTTTTGTTTGATTGTAAAATAAACCCGGTCTAATACGAGCTCTTTTATCTGTTTAATCGAAGGTAATTTACTCTTCATACCATGCTAACCTTAATCGGAAAACTAAACTGTCCCGACAACGGCACAGCGCTAATGTGATTGTTAAAAGACGAAATTGCCCAGTATTGTAATTTTGTAAAAACGGGCTAAGATTTCAACATCATACAAATATTTAAGGGGGGATAAGGCGGTTCAGGGGCCCAATTTCCGGGAAAATGGTAAAAGATGTTTTCAAAGTTGAATGATTAAATGAAACGGAAGATAGGAAAATGACTCTGCAAATTAAAATAATTTACAGTGGCATGGCGGGGATGTTGAATCTCGGTTGCTTAGGCCAGCGGACGATGTGTAGAGGAACATTTCTCATTCCATGAGCCGGGTGGATGTAGGGGTGAAGCAATCATGGTGCTGGGAATTGGTTCGGGTAGACAACTAATGTTTACTGTTATATATAAAAATGTCGTGTCATGTAGTTCAGTTTTCTAATTTGGTTGGTCAGTATTCATTCATTTCTTTTATATTTTTTTTAAACGAGATACAAATTGCCATGTACAAGGCTTAGACAGTTACAGATTTTTTTATGTGTATTGTATTACGCGTGTCCGGCATCGCACCCTTCTGCACGGACCGTAAATCGAAGTACAAGTATACAGTGTCTTTAAAGCACAGGTGTGGTATAGCTACTCAGAGCCTGGCATACAATTATACAGGAAGAATACACAACACAAATGTGGTCACCGAGAGAAGGACGACTGATAGAGTTGCTACAGAAGGTGTGAGCGGTTATTTTGTTTCACATGAGAGTATATGTGGAATGCTCAGACCAGTCGTGCATTATGACACACAGGCCCTGAATAAGCATTCAATGGTAAGGCGAGATAATTACGTGTCTAGCTAAGATTGATCAATGTGTTTTAGATCAAATCAACCATTTGTTTTTATGGATCCCTTGCATGTTCTAAGTTTTATAACACACGGGCCCTAAACATGTATGAGCCAATATAGGTTTCAGAGATCCGTCCACGCGGATTATGACAATTGCTCCTGTAATGATGTAGGAAATAAGTCTAGAATGAGAAAATAATACAAAGCGTGTTGTAATTAGCTCTACAGACAATAACTGAAGAAAATAGCAATTGTAAAAGCTCGATCCAGCGTCTTTAATGAATCAGGATTTCTTATTAGGTTGTTTGAAACAAGCGCAGGGAATACCCCGCAATATAATTGGACAAGGTTTCCATTGCTCGCTAGAGGTTAAACGGCATTTGATCTTAGCCAGTTTAATGAACCTGAAAAGATTAATTGTTGCAAAGGTTTCAGTTAAGAGAAAACATTGCTTCACACGCAAACTCGTTGATATTTGTTAGTGTCAGAGCTCGGTGTTGCCCCCTTGTGACACGCAGCTTTTGAACCGTGAAATTGATGCGAGGACGCTGAAAGAGATGACTTGAGGAATTGACCCATTTTAGGTCTCCGAAGAGATTCTTTGACGTATTTTCACATGGCTTCATCAATACTTGTTTCAAAGCTTCGGGAATTATTTAATTGGCAATCCATTTTGTAAGGAGGAATAAACGACAACATTATTAGTGTAACAGTTTTCTTTTCACGTTTAGGGCCGAGCATCAGGAATATCTGGCAGTGTTTTATTCCTATTTTATCCGATAGAGACTGTCAGGATGTGTCTCTCTGCGGCTGGGCATGATGCGTTTTGTTGTGATTATTTAAAACCAGTACCAATTCTTCTTAATCGTAGCAATTTTCAAAGATTCAGTTTTTACGTTCCAACGATTGTAAACCCAAGTCTCTATGTACATCTGGCAAAGATGATTCAACGTTATTTGAGTTTAAGTGTTAGAACTCTGAACACCTCTCCGGGTCTTTTTCAAATATAGGTCAGTGATTGAGTTTTACATTTTATCAATATTTCTACAACAGCGCAGTGAAGACAACAGCATGGGATGTAAAGAGAGATTTGCTATCAGATCATAAACAAATATGCAATTTTACATCTTTTCATAAATAGGTTCTTAAATTCTTACGTAAAACCTATCTATATACCCAAGTCTAAAGGTATGTATGTATTAAGGAGGTAGCAAGGAGTCATGCAGGGTTTCGTCGCTCGACCCGCATTGTTCAATTATATCCCTGAAAACAGATCTCACGGTTATAATTAGGCCACCGATGTGGCCGGGGACTGCCCACTAACGACACCCAGTAACGCAATGTACTGAAGGCATGGTGGAGATTACTGTAATACAGTTTTCCTGAGACCAACAGGAAGAATCCAGAATAGATATTGCATTGGGTTCCACCTTTCACACGCTAATACATTACGAGCGTATTGAGTAATTTGGCGAGCATCTTAAAGGGGCTCTTCGCGGATGATGGCTACACGAATGAGATTCTCCGACGAAATGGTGCATGCACGTGCGTTGCAGTGCGCATTATGTGAGATGCTGGGAGTTGACTGGGTTGTATAGGGAAATAGGGGAGGTGCGGGAGATACAGTAAACGGGGATGTCGTCATTTGTCCCGGGCACACTTTTTTGAGTAGTATAATTCGTCCCATGAACACAACAAGACACATAACATAACCATATATCCAACCTTCTAATGTCAAATGGTTTTATCGTATGTCTATTTGAAGGCATTTTCATGAAAGGAAGGACTGTCTTCAGTGACTCTGTGTTCCAGCGGATTGCATTTATTGCTCGCGTGATCATCTTTTGCATATCAATGTTGAGTTGTTCGTAACAAGGTTTGACACTAACAGTCCTCACCGAGAGATGTTATTGTTTTGTATAAATGCAGCTTTCTTCGGGCTGGTAAAACTGATGGGGAATTTAATATTATCCATATAATTGAAAATATATTTGATTGATATAATTGTTTACCTTGTGAGTAGGTACAATTACCTTCTAGAATCACAAGGAACATCTAATCTAAATACGAGCGATATTCACGTTATGTATAAGAACATTTACCTGGACACGGGTTCTCTGAGTAGGGATGTGATCATGTCTTAGATACAATGGTGTTATGTCTCTGCCAGACTGGATGGACATCATCTCAATGGTCACATGTCCTTCAAAGAATCCATCATCACATTATTACCACTTGGACATGGCAGTAATTGACACTCTTGAGCGCCATGAACGTAAAGATGAAGGATTCAAAGGGAGGGAATCAGTCAAGACAATACGGGCGTTGGATAGCCAGGCGGTTAAAGCGTCCGCTCGTCACACCGAAGATTCGGGTTCCATTGCCAACATGGATAAAACGCCTGAAACCCATCTCTAGTTCCCATCCCTATATTACTGCTCGAAAAAAGGCAAAGAATGGAACTGTGTTCTTTGCTAAGATTGTTTGAATGCTCCGGACATTCACAGATGGTTTGTCATATTTAATGTGAAACATTTCTCGAGAATAGTAATGGTTTCGAGGTATCCAGATTCCAATGTGTGTTAACAATGTATTTATCTTTTGTAGGTGAGACAACGGAACATCCATTTGATCGATCACCCGACCTCGTCTTCATCTCGGAGCCGCCCACCAACGTGGACTTCGCCAACACGAAGGGGACGAAGATCCCTTGCACGGCCTATGGACGTCCTGCTCCCGTACTGGAGTGGGTGCTCGGAGACGGGACCCCTGTCGATGATGTTGATAGACTGCTGACGGTGCTACCAAACAATACTCTAGTCTTCCATGCCTTCGACGACTCCCGCCTGATTGCCAGCGTCCATGCCCAGATCTACCGGTGTTTGGCGTCCAACGCCGCCGGAACCATCACGAGTCGGAACGTCAGCGTCAACGCGGGTAAGTGGATATCATGGAGCTGCCTCTGCTGTAGCCAGTATTCCAAGTCTTTCAAAGTCTGGTTAATACAGCGAAACCCTAAAATGACACACGCCATAGATGTTGATCACTTTGGTGAGAACCACTGTGCGGTAAGAATGCACGCTGCGGTAAGAGTACATTCAATTTGGATTCCAACATGGCGGACACATCAGCCATGTTGAAAATGTATTTCTTTTACTTTTTCGGTTGACATTTGCAATGTAAAATATCATTATACAATCCTGTTGTGTATGGTTTCAGGATAACTATATAATACTGTTCCAGGTATACATTTCCATCTTGGCAGAGGTATTTAAGGAGAGACTATTCTAAAAATGTGATTAGTTCAGAACTGTATTCAGAAATGACGCCTGCGATTCAGGAATCTCAGGAAAGTTAATACACTCGATAACCCTCGGATTATCCCATAATTCATAGACGAAACTGCGAGTTCAGTAATACGTTATTCGCACATCTTGTCGAGAGTAATTGAGATTAAGCGCATAGGCTCTTTTCCATGTTGCTTTAAAATCTTGAAATCAATCAACGTAGGCTTTTCAAGTCAACAATGTCCCATTGCTCAAATCCCCAATTTGGCAAAATGCCCTCATTTGACGACGTTCAAATGTGGCCCACGCCTACATCTGGTGCTGTAACGAGTTCTCCTAACAAACAGAGTCATCTTCTGCAGATTAGAGTCTTTGTATCCCTGCAAGAGCCTATGAATGTCCAAACAGGTTTGAATTACATTGGTTCAAGTCCTTTGAACTTGACAAGATTAAGATTACTATTGGATATCAAAGATAACTTGTTGGACTCTTAAATTCGTTTTTGACAAGAATTGTCGCCCAAATCACATTTCGTATTCAAATGGAATGTTTAAAAGACACGGAGCAGGCTTACTCCATCTTTAAACACTGCTGTTCTGTGCTTTAAGTTAAGGATAATGCAATTATTCAAGGTGTTTCTGTAATTAACCAGCCGTAGTGCGGACTCTGTGATCCCGAGTAAAATAATCCACGATGGGTTATGGCGATTTGTCGTGCAAGCAAACATTTATTTCAATATTACGGAAGCGCAACTTTGAAGTGACATAAGAAAAAATTGTTTTTTTTTTGTCGCCAAAAATGCCTCGTCTTACTGATGCCGACCAGAACACTGCTAGAGCCATTAGCCAGGAATCCCTTATACATTACTGCCTTAACGGTTGGTGTCTCCGGGAATATAAGGGGCCATGCTTGTAGCGGGCCTATAGATTACCATTAGAGATTTGCCAAATCACATCTGATTTACGTTGGTAAGACAACATGATGGTATTTCATTGCTCGCTCTGGACCAAAGTCGGCTCTCTTTGATCATACGTCATGCCCCAAACCTGGACCGATCACTAAAGGCGGGTTTATGGTGGTATGCCGGGGATAGTGATTCATAATCAAGACCTGTGATGTCGTTGCGTGACCCCGCTCGTCGCATGCACGTGCAATGACGCGAAGGTTGTCGACCCAATGGAATCTAATTGGGCATCAAAAAGACTCCTTCTTAAGCGTCAAAAGATGTTGTTGAGGGCAGAGTTCTTGAAGCATTGTCTATCACTTTGAATAAAAGGCTTCTTTGAATATGGTCCAAATTTGATTAATTGTGAAATGAAGATTCCCAGATGGTATTTCACGAGCCCCGGATTTAAAGATGGATGTTCCAAAAACCAAGATGGCGGTCAGGGATCGGTCATTATTGCTGATTGGTTGAGGGGTTACGAACACGTATCTGGACATTTTTTGCCTCGGACCATAATAGTTTTATACACCCCATCGATTAGCAGCTAAGCTTTTTGCACGATATGATGGCCACGAACTGTAATCAGGCGAGGGCACGCGATCAAAATCGATCGGAAAGCAGACGACATCTTTCCCCTCTATCCCGTCCCCTCTGAATGTTTGGTTTCGACGAAAGTAGTGCGGTGGTGGTGAATAGAGTTCATTTTAAAAGACGATTTAATCGCAGCTAAAGGGTTCATCTTTTCTCCCAGAGGACCTAAGCTTATTTGATGCTTTAGTGACTTGTCAAATTCAATTAAGGACAGAAATGGAATTGGACAATGATTGAATCTGCTCTTTCTTCGAAAAAAGCCATTTGTTGGCTTTCAAACTCCTGTTTAATCCTACTGAATAACATCAGCCACTCTATCTGAATTAAACTCCGATCTTCCAGTGTGTTACATTAAGGAGGTGGACGGAGCTCTATGACAAGACATGAATCGCCCTAAAACATTCTCTTCCTCCAAAATCTCCATCAATCCCCAAGCAGCCATCAGGATCCAGGTTTGGCATTGCCGTTGTCCACGTCATCCTCGGCAGCCCATTGATTGTACTTGTTAGTTTCCAAACTAGCATCAATTTGGTGTCGATCGGATAAATTTCCTTAAGACTCAGCTCTGAATCCTTCGACTCTATTACGCTTTTAACATGCCAAATATTGAAGTAGGCCCTGGTTAGGTGCGCTCCTTGAAGAACTCAACCGAGTGACCGGGAATCACAGAAACTCAGGTGTGTTTTCGAATCCAATTAGGTGATCCCAGCTTTGAATGTTTTTTCTCTCCGCTAAATCCAATACCGATGTCGTTTAATAATAACTCCGAACATGTTAAACCCCTAATACAAATGTTGAGAGATCCCCTGCTACACTGGAACGTACTCGGGGATTTGCATGGCTCGTTAAATACAAGCTTGGTGTAATAATAGGGCGCATCTTGTCATTACCCGGGTTGGGCTGACCCGGCAGCTACGTCAACCGATGGATTTGTTCAAAGGATTTTTCATTTAGACACATATTTTCTGTGATATTTTATGTGCTGTCATTTAGCATTCCCAACTGACAAAGAGAGATTGCAGGTGCGTTTGTTCCTGTTTCCCCTTCTTATTGTATGCACTTGATTAATTCATTCATATTTCACTTGATCTCAATTCATCAAGAGTTAGAAAGACCAATACAATAATATGCTGGGATTTAGAGATTTGTTTTGTACTAGGTAGGGTCCATATATATCAATGTCATTGTTATGTTTTGTATGCGGTTCGCGATCTAAAAAATTAAAACAATAAGTTGATTTGGATGTAAAATTTGACCCAAGTTCCCTCGTTATCGTCATTTTGCAAACATTACTCTGACAACTATTGGACACTTCAAGTTATTTATGTTCACCTAAATTCACTCTTACCCTCAGCAGTAATATAACTGGTCAATTCAAGGATTAACGGTTTAAGTGTCTTTCTCTTCGTCAGTGAATGATGGATCTTACGCGTTTGGTCACAGACGAAAAATAATATTTACGATGTCCAAGAACGTGTAATTACGACAAGCAATAGTTTCCTGACAAATGATATCATTGCTGCCAAAAAAACCTTATAAAGAACACTCACGAGCAATCCGCAGAGGCCCTGATGAGTCAACAAAGAGTTATCTCCCTTAGCTGTGAGGGATTCTAATATTTGTCTAATGTCGTCATTTGTTTTCAATCTTTTCAATAGGGACGGAGCTCAATAGAATTCAATACAGTTGATCTCACAAGGACTCATAATAGAAGCAGGATCTTAGGTTTCGGCTACTTAACCCCTGTGTCAAGAGTGTGATAAAACTGCTGATTAGGATGTACGTTGCCAGTAGTTGTTTTCCATCTTGCTCATCAAGGGCAGGGAGTATCGCCAAGATGACCCCACGACAAAGTCAGGTGTCATGTGAACACTCTCCTGAATGGGATCTCCTTTGTCAGGCTCATGAACACGATATATTAAACTGACCGAAAACACGGGACACAAGGTTTGTAGAAGCAATAGATTAAAGGTCTGTGCGCATTCAGAAAATGAACTGTCTTTGGATCGAAGACGAACTTCTCTCTGGAGTTATTACAGAGTAAAACACGGGGAAAGGTTATTCTTTGATACGACTGTAAGTTAGGACATAGGGTCCCACGATCTTCGTAAATAGGCAAACTAAGAAGATTCAATTTAAAATGGTATTTGACTAAAACATATTCTGACGTATCAAAACGTTACTAAGCTGAAAGAGTAGTTCAAACACTATTAACGTAAGGGCCGAAAACATCTATTTGAATACACCATCTAGGAAGTGCTTGTTTTACTTGCAACCAGTTTCAAATATGGGTGTGTCCTCGATGTTTTGCCGAGCAGTATAGTTTGAGTTTGACCTTATTCTAAATTAGTTTTGGCAAGGTGTCCTTGGGTGCCAGATGACACGTGTCTTACCATGTGCCTACCAATCCACATTCCATAATCCTGTTCACTATTACCGATTTGCATTACTGTTTACCATGTTGACATAAACCATGATATACAAAACCATGATATTCTCCATCTGTTCTAACGATGTTCGGACCTGAAAAATATATCAGTGTCCTTAATGATAAGTCCCTTTTAAGAAAGTTTTGTAAACTTAGAATCTCTCTACATGCCTTAAAAATACAACGTTTTAGAAAAGATAATAATACATTGGAAGATTTATCATGTTCTTATTGTTCTTCTGGTAAAACTGAAGACGAACACCATTTATTATTAGTCTGTTATGCCTTCTCTGCCTGCCGAAAGAAGTTACTGTAGTTAAAATGCTCTAATGATACCCCACAAACCATATATAATGTACTTAATTCTAATAATGCGGATATCATCAAATCTGTTGCCATTTTCATAAAACATTTGATGTCAATCCGGAAATCACATGTAAAACCATAATTTCATGTCACGTGACCAATAGTTGAAATTGTGCATCTTCAGTTGTACTTTGGGCCACGGGGCCTTAACTACTGAATAAAATATCTTGTACAGATTCTAGAGCATATATATCAGAACCAGAATACAAATAGCAGTTTTTGTTTCCAATAACACTGGAACATGTGTTAAATGTATTTACAAGTATTATTTTTTTTAAATTTTGAAAAAGGACGAAATTGTCTTTTTACAGAAATATCTTTTCTGAAAATTTGAATATTTTAATAAAAAACAACGCCTAATGGATCTGACCGTTAATGGCTGTTAAGATCAAACCACTTCACCAGCTACAGCACCCCACATTCGTCAAACCGTCTCCCCTACATTAAGCTGAAAAACAATAACGTGATGATACTCCATATGAAAATATTTTAACACCCATTTTGCCTTTACAAATCCGAGTATTTGCCGACTGACATCTTTATTGACCATGATTCGGTAACAATAGCAGCGACTGCACTCAAAGCCCAAATTCTCCTGCACACTTTCTCACCATTTCCTCCTCAGGGAAAAGCAGATGCAAGACTTGGAACTATGAAAATCATTATCTCTCGCCATTTTAGTTTCAAGAACCCTTTGGCTCTCCCTCAGAGGTCGTCGATGTATGCTGCGCTTCGTGGGACGTCATCGCGAACTCCTAATCTCGCTCTCCAGCCCTGTGCCGAGTTTTAGGACGTTTCTTGGAGTACAGACACGGCGCAGCGAGAATAAACATGGCGATTTGGAGCTTAGAAACATGTCAACATACAAATGTGGGATAGGATTCATTTCGTCTCTGACTCCTGCGGCGGGCTGACTGGTCGTGAGCAGAGGAGAAATCTCTGCAAATAGGATGCCATCTGACAAGAATATAGAGATCAAACTAACCTTAATCTTGCCCCTTGCCGAATCACGGGTTGAATAATTATCAATCATTCTCGATTAGTGTAAAGAAGGTCATTGGTATTCTTTATCAGTTGAGTCCAGATTTAGACAGATATGAAAACCGTTAAGTTCAAACAGGTTTGTCATTAGATTATGCATGTATTTCGATTGGAATAGCCCCCGTCATTGATTTTGATAGTTAGTACCAGCCTTTAGCGTCTAATAGCTAAACCATGTTACGCCATATTTATGTTACTGACATAAAGTGAAAATAACATCCGACTGACAAAAACATGGGGTGACGCAACCGTCACGTAAGCGGATACAGAAGTTTGGTGTGTGTGTACAGAATATCTTGGCTGCGATGCAGCACGAACACCTGATTGGGAACCTTGGTCTGTCAATACAACACCACTGATTGTGAGTTTCACCAAACTGTCCCACTGTCAAATTGCTGGAACTTGGAGCGGCAAACCACAAATTGTTAACTCTGTTAACTCTGAGGGGTCAGAGCCCCGTAAAACTTCAGGTGTACAGAATATAAAAGCATAACAACACCGTAAAACATCATGAAAACTGCACAACTATACATTTGTGGGTAATTTATTTGTTTGTTTTCATGGCCCCAAAAAATACAATTTATAATATACGTATTCTTTGATGTAAGTGAGTGGTGAGTGTAGACACAGACAAGGTGCCGCTGATGCCCCAAGCCTGGCGCTATGCCACACATGGCATAGATACGGCAACACATGACATAGATACGGCAACATATGCCATAGATACGGCTACACATGGCATAGATACGGCAACACATGACATAGATACGGGACTACAAATATATTGAACTTCTTGTGATGGGACATTAATGCGTCCAGTGTAACCTGAAGAGATTTGACTGCAGCTTTTCCATATGTTTTCACTCGTTCTAAAATCTTTTATCTACTTCCGAATCGTTATTTCGGCTTCAATAACTGAACGCAACACTCTTCAGTAATATCAAGAACATCACGTGATTCATAGAGACGTTATCCGGTCCAATATTTACCGAGCTTGTCTTCATTGTTCCTATCGGGGGACGGTGGAGGGTTAGTGTATATATTATTGTGTGGTCATATACACACACAGCCATGTGCTTAATAAAAGCTTATTGATTTCTTAAAAAGACTCAAACAGAAGGATATGGACAATATTGAACCAGTTTAAGCCGTGTTATTTTTTCCAAACTGATTCTGACAGTCGCATGTGCATTAGCTCCCATGAAGACTCTCCTCGTGCTGCTAGTCAGCCAGTCCCGCAGATTCACCTTCCCAATCTCGTCGGCTCAAAGATGTTTTAAAATCCAAAGATGACCAGATTAATTATTCATAAACAAATCTGCCTGGTTATCAGAGAGATCGCTTCCCTTTGAGCATGCCTTGCCGTCTTTGCAAAACATCGCTGTCAGTCCCTGAGTGTTTTCTTCCTATTCAACCAATCAAAACGCCGGATCTATCGCTCTTCCGGCTCCGTGAGTCTAAACCGGAAGTGAGGACATATTGTTGTTGAGGAAATCGCTGCCACTCTATCTTGTAGTCGCAGCAGGATGCGCCGGTAATGGCCGTCATTCGCTTCCGGTAAAATATTTCTGTGGGTTTGCTTGGATAATACACAAAGTAAGTCTATTAATTGCAAGATTGATTAACGTTGTCGTCAAAGGGAGATAACTGTTGGGGATAAAGATGTAACAAACTATTCTCCTTTCATACTTCTATTTCCATTTGAAAAATCGACGTAAAACCTGCAAACGTTCGTGACTGTAATTTGACATTAAGATGTTATGCATTCCTGTTGGCAGGATCTGAAGGAGTACAAAATGGAAAGATTATCGAAATGAATAGCAGCATCCTTAACGCACTGTTGGTGTTAAAGAGGGTGTAGCACCTCTTGCATCTCTAACACGTTCATCACTCAGGGCGAGAGTGTTACACAGGGCGTGATCACCTGTGGATGTTTAACATGGGCTGTGGATTTACTTCTAGGATAGTTGTCTTTATTCATTAAAACTGAGATAAATTGCTAACCATGTTGCTGTCCTTTTAGTAAAACTTGTTTTCACAGTATATGAAATTACATGGTTGCTGCACAGCTGAAGAATTACTGACTCACTAACCATGGATGTTACGATTTTAGGTGTTTATCACGTTCCAGTCAAGGACATGAACTAAAAGGGTTATCCTTATTGTTGTGACACAAGGTCTTTATCCTTATTGTTGTGACACAAGGTCTTTATCCTTATTGTTGGGTCACAAGGTCTTTATCCTTATTGTTGGGTCACAAGGTCTTTATCCTTATTGTCGTGACACAAGATGTTTATCCTTATTGTCGTGACTCAAGGTGTTTATCCTTATTGTCGTGACACAAGATGTTTATCCTTATTGTCGTGACTCAAGGTCTTTATCCTTATGGTTGGGTCACAAGGTCTTTATCCTTATTGTCGTGACACCATGTCTTTATCCTTATTGTTGGGTCACACGGTCTTTATCATTATTGTCGTGACACAAGATGTTTATCCATATTGTCGTGACTCAAGGTGTTTATCCTTATTGTTGGGACACAAGGTCTTTATCCTTATTGTTTGGTCACAAGGTCTTTATCCTTATTGTTGGGACACAAGGTCTTTATCCCTATTGTCGTGACACAAGGTCTTTATGCTTATTGTTGGGTCACACGGTCTTTATCCTTATTGTCGTGACACAAGGTCTTTATCCTTATTGTCGTGACAAAGGGTGTTTCTCCTTATTGTCGTGACACAATGTCTTTATCCTTATTGTTGGGTCACACGGTCTTTATCCTTATTGTCGTGACACAAGGTTTTTATCCTTATTGTTGGGTCACACGGTCTTTATCCTTATTGTCGTGACACAAGGTCTTTATCCTTATTGTTGTGACACAAGATGTTTATCCTTATTGTTGGGACACAAGGTCTTCATCCATATTGTTGGGACTCAAGGTGTTTATCCTTATTGTCGTGACACAAGGTCTTTATCCTTATTGTTGTGACACAAGGTCTTTATCCTTATTGTTGTGACACAAGGTGTTTATCCTTATTGTCGTGACGGGGCGGTGGGGTAGCCTAGTGGTTAAAGCGTTGGCTCGTCACGCCGAAGACCCGGGTTCGAATCCCCACATGGGTACAATGTGTGAAGCCCATTTCTGGTGTCCCCCGCTGTGATGTTGCTGGAATATTGCTAAAAGCAGCGTAAAACCAAACTCAGTCAGTCAGTATTGTCGTGACACAAGGTGTTTATCCTTATTGTTGTGACACAAGGTCTTTATCCTTATTGTTGGGACAGGAGGTGTTTATCTTAATTGTTGTGACACAAGGTGTTTATCCTTATTGTCGTGATATCATGTGTTTATCCTTATTGTCGTGACACAAGGAGTGTTTCCTTATTGTCGTGACACAAGGTGTTTATCTTTAGTTTCGTGACACAAGGTATATATCCTTATTGTCGTGACACAAGGTCTTTTTTATCCTTATTGTTGGGACACAAGGTCTTTATCCTTATTGTTGTGACACAAGGTCTTTATCCTTACTGCCGTTACACAAGGTGTTTATCGTTATTGTTGGGACACAAGGTCTTTATCCTTATTGTTGTGACACAAGGTCTTTATCCTTATTGTTGTGACACGACGTGTTTATCCTTACTGCCGTTACACAAGTTGTTTATCGTTATTATTGTGACACTAGTTGTTTGCTGTACAACGGATGGGTTTTGTACGCTGTACATGCTATATTGGTGGGCCAGTGGGTGATAGCTTGAGCACCTACCGATGCCGTCGGAAAACGATATCGATGTTTAATGTGTATGGGAGGCGAACATAGTCACCCGGTCCCATGTATGGTTTACCTTACATGGTAATCATGTATGGGAGGCGAACATAGTCACCCGGTCCCATGTATGGTTTACCTTACATGGTAATCATGGGCTGATTTACACTTTCAACATGTCACGAAGTCGGGTAAGGGTTGAAAGCGTTGGTACGTGACACCTAAGAACCTGGTTCGATTCCGAACCTAAGTGAGTGAGTGAGTTTAGTTTTACGCCGCACTCAGCAATATTCCAGCTATATGGTGGGGGTCTGTAAATAATAGAGTCTGGACCAGATAATCCAGTTATCAACAGCATGAGCATCGATCTACTCTACGCAATTGGGAACCGATGACATGTGTCAAGCAAATTAGCCTGACCACCCGATCCCGTTAGTCGCCTCTTACGACAAGCATGGGTTACTGAAGATCAATATTCTAAGCTGGACCTTCACGGGTCCCGAACCTAAGTGCCAGTTGTGTTGTGACGGGAATATTACTAAAAGCGGTGTATAAATAGACTCGCTTAAGAAAGGTTCCAGATATTTAGTTCAGTTTTCTTTTAAAAGAAACAGTTGTCTTCTCAAAACACAACAACATTTCTATTTCATTCAATTATAATATCTTGACACACTTATCATGTAGCTCACTTTCTCACTTTTGATGCTGTGCTTATAAATGTTTCATTTACAATTTCAACCAATTTACGCGTTTTTCAAAGGGAGATAAATGAATTAGGTGCCATCCATATTTGGAAAGTCACGTGAACAAGCGTTGATTCCGTTGTAACATCGCTATTGATTGGCTCTTGAGCTAGCCGAGCGCCCTTGAGTTCTAAAGCACGTGCGAGATACGACGGAAGGGGCTTTTAAGCTGATCCTGTCGACCAACGAACGCTATCTTGAAACTATTGATTCACGGAGACCTAACCCTCGCGATGTTTTCCGTCGAAATATTAGCCTAAGAAAAAAGCTTCAAGTCAAACTGTCGTCATCATTGTAAATAGCGGGAATGCGATAGCGGAGGCACCGCAACAACTTCCTCAATAGTGGCTGTGCGTCATCGTCGAGTGATTGATCCCAAAGGGTCAGATATTAGTTTCAATAAAATGTCGTCTGCATTTTGTAGCGACAAGCATAGATGCATGATTTCTTTGAACTATGACCCGCGCATCATCAATAAGATCCTTGGGAGAACCGTTTAGAATCGGCGCTAGACAAAGATCAGGGTTCGAGCCCCATAAAGGAAACAATCCCTTTCAATTCTGTTATGTACTTTTATAGAGTAGTAATGTTCTGGGTCATTTTCATTACTAAGAACACATAATCATAATCGTTAGCAAAATACTTATCTTCATCACCTTGTGGTAAGTTGAAAATACAAAACATGTGTGGACGATTCTGTCTTATGGTGAGATAATGCAGTCTGGTGTCAAAACACCCAAATTAAACAGATCTGGTGTCAGAATGTACGTGATTTACCTTTTTCCAAAAATATCTATAGGTTTGTCACTGAGCATCGCTGTACAGACAGAAGTATAGAGTGTTTGTCTAAATGGATGCTGTGCATGTTTCAGTTGTCATCAACAAGTACCGAGATTATGGCGTCCAGCTGAACGATAAATGGGTGATGCGGGGAGCCACAGCTGTTCTCCACTGCGAAATCAACCCCTACTACCTCAAAAACTACGTCGACGTCATCGGATGGAGCAGGGGGACGCAGCGCGTGCAGCCAGGTAAGCGACATCAGTGCGAAGAGGCAGCGATTTTGTCACGTGCGTGTGATATCAAATATCTAAAGGGGCATTGGCTTATTGAGGTATTGTTGTCCCCTACGTGCCGTTGCTATGAAACGTGTTACTAAAGCAATGAGAAAATAGCCTTTAAATTCTTCCTTTTTATAGATCTAAGAAGTCTAATATTGAAGGTATTTTCTATAGAATAAAATTGTGAATATTTTTACTTAAAATTCTTGTGTTGAATTAATCGTTTTAATGATACAAGCAATTATGTGCAAACATATTTCAAAATGTTTTAAAGCTTACAGGTAATTACTTGAAACGTATCTTCTCGAAATGGTAATTTTGTCATCTCGTCAGAATTCTAAAATTTAACACGAAGATGAAAAAACAGGAAGACAGAAATGTTATTAAAAATCCAATTTAATAACGAAGTTCCTGTTTTTCGAGTTTTTATTTATTTAATTTTGTTTTTTGTTTGTTTGGGTTTTGTTTTTGGGGTTTTTTTGGGGGGGGTCTGTGTATTTTTTCCCTTCTTTTTCCAGATTATATAATACACTATTCATCCACCATTGATATTGTTTTACGTTGGCAGGCGGCCGCGTGAGCATCCTCCCAGACGGCAGGCTTCATCTACGGGACGTCAGGGACACTGACGGCATGTCGACGTACCAATGCCACACACGCAATATCCTCACCGGCGAGGAGAAAATGAGTTCCTTTGCATATTTGAAAGTCCACGGTGAGAACATAGGGCCCAGGTCAGAAATCCGCACCAGCACGACGACTGTTGCTTTATCCACGTCCTCAGAGGGGCTGTGGACATTAGGGTCTAGGTCTTGTACTGAGTGTCTTGTGTGAATGTAATTAAGCAGCATTATTTGTCAATCTTTGTGAAAAATATCAGATGTGTTCATGTGAATAAGAACAGGACTTGGTTCATATCCACAACTGTTTGTTTGCAACTGATGACAACACACCATGTTAGTAAGACGCTAATAACTGCTACAAACGCAGATATATCTGATTGTTTCATAATTTGATAATACGACATTTGCAGAAGGCCAACAAGAAAGAGTAGCACTTAGCGATGTGTGAAGAACATATATCTGGCTAGGACTGACTACAGATGAGTCGTGAATACACAATGCCATTTAGAAAGTGGTCAAATGTAACACATGCTATATTTGGGATGACACTTTCTAGTGCAGATTCTAGTGAATTAATTAGGTTCCATCCGGGATTCGAACCCACACCCTCAGAACCAGGCACCTAATCGCCAGCACACAAAGTCAGTCGCCTAACCCGCTCATCTACCGCGGCTTCCACAAACAATAGAAGTTGGACAGTCTTGACCACGGACTTTGAGTACCCCTCAGCGGTCAAATGTAACACGTAAAATTTGAGATTTAACTTTCTCAGATGCTACTCAACCCAATAAAAGTACTAGAATTTGTAATTTACTGAGAAGGTGTAATCCCAAATGTGCTACATATGAGTCCTCGCTGTAGGTTGACAGTTAGGAGGCCGTAATTATGACAGACTCTGAAGTGTTAAGGACGAGTCATGTTTTATGTGTCAGTAACATCATTGGGCATAATTGTTATTAAAATATTACCCTCCACCCCCACACAATGTTTAATGGTGACCATATATTTGTACATTTCTACAAGACACTACTGTGATGTCATTCTCTCAAAATATTTAACACGAACATCAGTGTATAAATATAATAGTTTTCTAATCAACGACGAGGCTGATGTAGTTCAGAGATGTAGATGTCCCTGACGATGTCGGCCAACAGCATCGCACACTGTTTAAGGATACTTGGACAAGATCTAGATCTTCCTAGATATTCCGATACATTTATTACTGAATTGATGGTATCATAAAACGTTGATCAACAGTTAATATAGCTCGTAAAACTGTATTAGAAGGACAAAGTATTACCAGTGATATTAAGTTCAAGAAAATCATAGTATTTATCAAAGGAACCCATGCAAGATGTTTCTCACTGACATTCAGTTGAATAATGGCATAGTATTTCAATATAATTTCTCAGCGTTCCACAGTACAAAAATGTCAGAGTTTGTAGAATTCTCATTACGTTCCCAAATGACAGACAGTACAAGAATGCTATAGTATGTTTCAACGAAAACAATATCACCATGTTTCCTGATGGTACTCGTTTAAGCAACACATCAAGGAAGGCAATTTTACATGTTTCCCAAAGATATTCAGGTGGTGTATAGCATAGTATTTACCAAAGGAAACAATTTCAATATGCTATACAGCGTGTGACACTGCCACTCACGAGAACCGAATCCAATCAGGGAGCACTGATAATTACATGGACGCTATCAGACAGGTCTTCACAAAAATATGACATGGTCGCTCCAAGTGTTTGTGAACAGTCCCTGAAGCAGCTCTTATCAACTTCCGGTTAGGAACCTAACACCATAACTGTCACACTTTCACCTAAATGACTTCTTGGGGGCACTTCTACACTGACATAGTTCCCCTCAGCTATCTCACTCTTTTTAATTGTTCTACGTGTTCCTTTTTTAATATCCTTGCCCAGGCTTCTCGTTGTATTACCGACAAGCATCGAGCTCATGGCAGGTCTTGCAAGGGGGGTAACTGTTGTGGGCGGGTAAGCTCGTCTCGTGCCGCTTCGGTGTCATAATTGCGAGCGAGTGGGGAAGCAAATGATTTCAACTGCCAAATGAAATGTCACAACTATTACTTTTGACATTGAGAGTCTTTTCCCCGTCAGTCACAAAAGTGACGTTGCCTTCCAGCAGAACTGAATCAGAGATTAATCACTTTTCCTTCCATATAAATTGACGTATTGGCTTTTGTTTTTATAGAAATGGAATTTTTTCTGCGTACTATCTGGTTTCCAGAACAAAAAACCCAAAACTATTGTATTGTTTGTTCTTTTTTCTATCGGAAAATGTTTTGGAAGCATGGCTAAGCAATCAATACATTTGTGGCATTGAACATTCGAACGCGTAGCGCAAATACGTTTTTCTATGGTCAAGTCTGTACCTGCTCGCGGTATTCTTGAATATGAATATTCATGACAGATATGTGTGGTTTCCCAGTCGTTGCGGCTTCAAAACACACCAGCCCTCAGATCCATCTCATTCAGAACTGAGGGAAATATATCATTCTTTTGGGTTTGTTAGATTCTATTCAGTTAATTCGTGTATAGTCTGTCGCCATGTGAAAATGTAGCATTAATCAGAAAAAATAGTGCCAATTGTCAACATGTACACCGTCAAAGTAAGGTATTTAAGATGAACCTCTTTTGTCACACAACAAGAATTCATTTTACGATCACTATTTCACATAGGTGTCACGATAAAGGACAATTACTCTCCATCACCTCTGATAGTTGGAACTATTTTCAGCGCCGTATTCTGTACCGCTGTACAGTAGTGTGGCACCCTCTGTGTATAACTGGGGTACTTAGGAGCGTTGTACTTGGACTTGTATCAACTTTGTGATGGAAGTTCGTGACGACACATCATCTGGAGAGAAAGAAACAAGCAAAAACAATTGTGATTAGGACATACGATATAGCCCAGTGTGCGAAATGCCCACTGACCGAGGCTAGTAAAAATCCAGTCGGGCCAGTAAATCTCCACAGTCGCTGGCCCGACTGGCGAGTGAATTTTCATGTGGTCATTTTGCAAATAAATCACTCTCTCCGACTTGTTAAGTTATTAATTGTAATACACCTTTAATTCATGCAAGATTATGGCCTGATAAAAATGTTCATCATATTAGCAGTCAAATGATGAAACCTGTGTCATGCCGACAATATCTTCTTCTCATCTATTTTTGTGATCTTTTGCTTAGTTTCTACATTCAAAATTAGGGCTAGTGAATTATTTTGTGGGCTAGTAACTTTCAGGCATAGCTAGCCCGACTGGGTAGCACAATTTGGAAACTATTTCGTACACTGTGACATAGCATGGAAATGTGTGAACAGGATTTGTCAGGGAAATAGTTTCACTCAGTGTTGAATGTGTGTGAGGCCAGGATGTATCTTTGAAATACATCAACCGTATGTTAATGGCTTGTGTGATGTACATTCCAGATCCTCCTGCTACCCAGATTTCCCCGACTATCGACGACATCTTACCCGACCTCGCCATCACAGAGGGGGACACTGTGGAACTACCCTGCGTCAGCAGCCAGGGAAACCCCTCCCCTACATACAGGTGGTCACGTGATGGGTTAGATGTCGTCATTAACGACGTGCGCATCCAGCAACGTGGCGGCAATTTGAAAATTATCAACAGTACCATCAGCGACAGCGGTCTCTACTCCTGTT
The DNA here is from genome assembly GCF_003918875.1 of Haliotis rubra. Lineage (NCBI taxonomy): Eukaryota > Metazoa > Mollusca > Gastropoda > Lepetellida > Haliotidae > Haliotis > Haliotis rubra. The sequence continues at coordinate 398,062 of NW_025767140.1, read as the reverse complement.
CGGCCTCCAACAGCCGAGGAGAAGCCAAGGAAAATACAAAGCTTGTTGTTACATGTGAGTTGTTTTGCCAGCTTAAGATTGGCCCCAATGTGAATAACATGAACTGAATTGTCATTATTTGGTTTAGATGAAGCAAAATGTCTTCAAATCAGACCTATATACGGCTTATCGTGGAATGAATGAGTACGGTTTTACGCCGCTTTTAGTAGTATACATTGTACTCATGTGGGGAATCGAACCCGGTGAAGAGCGGACGCTTTAACCATTAGGCTACCCCATTGCACCTATCGCGGAATGATGCCGTGTGTCACGGCTGAAGTGAATCTTATACACTCGTTCGTCACCGCCGATATATTTGTTTCCATTTTGGAAAAATCTCGGGATGACGAAAGCTGATAACAGGATGTTGGATATTTGTATGTTTTCTTGTCGTATGTTTCTATGAAAGTCGTCACAAATTTACACGACTGCGTGACGAAAGGCCAATCACTCACATTGTTTGAGACCCGTGAAGATCCGGGTTAGAATATTGATCTTCAGTAACCCATGCTTGTCGTAAGAGGCGACTAACGGGATCGGGTGGTCAGGCTCGCTGACTTGATTGACACATGTCATCGGTTCCCAATTGCGCAGATCAATGATCATGCTGTTGATCACTGGATTGTCTGGTCCAGACTCGATTATTTACAGACCCCCGCTATATAGCTGGAAAATTGCTGTGTGCGGCGTAAAACTAAACCCACTCACTCACATTGTTTGATATCTTCACCTGGTATGACGCGGTTAGTTACGAACGCGTGCGATTTATTCCGGGAATTTCCAACATTCGTCACCTCTGGTGAAAATTCATTGATCACAAACCGATATGTACATAGCAATAAAAAGATTATCTTCTTACATGAAAACTCATTGGATCAAACACTCGATGTTATCGGTATGCCACTTTCGGTCGCTTCTAATCGATCTTGAATTGAAGTAAACAAGATTAATTGTAAGTCATAGAGCAAGGGCAGTGTTCACACTTTTTATTTCTTGTTTGCACTTTTATAAACCTGTTCCTTCTGTGCAACTTAAAAAAAATGGGGTTATATACACTGTTTTCGGATTATTAAGGAAATATTGATATTCTTCGTACTACATTTCCGACCTCAAGGATAAGTGTTACATTTTCGATCTCAAGCGAAAGTATTTGCAAATGTTAACGTTTGTCAAAATTAATGATAAACTCCCGTGTGTAGACCTACCGCTGTGTGACATGACCAGTCCACTGTTGGCGATCGGTATTCCAATCCAGCATTCAGGTGACAGTTTCGCGGATTCTGTGACGCACATTTCCTCACTATTATCATTGATAATCCATTAGGCGTAATACGACGAACATTGCGGTAATCATCTCGTATTTCAAGCCACTGAAGGAGGAATCTGTTCTCTAATGAGAACTGTACGACATGAGTAATTTATGTGAAAAAATAGTTACATTCAAATGACATTTCCCTGGCCATTTTGATCATGCGGTAATCGATTATCACAGGGCAGGATCACATAGACCAGAGGCGGGCGCATGACAAATGAACTTGTAATGACAGACTCGTCTCAGTTTGTCAATGACAAATCCGGCACAACTCTAATGTCCTGTCTCAATGACGTATCATTACGGATGCAGGGCCTACAATTACAGACAATTTCATCTAATTTTTGTGCGTGAATTGCATAACGATTCAAAGCGCATCATATTATTCAGTTTATATTTGGATGCCATGCTGGTTTTATCCAGCGGTAAAACGTTCTGTATAGTTGCATGTTATTATTATCTCAATGTATTCTTCAAGAAATATGTCATCACCTAAAGAGGAAACGGTAATTCTGTGCCACATAATGTAGATGTTGATACGTTACCTGAGTTGAATATTACCATTGCAACGTTAAATATCATGTATACAATGTCTCGGCCAGACAGGACACACATTCTCAGACACTTACTGAATACCTACAGTCATGAGTGGAACAGACATTCTCAGACACTTACTGAATATCTACAGTCATGAGTAGAACACACATTCTCAGACACTTACTGAATGCCTACAGTCATGAGTGGAACACACATTCTCAGAAACTTACTGAATACCTACAGTCATGAGTGGAACACACATTCTCAGACACTTACTGAATACCTACAGTCATGAGTGGAACACACATTCTCAGACACTTTCTGAATACCTACAGTCATGAGTAGAACAGACATTCTAAGACACTTACTGAATGTCTACAGTCATGAGTAGAACAGACATTTTAAGACACTTACTGAATATCTACAGTCATGAGTAGAGATTGTTATACATAAATTCAGCAAAGTCACTCACTCACTCTTCTCGTTCAAGCAAAACGTGAAACGTGTATTATTGAATTGGTGTAGAAATGAAGTACAGTGTCCTGTTTGTGTTTCAGCTTCACTCTCCGTGCACATCGTGCCCCAGGAACAGACAGTGGACGCTGGCAAAACGGCAGAATTCAACTGTTCGGTGTTTGGTCACCCTGTCGACACAATAAGTTGGTACAAGAACGGCTACCTGCTCCTTTTGACACCAAGAATTTCCGTCCAATCAGAAACTTTGTTGAGAATAGAGGACGTCAGGAGACAGGATCAAGGGATGTACCAATGTTTTGTGTCCAATGACAAATCAAAGGCACAGGGTGTGGCACAGTTACAACTTGGAGGTAACGTTTGTAGAGGATAACTACATACATAACCGATCATCATTTAACAAATACTTTTGAATGTTTGGGTTTTTAGACTGTATAAAAGCTGTCCACTTTTGAAAATTTGAATTTGATAAAGAGACCCTCGATTATCCAGTCTAATGTATATTAGGTTTGTTATGATAAAAACCTTGGGCCGATTTGCATCCATCCACTTTTTTTATTTAATGTGCCAGATTGGTATGATGCAAAATGTAGCAGTCCTTGCAGGTTTGTTCCATCACTGCTACAAGTTCAGTATCAGGAGCCGAACAATGCTATTCTGTTGGCAAAATGTATTTTTTTTACTGTTTTCTGTAACTAGTTATGTTTTGAAAAAGTATTTCAGTTTATCTCTAGTCCCTAGTACTTCTTAATGTACCCGTTACAACGATGGTACAGACAAAGTTACTACTCCTCACCGAAAATGGCATTGTGAGAGGGCACAACCTTGATCTACTAGATTTAGTACCCGACATGGTCACAGGCCTCGACACAGGGGTGTCCCGGTTGTACCATGGTCCGAAAGTCATCCATAAATGATACTTTGTTTCAAAGCAATTTGATTTACTCAATAAATCATTAGAGAACAATCTGCTGTGTCAGTCTGCAGGGGAACCATGCATCTTCACGTTCTGGCAAATCAATTTCCCCTTCCATTCCTTGTATTTCTGTTAACCATGATCGCTTTTGTCAAGTTTTGAATAATTTCCCAGTCTCATCCGTCTTCCAGTGACGTTTAATTTCACCTTTAAAAATTGAAATTTCATCCTAGGCGTCAAAAACCTGATGCTTACTAGTCTGTTGGAATGGAGTGGATTATCAGACCGCCACTTCTTTGCGATATTCATGGAGCGTTTTGTTCCTGTGTATCGCTGATAAATTGCAACTGATGTCCTAATGGAAACAAATGTCTGTGGTAATTCACCCACCCTTCCTCCAAATTAATTACATGAATCCAGTGTTCGCTTCCACTCTCTCGTGGTTATTGCGAGGCCTTAATACAACGCGGCCACAACGCAAAACGGGGTACCCCAGGGTGATGCTTTCTGTCCACCATTAATGCATCATTCGCCTTTTTCGAGCTTAATAAGGCATGTGGGAAATAAACAGGATGCACGGCCATGCTGATGCATACGTTAGTGTAAGCTGTTTGATATGCAGCGTTCAACTGTTTTATTTTAAGGGACGTAATGGTTAAATTGCCTCCTTGGGTTTCAACATTTCAACGGAATGAGCAAAAGGGGCAGCCTGACTGGCGACAGGTAAAGTGCGTTGTCGAAGGCTCATTCATAATGAATGTACGTGTCTGGTTAGGATCAGTGTGTCGAGGGTGAACGGGACATGCAGCCAACAAGATCCAGACATGGTGTGCTGTGTTGTGACACATTAACTGATTAATCTGCTGTGTGAACATTAGTTAGACACTCACTCATGTTGTAGAGGCTACAGAAAAAAATAGAAAAAAGAGAAAAAAAACGGTTGGATGTTTCTGGCCAAGAAACAAAGTAGTAGTAGTAGTAGTAGTAGTAGTAGTAGTAGCAGTAGTAGTAGTAGTAGTAGCAGTAGTAGTAGTAGTAGTAGTAGCAGCAGCAGCAGCAGCAGTAGTGTATATAATTAGTAGTAGCTCAAGTAAGATAAGGGACCGTTCATAATTTATGGCTAGGGGCGTGATGATGATTTTAAGGGGGTCACCTATTTTGTTTTGGGAAGGCAGAGGTGTTCAACAATTTTGTACATAAGGATACCAAAATATCATGCTTAAAATTACGGGAAGGGGTGGGGGTGTGGGGACATTGATTTTGTACATGAGGTGGGGGGTGGGGTGGAAGGGGTCACTTACTATGTACGTAAAGTTAAGAGGGGGGTGTCATTCATATTGTACATGCTTCCCCATAAAAATCATCATCACACCAGCCCCACCCCAACCAGCCATCAATTATGAACGGTCTCTAAGAATCAAGAACTGGGAAGTTGTAGAAGTAAACATTTGTAAGAATGGTATTTTTAGTTCTCTGGTAGTGTCAGTATTAGCGATAGAAGTGCTGGACTTATATAATTACAGTTAAAGCAGGAGCAGTAATATATGAAATATGAAATGTTATAATGCCCACGCGTTCCTCCGTTACAGCTGCCAAACCTGCCATTCTGGACGCTCTACAAGAACAGTTCGTCCAGAGCGGAACGCGAGTCTCCCTCAGGTGCAAAGCCTCTGGGAACCCAATCCCGGTGGTCACGTGGCTGCTAGATGGCGCGGAGCTGCCGACAGGAGACCGAATTGGTACCAACAGTTTCACGACATATGAGGGTGACGTCATCAGTTTCGTAAACATCACGAGTGTTAAAGTGGAAGACGGAGGGGAATACACCTGTAAAGCCTTAAACGACGTCGGCAGAGCTTATCACATTGGGAAACTCAACGTATACGGTGCGTTGGAACAATAGCAATTTATATGCATATAGATTTAAACCATTTGCCATGTCACTGAGAAATCTCTGAAACAGCAGAGTCCATTGTGCCATTACGACTGTATTATAAGCATTCAGTAGCCAATAGTGATGATTCCAAATGTTCGCGAAAAGGTAAGCCTGTCCTACCCCACCGTTAGCACCCGTCACAAACACATGCAAAGGCACATCAAATGTCCGCTTGAAGAGACAAGTCTACCTAGGGAATTCCATCATTTTGTCAATGCACGTCAAATTTGGAAATGCACTCCACCTGTCTATCATTTTGAAAGCTTTTCTGGGGCCTTAAATTTTGTAACCTTGATCACAATCGTCTAAGCAACAGTTGTAAAATCTATTGAAAACTTGGTGGCCAGAGCATGCGCGGTTGTACCTCAAAGGTTATGAAAGGTAAACGCTGCCGACTGGAGCTGTCGGAATATTGCCAGAAAATAGAGGGACATTTTACTTCTAGAAATTGAAGTTGACTGCTGGAAAGTTTAAGTCATGCCTTTAGTCATTCTTAATATTTCAGCAAAATATGATGCTCTAGCTGGTCTTTTATATCTACTGGGTGTATAAACTAGTCGATGAGAACTGGCTATCAGATAGTTGTAGCACTGCATCAGGTAATCGATACACCTGAAACGTCCTGACCGAATCACCTTATTGAAAGCTTATTTTAACTTTGCCAATCCCAGCAATTCAGATTCATGTGTATATTAAAAGATCTGGAATAAGGGATACAGTAGGTCCAGATGAGGATGACTGCGTCTTGCCTAGATAAGAATGTTTTGATTTTAAGAAAATATATTAACTTGTACCACATGAGCTAAAATTCTGATTTAAAAATGTTTGATAAATGGTATTTCAGAGAATTTATTGTTTGTGTCGGGGTTTGATTTCCTTTCTTAAACATTACTTAACCCAGGGCAACCCATGTGGTGAACATTTCCCCCTCGGTCACGCATGCTCTTATAGTTTTTCTCCCAAGCTAGCCTTCGTCATACAGAATTAATTAACGCTGAATTCGGTAGTTGAAGTCCAAAAATATAAATGCTGTATTATCCCACGTGCTACCAAGCAGTAATGATATCGCTTTTGGTGAAATAATTAACAATTTCTCAAAGGTGTCTCTAATTTATACACTGTTCCATCGGGCATTGATTTGGTGATAGGTGATCGCCTTGCAGCAGACCGGCGAAAAACGTTGTAAGGGAGGTAACTCCATTTTAGCGCTTGTTTCAAAATTGAGCTTCAAGTGACTCGAATGCTGATAATTGTTGGTATTTCAGGCACACCATATATCAGACCGATGAAGAATGTCACAGCCACAGCGAACGAAAAGTTATCAATTCGATGTTACGTTTCTGGGTATCCAATCAGCAAAATAACATGGTCAAAAGGTGAGATTTTACAGTTGTATCGAGTGGGGTCTTAAGACATCTACGTGAGGAAAACCTGATGTTCACGTATAAGTTACGGGGTGGGGGTGGGGTGGGGGATTTGAATGTTGGTGGGGTGTCACCATGGAACCTATTTTCTTTGAAAGTACCCAGCTGTCATTGTCATGGTGGTTAAACTGATGATGAACGACTTACACAATGTACCAGATAAGTAGACATGATCGAACTCGTATGTTTCTGATTGTAGGCCACGACATGCTCCCCATCAACCATTGGCAGAAAGTTGTGAACGGCACGCTCATCATTGAGAAAGTTCAGAAGCTCCACGATGTAGGGAAATACACCTGCACGGCCCAGAACAGGGAGGGACAGCGGGACACTCGTGATGTGTTTGTCTCGGTTGTAGGTAAGTGTCACTCCGTCTAGGGTAGAATTATATGCAACTTCCAGACTGCAGAGCAAGCTGGTGTACACTTAATGCCTAGTGGTGTAAGGCACTGGCAAATATATTGTTCAAATATTACTTTAACAGCATAAAACCAACGTACCTTTAAGACTGCTCAGATTTGAGTCCCATCATTTGACATGCATTGTTTGTGGTGGCAATACAGAGAAACATCTGAAAAATAGTTCTTTAATCGCCCGTTAACTGTGTATGGGATTGCCACTATTGTTTTTTCAAATCCCTTGAATTTAAAGCTCCTAATATGACAAGGCCACATTTTTATATGAGTCTTGTCAACTGGTACAGTGTGCGAAATTTACGCTGGTCCTGTGGTTCCTGGCTAGTAAAAAATCATCGGGACCACTAAATGATAAGTTATGCAGTGGTGCTGGTGGCCAGTGAATTTTGTATTGATAGTTGAGTAAATCTACGAATGTTATGCTATGTTACTTCACTGTCATTTTAATGAGGGAATTCATTGATAATAAGCAGTGTTTGAAATAGCCACTGGCCTGCAAGCCCATGGCTAGTAAAAATCCAGTTGGGCCAGTATATCTCCCCAGTCACTGGCCCAACTGGCTAGTGAATTTTCATGGGTTCATTTTGTAAATATATCACTCCGACTTGTTACATCATAATACACAATTTATGCAAGATTATGGCCTGATACAAAATGTTCATCATGTTAGCAGCTTAATGATGAAACCCGTGTCATGCTGACAATATCTTATTCTCATGTATTTTTGCAATCTTTTGCTTAGTTTCTACATTCAGATTTCGGGCTTGTGAATAATGTTGTGGCTAGTAACTTTCAGGCATAGCTAGCCCGCACTGGGTAGCAAAATTTGGAAACTATTTCGCACACTGATAATGAGTGAAGTAGTATGGTGCTGAGCTACTTTTAGCAATATTATATTGATACCTTGGCAGGAGTCACCAGAAATGGGCTCCAAACATCATAATTCATAAACATACATATTTCTTATTGCGTCTACATTGAAACCACAAGAGCTGGCCAAACACCAGAATGTTTGTGTTTTTCAGAACCTCCTCGTATTGACCCCTTTGACTTTGCCAAGAGGAAACAGGGTGACCGAGTGATCCTGTCCTGTGTGGTCAGCAGCGGGGACCTGCCTATCTCCATCCACTGGGAGAAGGATGGGGCCGAAATCCCACACGACCTCGGCGTGAAAATACAGGTATGCCTGGTTTCATTGGCAGACAGTAAACTAAATAATTGGTTTCTTGTCAATACTTTGAACAAGTTACAAAATGACATTTGCCCTGTCTTGTTTCTTGTCCTCTGTTAAGAAAAGTGCATGAAAGATTATACTAGTGCTTCAAAATAAGACATTAGACCTTGAACCTATAATCCCAAACCAACAGAAAAAAGTGTACAATATAGATTTTATAAAACTTGCATGTTTTCTTTTAACTTCAACTAATTTCTAAACACAATCCTTAAGGACTTAAAATATTAATTGATAATGTTTTCACAGAATTATATTTGTGGTTCAGAAGAATATATACTGATGTTTACTTTCCAGAAAGCTGGATCCTACTCAAGTTTGTTATCTATTGGTGACGCCAGCCCCATGCACGACGGCAACTACACCTGCTATGCAAGCAATGCAGCAGCGTCTACTAACTTCACTGCTCCCTTACATGTTGATGGTGAGACATGACCTTACATAACATTCACAGATAACTTTGCTGCAAGCAGTGACATTCAGTATAGACAGTGTGACTACTGCACTATAGGATGTTCTCTGCATGTTATACTGTCATCCGCAGATAGATATAATGGGCTGTCAGTATTCAGACACTCATCATCAGAGGTACAGATAAGCTGCGTATCTGCGTAAATTACGCAAATATTTATGTGAAAACTCAATTCTTATTAAGGCTATTGCGTGCAAGTACGCTTGAATTTTTGCAAATACTCAATAGATGTGATCTTACATGCGTACACACAAAAATGTAAAATCTTAGCTTGCGTACCGGTGGATAGATAAAATAACAGGTATTTTGAGAGGTTCTGTTTCAGGACTTGAACTTGGCAACTTGCAGTATTTCTTATCGTTTCTCATATTACAGATCAAATGTAAATCACAAACACCAACATTTAAACTTTATTATGTTTTTACAATTAATGGAAAATGACAAAATACCCAAATGAGTTTGAGTGAGGTGAGTACAATTTATTTGGTTACTCAAAGGAAAGTTAGGATACCCAATTGAGAGGAACACAATTGAGTACATAACTCATGACCCAAAAAGTTATGTGTAGCTCTGCATCATGTTGAGTAGTTGACTCCCCATGGTTCAATGTATAGTTCAGAGTTCCGTTTCATTGTTTCTGGTCACATGACATACACAGTTGTGTGGGACTAATCATTAGATGCCTTTGAATGGCATTTAGAAGTGATACAAAAAAATGGGTGAAAGTTTGGATGTAAACTTCTGTTGTACATTTCCTACTCCTTTATCAGGTGAATGAAAGCTGAGAAGCCGAGCTATTTATGTTCAAGTTAAAACAATTCGCAAGTTAAGACGACAATAGGAAAGTCGATACAATAACAAAGATGGACGCTTGAAAAGGAAGTCAGTAGTATTGCAGTATATTCTATGTTCCAGTGTATCAGATAAAAGAATATCTTTTGACAACTAATTTATCTTCTTTTACTTAAATTTACACAGAAATTCATTTTCAATCAGTCCAACCCTTCAAGAATGATTAAAAATGTCTGGAGCATGACAGCACTTAATCGCTCATGCTATCATCTGCCCTGTATCCTGGACGACGTAATGCCAGCAACAATGCTGAGGAATATTATTATTTACTTCAGTATGCAGAAAATAGAATCTGCATGTATGATATGTTTCAATCACTGTCAAACACGTTATATCCTAACATACTGCAATTTGTATTGCAATACAGACACCTGTTTTGCAGTATGTTTTAGCCAGTACAAAGCCCCAATATGTATTGTTCCATGACTGAAGTATTGGAATGTGTATCAGTAGTTGAGGTAGGAGTGTTGTATTTTTGTATACATGATATAGTACACATCATCAGACTTTAACTAACGCGCAAGTGATGGTTTGGAACCAACAAGAACTTTCCAGGTGATTTCAGTGTCATAACAATAGGAATCCAACAATGTCAGTTATACCAAACTGTGGAACTTGCTGTTCTAATCTGTCAGTTCTAAGCACCAGTGTTTGTGTTTCAGTGCCTCCTCGTTGGGTCGTGGAGCCCCATGATTCCTTTGTGGTCTTACATCAGTCGGTGCAGCTGGACTGTCAGACAGCCGGGACCCCCGACCCCGAGGTCACGTGGAGGAAAGCTATAGGTAAGCTGTAGTGGCCAGTGTAAAACCAAACCATTAACCTGTGACGACTATTACATGCCTTGCCTCAAAATACTCGTCATTACCAAATTAGAAAGTCAAACTTGGACTTTGTTTAAAACAAAAACCCACATGTCCATTAGCCTCATTTTCAAGGCTGATAATGTTATTGACCAGATGTTAGACTTTGTTTGTATTTGTTATGGTTTGTTTGGTAAATGTTTTCTTGATTCATTGTTCTGTCACTGTGGGTGAGCTCTAAGAAAATAAGGGGAGGTGGGGGTAGCCTAGTGGTTAAAGTGTTCGCTCGTCATGCTGAATACCCGGGTTCGATTCCCCACATGGGTACAATGTGTGAAGCACTTTTCTGGTGTTCCCCGCCGCGATGATGCTGGAATATTGCTAAAAGCGGCGTAAAACTTTCTCACTCTAAGAAATTATTATGTGTTAATACTGTAAAGTGATTCATTGTTCAGAACGAGTTTTCCTTGCCTATATATAGCTTGTGATCTAGTACTGACTGTCAGTTACTACTGTTGTGTCTGCTTGCAGGTTCCTCCCCTGGGGACTACCAGACCCTGGAGTTTGACAAGGACAACAACCACCTGTCTCTACTGGCTAACGGCACACTGGTCATCAGGCACGCTCAAGAAAATGACCATGGCTACTATCTCTGCCATTCCAGCAATGGCATCGGATATGGCCTTAGCAAAGTTGTCTTTCTCACTGTCCACAGTATGTACACATGTTTCGTGATACTACATTTAGCCAGCCATATTATGTTGTGTGTTTCACATAGTATTATGTCAAAAGAAAAATTTGGAAAACAAAAAACGAAAAAACAAAACAATCTGAATATACAACTGACCTCAAGTATTCAAACAAATTTTGTGAGCTAGCTATGTACTTGATGTTTTTCCACTTGTGATGATTAGATTATGGTACATTGTTATTCAACAGATGCTGTTACACTCTTAGAAAATTAAAACTTTAAAAAAAAATGAGATGCAAGAAAACAAAGTTCTAAAGTTACTTCTCTCCTTATATCTAATAGATGAAATACAGAAAATATATAGCATGAAATTGGTTATTTGAGTGTGACCATAATTTAGAACACAGCAGCAATATTGACTTACATGAGCCAGCACTTAATCCTCTGAATTATGACATTTCTGTGTTGTGTAAACAAGGAGTTGGTTCTGATACTTTCAGTCCCTGCAAGGTTTGATGAACCAGCAAAGAACTACACCGTCCTGCGCGGCCGCAACATCACCATGGAATGCCAGGGCATCGGCGACAAGCCTCTGTCCATCAGTTGGAGCACCCTTGGTTCCTCTTCCAGTGTCCTCAGCAACAGCAGGTACACAGATGCTTGTTGATGTGAACTTTTATCACTTGAATTTAGGTGATCAGGATACGGCCTCTTTTGCCACCTGAAGATGAAATATACTGATGACATTGTATTTATACATTATGCGATATCATAGCAATAATTTAAACATGTCTCACAACAGAAGAAAAGCAAGATTGTGGATGTCAACTTCTTTATTGTGAATATCACGACGTTACAGAGTTATGCTTGATCCTTCTTCAGGTGAGCATGCATACACTCCGAAACGTTGTGTTATACACAATAAAGAAGTTGACATCCATAAATCTTGCTCTTCTCGTGCATTCCATTTCTAAAGGCCCTTCAAAGATGTCTCACAACATCTAGAATGACTTTTAATGGTATGCCTCATATATTAAATTACTCAAGTCACATGGCTGAAAATGGGCCCTGGTTATTTCTTGTTAGTTACAAGTAGAGATATTTTGTGTGTGGAATAAGGATGCTAATTAACTCTGCAGAGCGAAGGTGATCACCCACAACACACAGCGAGGTCGCTTGTCCCAGCTGAGTCTGCAGCCTGCCATCAGAAATGACTCTGGTATCTACATCTGCAATGCCAAGAACAAGTTCGACCATGACTCGCTCATGATCAGGCTCATCGTCAATGGTAACACAGCTTACTGACTATTGTGTAGTGGTACAACTTGTATCATGATGTATATCTTACTAGTTTTACTGATATCAGGCATGTATATATATCATGACTGGGTCTATAACAAAGCATAACACTTTATAGACATCAGCTTCTTGATTATTACATAGAACACCATTTTGATGTTAAATAAAGAGATGGCCAGCAGAAAAGTTCGTAAAATGTTTCTGCTAAAATGTTAATTTCACTGACAAGAGAAAACTCTATGGTTCTTCTGTGTGGTTTAGATATGTTCTGTAATCAAATCAGATGTCTCCTTAGTTTTGACTTTGTAGAAAGAATAGTGTTGTAAGGTAGAGACTTAGTATTTGCTTATTGTGCCAAAGGCTCCTGCTTTTTGCCAACATTGGTACAATGAGTGAAGCAGGTTTTTGGTGGCGCAATGGTGATGTTGACTGAATATTGCTAGAAACTGAGTTATACACTCTCAAGTGAAAATATTTCACCAAGTCTGGGCTTACAACATGTCGATGAGCTTGTAGCTCCTTGTTATTATTGTGATCAATTTTATTCATGACAAATATAACCAATAACATCCTGGTTGTTGGCTAACTATACAATAACAATTACATCTGTCTGTATCAGAGCCGCCAGAACCCCCACTGAACCCCGATGTCTTGAACGTCACCAGTAGAACCATCACCTTGACCTGGGTGAAGCCATTTGATGGGAATAGTCCACTCACAGCCTACATCATTCAGTTCAAGAACCAGTCAGGTAGGCTTCATCTACACCGACATTCTTTTGATTGGTGTCAAAGATATTTCTGTGATTGGCACTTTAGAAAATATTGTTGCATGTTTTCTCATCACCTTTCATAATTCTTCAACTGGAACTATTGACTTGATTGATGAAATGCATCTTTCTAATCAATATAAATGAGATGATGATGATAAAGGAGTATGTATGAATGTGTTTTCAGGGTCATTATGTGTGAATCATGTGAGACATAGTTCTGTTCTGTCCCCTCCAGATGTATGGCAGGGAGTTCTTGCTAATGTGAGCGTCCCTGCTGCCCAGCTACATGTCACCTTGAGTGACCTTCACCCAGCCTTCACCTACGACATCCGTGTCCTTGCCAACAACTCCATCGGCTACAGTCGCCCCAGCGAGGTCCTTTCTACCACAACAGAGGAGGAAGGTCAGTTGGCTAGTAAACAGTCAAGGACACTTAATGACATTAGAGCTAAATAATACATTCTGAAGAAGTGAAATAAGAGTGATGTATTTTGTTAGAAACGTTGAGTATCAGAAGTAGAAGGAAGTAAATGGAAAGGTTCAAGACTCATAAAAATAAGGGAATTTGAGCAGATTTAGACTTGTCTTGAAATTCAATCAAGAAGTATGTATTTACATAGCCCCATTGGCCCCCATTTTTGCGGCAAATAATTTCACACTCCAAGTTAAGTTAGTTACAGCTTTGTGTAATGCAACTCTGAACTTAAGGTATCAACCACTTTAATAAATACCAATTTTGAATGAAATCATGAGTTTGTATTCGGTCAACCTGCCAAGGACACATTGTTTGGAATCATAGATAGTCCTTAAACTAAAACTCACTCAAAATGTTTTTATTTCCAGCACCAACGGGCCCACCAGAAGAAGTTGTTGTCAAGGCCATAGGTTCACAGGCTCTTAAGGTCACATGGGATGTAAGTAATGTCGTACTGACACATTTCCACTGGGGAGCATTTGCATATTTGAATAAATAAGTATATGTATCCTCTTGAACTAAACTGTTTTTACAACTGACCATAACGTTTGACATATTTCTGAGTACTAAATGTTCTTGTAGATTTTTCCACACACAATGAGTTTTGGCATTTTCACTTAGCTTTGTTTACAACATTCAGTATATGTTATAGGCCAAATCAATGTGAACTACAGTCTGTTTTTGATTTCATTTGAGACCAATGAATTGCTCACTAGCAACAAAACCAAATTTTGCATAGTTACATGAAATTGACAGACCAACTCTGATGATTTGTCCTAAAATTTTGCACAGCAGAATAAAAAAGTTATTTTGTTGTCACTTTTCACTATTTTGTACAAAGGGGGACTATTTCATGGTAGAACAGCCAGGCAATCAACAAGCGTGGGCAGTGAAATTTCAATTTCACACCTAGCTGTTCTACCAGCTGTTCTACCAGCTAGTGGTCCCCCCAATATACAAAATAGCCAAAAGTGACAACAAAATAATGATTGTTTGTTAAACAACTTTTTTATTCGGGTGTCCAAGATTATGAAACAAATCATCAGAGTTGGTCTGTCGATTTCATGCGACTGTGCCAAATTTAGTGCTGTTGCAATTATTAGATTTTGTGTTAGTGAGCAATTCAACCGCCTCAAATGAAATCAAATGGACTGTAAAGAAGATTCATCACAAAAATGGATGACACTGACAGAGGTACAGATAAGCTGCGTATCTGCGTGAATTACGCAAATATTTTTGTGAAAACTCAATTCCTATTAAGTCTATTGCGTACAAGTACGCTTGAATTTTTGTAAATACTCAATAAATGTGATCTTACATGCGTACACACAAAAATGTCAAATGTTAGTTTGACTAACATTTAAACTTTATTATATTAAAAAAATTAATGGAAAATGGCAAAATACCCAATTGAGTTTGAGTGAGGTGAGTACAATGTATTTGCATACTCAAAAGAAAAGTAGGATACCCCATTGAGATCAACACAAGCGAGTACATAACTCAATGACCCAAAAAAGTTATCTGTAGCTCTGCACTGAACAATGTTCATTCACTTACATGCTGACAAACACCAATATTTCTTCATCTCTCGACAGTCTCCATCTCTGGGGATGAAGAACGGCAAGATCCAGGGCTACTACATCGGCTACAAGGAGACCAACAGCCCCACCCACTTCCTGTACATCACCAAGAAGGTCAAGGTCGAGGAGTCTGAGTCGTCAGAGCATACCATACACAACCTGAAAAAGTTCACTGAGTACACGATCCACATCAAGGCATACAACAGCAAGGGAATCAGTCCCCAGTCTGCCGACATCCAAGTCTTCACGCTGGAAGATGGTGAGACGAGACACCTTGATGATAGACTATACAATTAGTATATATGGCAACAAATTGCTGAAAGGTCTCAAGAAGGTGTAGTCTTAGCGTTCGCTTGAAATGGTCGAGTTCACAGATGTTTTGGATGTTGTTTGGGAGATTGTTCCACAATATTAATCTTGCTTTGGAAAATGATCTGTCACTATAGGTCTTTCTTTTTGTTGGTGCTATCTCCAATATTTGTGGTATTCTTGTCACCTGGAGTTGTTATGGGGGGTTAAGCTCACTGATGTAGGATGGCGCTAGATCATGTCGTATCAGTAACCAGGAACTGGGATTATATAAGAATTTTGGTAAATTGATTGTAAGATATTTATGGATGAAAGCTCAGTGTAAGAACTGATCTCATAATAATGGCACTGGACCCACTGTGGAAGTAGACTGAGGAAAACCATTAAGAACAAGTGGCTGAGTAAGAGTCTTAAAATAGATTATGGGTAGAAATGCCTGAGTAGGTATTCAGTCTGGTAATATCATGTTGACAGACAGTTGTATATATTTTGGGTTTGTATTTCAGTTCCAAGTCAGCCTCCCCAAGGGGTACAGGCAAGTGCTCTGGGGGCCCAGACCATCAGGGTGGCATGGTCCCCACCCCCTCTCTACACACTGCATGGCATCCTTCAGGGTTACAAGATCCTCTACAAGCCCGTCAGGTTTGATGAAGGTAAGTCTGGCCGGATATCTCGCCACTGTGTGTAAAGCCTTGCTTCTGGAGGTGCTGTCATGACTATTTCTGTTTGTTAGCTCTAGAAGTTATGTTGGTTAATTGTTTCCAGGAATACAAAGGTGACAATGTTTCAGTTTCCATACCCACACAGACTTGATTTCATACTTTGGTGTATAATAAGCTGTGAAGCTATGTTAATCTGGACTGTAGCCATTATCGGGATGAACACACTTCATGAACATGTGACTGTCTGTATATCTTGTGTAAGGATGATTCTAATAATGCAGGAAGGAGGTGTTTACATAATGATAGGGATTTACTGTTGGGGAAAGGTTATACATGTCACTGGAAGGTTTCATGCAGGAAGGAGGTGTTTACATAATGATAGGGATTTACTGTTGGGGAAAGGTTATACATGTCACTGAAAGGTTTCATGCAGGAAGGAGGTGTTTACATAATGATAGGGATTAACTGTTGGGGAAAGGTTATACATGTCACTGAAAGGTTATACATGTCACTGAAAGGTTATACATGTCACTGAAAGGTTATACATGTCACTGAAAGGTTATACATGTCACTGAACGGTTATACATGTCACTGAACGGTTATACATGTCACTGAACGGTTATACATGTCACTGAAAGGTTATACATGTCACTGGAAGGTTATACATGTCACTGAAAGGTTATACATGTCACTGAAAGGTTATACATGTCATTGAAAGGTTATACATGTCACTGGAAGGTTATACATGTCACTGAACGGTTATACATGTCACTGAACGGTTATACATGTCACTGAACGGTTATACATGTCACTGAAAGGTTATACATGTCACTGGAAGGTTATACATGTCACTGAAAGGTTATACATGTCACTGAAAGGTTATACATGTCACTGAAAGGTTATACATGTCACTGGAAGGTTATACATGTCACTGAAAGGTTATACATGTCACTGAACGGTTATACATGTCACTGAACGGTTATACATGTCACTGAAAGGTTATACATGTCACTGAAAGGTTATACATGTCACTGAAAGGTTATACATGTCACTGAACGGTTTCATGCAGATGAGTATATTAACATTTAATTAAATTTCGATTTTAATTCTGCCAATAGGATAATGCAGTTTCTCATTTGAATGTCGGTTTAAAAAAATATTGTTGACAAGTCTTGTAGTTTAATATTGCAAACAGTCAACATAAGTAAAAATATACATGTTAATTCAGATAACATTGTTGACCACAGATGAGAGTGACGCTAACTTTGTGACATCTGCCAAGCTGGAGGCCATCTTGACGAGGCTGGAGAAGTACACCAACTACAGCATCCAGGTACTGGCCTACACCAGGAAGGGGGAGGGCGTCCGCAGCGAACCCATCTACATCAGGACTCTGGAGGACAGTAAGTGGAACGCCACACATCACCACTGACACACACTTAATTATCGACATTATAACTACATTCAGTATAACCAACAGTTGCTGTATAAAACAGGTTTGTTTTGCCAATATTGTTTTCTGCTGTTTAGTATTTCACACAAGTTGTCTCCCTTTGCAAAGTGAACTGTTTGCAAGAACAGATTCAGTTATATTTCACCCAGAAGGTGGTTGCAGCATTTTATTCCCCTACAGGACTGAAAACCTAATTATCTCACATCCAAATCCTGTTTTACAATTTCACTGTCAAATTTGAAGTATAGGTAAGAATAGTTTAAGATATTAATGAATGATTTGTCCTAATAGAAATCATATGCAATGATGTTTATATGGTGCTTAGTTTTTCAAAAGATGTTGTTTTACTGAAGTTTTGAAAGTTTGATAGAGAAATGAGTTATGTTTGCAGCAGATATAAAGGCTCCACATGCTGCAATATTTTGATGGAGTTGATTGCATTTCAGAACCAGAGTCTCCAGCTAACATAAAAGCCCTTGCTGTCAACAGTACCAGTATTCTGGTGTCCTGGCAACCACCAGAACACCCAAATGGTGTCATTGTCAGATATACTCTCTACATTCGTAATGGAACCATAGAAGGAGAGGTAGGCTCAAATATTTACACTGTGGAAGTTTTATTGAATTACTGATCATTGGTGGTATATAATAGATAGCTTTACCTCAGTCGATGTTAGGCATTAACTATACACGCATTCATTTACTGGATACTGAAATAATACCCTTTTTTGACAGCCATTTGAGCAGTATGTAGTAGTAATAATAGTTGCAGTAAATTGTTCGAAATATTCAACAAACAGATATTCTAGGTTCTGTTGATTATTGGTGGTTTTATTGATTTTTGATTGAAATAGATAAAGCTTGAGTCCAGTACATGTCCAAATTGGCCTTTGTTTTCTACACCGGTTTAGTTCAAATCGACCACAGAGATACTTGGATAGTAATCTTGAAAGAATGGGGAAGGCAACTGACAAGGCCTTTTGTAGATAGGACCGATAACTGCATTGTTGTAAAATGTTGTGTCTCCTACGGAAAAGAACTATTTCAAAACATGCCCCAACTCACCCAGCAATGAGTGAGAACCTGACTGGATGACATGGTACACTTACTGTTAACACCTCACAGACAGAGTTAGTTGTATACGGCCCAGGGAGCAGAAAATAAACATATGCGAATTCTGATTACTTGACCATTGTTATGAAATATTGTAAACCAATAGTGTGTGTTTTCTGTCGGTTTTAAACTAAATTTGCCTATGTTGAATTCCAATGAATCCCGGAAATTGAACAAACGAAACTATTTATCTTCTAAGTGCTTTAGTATGCTTTAGTGTGTGCACATTATAAATATGCATGTTGGTATTATTACGCCAATTTTTTTTGCAGACTGAGGAGAGGGTCCACCTGCCATCCACGACACTGCACTACATGGTGTGGGGCCTGGAGCCTGGGAAGGAGTACGGTTTCCGGGTGTCGGCCAAGACGATGATGGGGGACGGGGAGAGGACAGGATTAGCAGTAGCAGCTCCACAGAAGAAAGGTAAGATAACTCTGGATTTCACCACTAGTCTCACAGCTGGTACTGTAACATTCCTGTTGGATTGGTGAATGTTATCTACAGCTGCTTTCTTCTAATAGACAAGAAAGCAGCTGTAATATCATAATGTTTTGACTGGTTCTGACTGAGTTACTTAAGGCTATCATCAGTTGTTGCTGAAATACTGCTGAGTACGACATATAATAACAAACACAGAATCGTACTTTCAGATTAGTGGCCAGTGTAGGTACATATACATGCGATGTGTTATAAATGATGATTGAACTTACAGTTAATGTAAACCTTACCTTACAGTGGCGGCACACATCGCTAGCTTCCCGAAGTCACTGACTGTTCCCTGGCATCAGACTGTATCCCTCCCCTGCGAGGCCATCGGGGAGCCAACACCTGGTGTCGAGTGGAGAGTCAGGTATGCACACATGGCACCGGCCAAATATTTATAGGCCATTCTCTTGAGTCACATGTACACATTTCACAACATTGTCATACACAACATTCTCTACACTGTTATACATACAATGTTCTCTCATATGAATGTACAATGTTCTCAGTTACACAGTGTCCTGCTGACTTTCTGTATCATGTATTGTTCCCTTCACTGTATATCATCATGTTTCTTGTGCTATTGTGTACCGTATTGTGTGCCCTATGTTGCCCCATGGCTTGTGTGATGGGGCATCTCTTATATTCTGTGTGATTTGTACTGTACAAGGAAAGTCTGTAGCTCTTGATTTCAGTGTGCAGAGTTATGTCCCCTAGATTTACCAGAATCCTATGATTGTGTTCGCTCAAATCTCAGGCTTGTTCTAAGAGTGATTCTTGATTTGTCACCACACACCAGTGCTATGGGGTTTGTGTGAAGTGGTAAACCTCTCACACGTGCCTCTCTTCAAGGTGTCATTGTGAGCTGACATCCTGTAAAGTGACAGATATTCTAAGTGGTGTTATAACTCACTCTGGGCGGTGGGGTAGCCTAGTGGTTAAAGCGTTCGCTCGTCACGCCGAAGACCCGGATTCAATTCCCCCACGTGGGTACAATATGTTAAGCCCATTTCTGGTGTCCCCCGACGTGATATTGCTGGAATATTGCTAAAAGCGGCGTAAAACTAAACTCACTCACTCACTCACTATAACTCACTCTCCCATCTTTGAGTGCCCTCTGGTCTCCTCTAACCCTGTCCCTGTCTCATAGTCCCTGAACCTCATTATCTCCCCTCCTGCCTTGCCCTTTCTGCAGTGCTAAATCCTTAAATGAAGCAAGTCTAGATTTCCTCAGCTTCTTAATCTCCCCCTCACACTGGGGCTCCTTTTCAGTTTGAAAGGAATTGTTCGTTTCTATCAAAATTATGTATGTTCGGAGACTAAGCATTAGTCTAATTGTCCTGCTGTAGAGGTGTGAAGCTCCAGCAGACAGATCGTATCAAGGTTCTGGATAACAGCTCTCTCAGTATCAGCATGGTGGCCGGCTCCGACGCTGCCAACTACACCTGCCACGCAGAGAACCAACACGGCACTGACGACATCACCTACGTCCTCAAAGTTCAAGGTGAGTCGCACTTTGACGAAACAATCTGAAGTCATAATTAATATCATTTCAATGATTAACATAATATAACAATTTGTGCAATGATACTTCAATATGCAGACCAAAGATATCCCAGACTTGCCCAAAAGTGTTACTCTGTTAAACCATATCAACTCCTTTTCTTGCTCAGGATATGTATGTGTCCATCAGTCTCAGATTCATACTTTCATGCAGGCGAGGAGAGATAATTTATAACGCTTTATGTTGCTTGGTCAGGATAATTTCTAAATCTATCAAGGGTTGTCTCCCTTGAAAAGAACCGACATTCTAATAGAAATATTTTTTGCAGAACTGCCTTGGTCATGTATACCTTCAGCCTTTTCTAAAACTTATATATTTTCATTCTTTCAGTTGGCGACCATCAAGGAAGTAAGTATGAACCCATGCATCAAATATTACTTTTGGGATTACTTGAATATGTATTAACCATTGTGTGAATTGAATTTCCTCTTTTAAACTATTAACTAACTCACTTCATCATTAAATACCTTTTTAGCTGCTGAAGAATGGTCCTACATGTTAATAATTTCATTTTCTATGACTACTGCCTGTAACAGCATGTCTCCTTCCACAGCACCTCCGCAACCACCCCGCCTGTACCTGGCGCTGACCACTACGTCCACCATACAGGTCAACTGGCTGTCTGGCAGCAACGGTGGCAGTGCTATACAGGGTAGGTCATAACCCTCACCTTTTGTGTACATTTTGTTACATATTTCCATGACAACACATAAAACGAGGATATCTTATTGAGAACTCTACACTACTAAGTACAAAGTGGAGATGGTCAACTTACATCACAATTTATAATCTAAGGAACTGCCGAGACCAGTCATGGTCATACTACACTTCAGCACATTTAATTCAATAATCAATGTCTTTTCATTTGCAGGGTTTGTGTTGAATTACAAGAAGGAACACGGATCGTGGAAAACTATACACCTTGGCTCGTCCAACCGGACATACATCTCCGCCAACCTCCTGTGTGGCACCGCCTATAAGTTCACCCTCCATGCCTTCAACAGACTGGGAGACAGTCTCGACAGTTCTGTCGTCTCAGCTAGAACCAATGGATCAGGTACAGTCTATGTCTATCATTTCCAGGAAAACTATCTCTGTGATAAGGGACAGAAAGGTTTTTGTAGGCCTCGTTACTTGATCCTGATATAACAAAAGGATTACGTTTTCTCCATTGTTGATAGAGTTAGAGGTAGATATCTGCCTTGTCATTGATTAGACTGGAATAGCACTTGAATGGTTCCCCCAAAACATGTTTAATTGTGTGACTTTGTACAATTGAACCTCTGCAGCTCAACTGTACATTATTGGCATGTTGTGTGGGATACATGACAATTTGCAGCTGCCGATGTTCGCTAACTCATTCGTCTTGTTTCAGCTCCCATTGGACCACCTCAAAGCATGCTCCTGAAGGAGGTCAATGTCACCTCAGTTGACCTTGACCTTGGCACTTGGTTGACCTCTGGCTGTCCCATCAGGTTTTACTCTGTGAAGTATTGTGTATGGGGAGACGAACACTGGGTGCTGGTCTCCAACAGCATCAAGCCCAACACTGTAAGTCTCACCAGAAAACCAAGTTACTAGATTGTTTGAAAAGTGCAAGAATGTACATTTTATGATGCAGGAATTTACATTGTCTTTTTGAAGGCTCTGAACACCAAGGGAATTCCTGGGCAGAATATTCACCAGTTACTCCCCTGCGTGAAAGGGTCAGTTAATGAGGGCCACCTGATTGCAATGATTGACACTGTGCCCCATTGTGGATTGATAAGGTGCCCCAGACAGTGATTGATATGGTGTCCCAGACCTTTGATTGACATGAGGGCCCTGTTTTGGCCCAGACATTATATTCAACTTGCTGAAGCAATGTGACTGTAAAATTGCTGATTATGCATTTATATACATTCACTCTCTCTGTCTCACTCACTCCCAAGTAAAACATCTCACTACATTAATGTGTTGTGTTGTACAGACGTTGTTCACAGTCCAGGATCTCCATCCCGCTACCTGGTACATCATGTCAGTGACGGCACACAGCGACGCTGGATCCACCGAGAGTGAACTCCGCTTTGCAACTCTTACATACACAGGCAGTAAGTAGCACCGTCACTGTGTTGTAAAAAGTACAATTAGGAGTCTGCTCAGAAAGAAGCGATTCCATTCACTGAACTATCCATAAAGCTTTTGTGTGCTTGATTCCCAGTATATCACACTGCAGGGATTCACGGATTTATGACTGAAACCTAAAATATGAAGGATTTAGAAGCAGACTAAGAAGGATCTAAAGTATGTTGTTGAAATACTGAGAAAAGTCCTTCTTTGCTCCCATATTACAAATCGTAAACCCTAACTTTTAAAATAACCCTTTAGTTTCATACATAATTTGTAATTTTGTCTTATTGAATGTTCTCAAGCTATCTAACTACTGGTATACATGGACAAGTCTGTTTACATGTCAGAGGGCTATTGTGGCAATAAAGCTGACTGATTCACGTGATAAACACATGAATGTCTGACACATGTTGCGATGACCTTATCAAACCAATATTGGTCATTTTGATGATGGATATAATTTCCACCTTACACAAGAGATTTTGAATACATTCTTTGTTTCTATCACCAGGTACAATTCTCCCTATATATGTTACTCGCAAAGAAGAAAGTGAGTTCTATGAGAAGATCTACATCATGGTGCCGTTGTGTGGTGCCGTCATTCTCCTCATGGTATTTGGGGTGGGCGTCTTCCTTTATTGTCGCAGGAGGCGAGACCGACTGCGATATAAAGGTATGTTACGAAGTACGTATGCCAACATTTTCTACCATTCTGCAACTCAGTGTTGTTGCCTTATGGTTGATGTTGTCATGGAGGCCGATAGATATTGTCAAAAACAAGCATGGTATGTGATGGAGGCCAATAGATATTGTCAAAACATGCATGGTATGTGATGGAGGCCGATAGTTATTGTCAACAACATGCATGGTATGTGATGGAGGCCAATAGATATTGTCAAAAACATGCATGGTATGTGATGGAGGCCAATAGATATTGTCAAAAACATGCATGGTATGTGATGGAGGCTGATACATATTGTCAAAAACATGCATGGTATGTCATGGAGGCCAATAGATATTGTCAAAAACAAGCATGGTATGTCATGAAGGCTGATACATATTGTCAAAAACATGCATGGTATGTCATGGAGGCCGATAGCTATTGTGAAAATGAAATACGTAGTATATGATGAATGCCAGTTTATATTGTCAACAATGCATGGGATTTGATGGATGCTGATAGATATTGTCAAAGATATGTGTGGTCTGTGATGGATGCCGGTATGTATTGTCAAAGAAATGCATAGGATGTGATGAAGCCATTATTTATTGTCAAACAATTGTAGAGATGCAATATATATTATCATTAAATTATTCATGTGAATAAATCTCATATATCATATAAATGCATGGTATGGTGTGCATGTTATATGTGTTTTACTGTCATGTGTTACTGTTTGTGGTAAATGGTGTGTCCTGCTCTGAGATATTTCATGGTTGGCGGTTATGATGTTGTGGTCTGAGGCATGTCATGGTCTGAGGTATGTTCTGGATTGAGGTATGTTCTGGTCTGAAATGTGTCATGGTCTGAGATATGTTCTGGTTTGAGGTGTCTTGTGGTTTGAAGTGTGTCCTTATCTAAAGTGTGTTGTGGTCTGGTTTGCTTCTGGTCTGAGTTGTGTCATGATCTGAAGTGTGTGCTGTTTTGAGCATTGTTGTGGTCTGAGATATGTCATGGTCTGAGGTGTGTTCAGGTTTGAGGTATGTTGTTGTCTGGGGAGTGTCTTGGTCTGAGGAGCGTCATGGTCTGAGGTGTGTCATGGTCTGAAGAGTGACATGGTCTGAGGAGTATCATGGTCTGAAGAGTGTCATGGTCTGAGGAGAGTCATGGTCTGAGGAGAGTCATGGTCTGAGGAGCGTCTTGGTCTGAGGAGAGTCATGGTCAGAGGAGCATCTTGGTCTGAGGAGTGTCGTGGTCTGAGGTGTGTCATGGTCAGAGGAGTGTCTTGGTCTGAGAGCATCTTGGTGTGAGGAGTGTCATGGTCTGAGGTGTGTCATGATCTGAGGGGCGTTATGGTCTGAGAGATGTCCAGGTCTGAGGGATGTCAAGGTCTGAGGTGTGTCATTGTCTGATTAGTGTCCTGATCTGAGGAGAGTCTTGGTCTGTGGTATGTTGATGTCAGATATGTGTCCTGATCTGAGGGATGTCCAGGTCTGAGGTGTGTCATTGTCTGATTAGTGTCCTGATCTGAGGAGAGTCTTGGTCTGGGGTATGTTGAGGTCAGAAATGTGTCCTGATCTGAGGTTAGTCCAGATCTAAGGTGTGTTCTGCATGTGGCATGTCTCAGTTTAATCTATTAGTCAAGTATGAAGCCAGAATAACTGTGCCTCAGATCATTAATGCATGTAAACTCTGTTATGAATGCATGCTGGTTACGTCATATTGCAGTTCAAGCATGAATGATTGTAATTGTCTTTTAAAGATAAATTTCAATTGATGTTTTTAAAGATATTCATATTTTCAACAGATAAACTTTAATTTCCTTGTTAAGTTTAAACATATATAGTATAATTATCTACAGATGCTTACAATCATTCTTATACATAATCGGGGCATTTTCCAGTCCCTCGGCCAAAGCACCATGTTGCTGTGTACTCAGGATCTGAATATAATGGCTGGAGTGAGTGAGTGAGAGAGTTGGGTTTTATACCGCTATTAGCAATATTCCCGCAATATGACAGCGGGGGACACCAGAAGGCTTCACACATTGTACACATGTAGGGAATCGAACCTGGGTCTTTGGCGTGACGAGCAAACACTTTAACCTCTGGGCTACTCCACCGCCCCTCATGGCTGGAGGCCAGAATGGTTCTGAATATGATCAGGGGGTTGTGGTACATTCATGTAGTAAAACTACAACCTGCATTAGTTTGGACTTTCCGCTGACCTGATGCCAGCATGACATGACTGAAATCAGTGCACTATTACATCAAACTAACTCAACATTCATACAGACAATCTAGCAAAACATGAGATTATGAACTAATGCTACTCACAGAACATCAGTGTGACATTGTTATCATTTGAATTGTTCTTGTTCAGAAACAGC
Organism: Haliotis rubra; assembly: GCF_003918875.1. NCBI lineage: Eukaryota > Metazoa > Mollusca > Gastropoda > Lepetellida > Haliotidae > Haliotis > Haliotis rubra. The sequence goes on along the minus strand of NW_025767140.1, from coordinate 372,091 downwards.
ATCTAATTTACGCCGGGACATCACAGCGGAGACCTCTCTCATGAATGACCTTGATAAGCGTCTGAATGTTGACCTTGATAGTAGCAACAGCACAACACCGGAACAGTTCAGTAAGCGGAACGTGAACCTTCTGATATCACTGCACAGCGATGACAATTTGAATGGCAACAGCCACTCGTGGCTCATTCATGACAGCAGCAAGACGAACAGTGACAATGGCTCCTATGGACGTTCAGGTGAGGCTCACTTGATGGGTAGAATCTGGTAGTTTCATGTACTCATCCCTAAATGTAGTCATGTATTGCAATATGTGATTCTTATGTATATGGAAAACGTTTTATGGGATTTAAAACAATGCTTATTTTGTGAAAGGGGGGTTTTGGTGAGCAGGCAGAGTAATTATCTCAACAACAACATTTAGCAATTTAATAATTTTAACGAATATTACATTAACAAAATACATTTATATAACCATACCTACTGTTGCAAGGGGACTAAGATTTAAATCACTTATTTATATACATGTTTATACACAAATGATTTAATATCAAGAAAATATCTCACATTGCTAAATTATTATTCTGCAAATCAGTTTCATTTTGATCTTTTCATCCATATCCTAGAAGACTACAATTATTGGTAACACAATTATTTTTTGAATTCTTGAAAGATGTATTTGGTGCAAGTGCATACCAAACACCCATTCTGTTCAATGGATCCCAAACATCAATCTGAAGTTCATGGGGAAATTTGTCATGGCTCGCAGATTATTTCTTTTAGCAATTAAGAAAACAGCAGAAATATTTTGTGACTGTAAAATATTTTGAGTGTTCTGGAACTATGTATCGGTATCTGAATGACAGATTCATTATTTCTTCTCTTCAACAATTTGTGTGCTTTTAGAATCACTCAGTTGTGCTGAATCTAAGTAGGATATTGCTATGATACATCTCTTCGTCTGTCTGTAGAGGATGAAGGAAACATCAATCCGTATGCCACTTTCAATGAGATGAAGGCTGTGATGGCACCACCCAGTAAGAAGCAGGACTTATTGTACCAGAAGTCCTCAGATGAAGATGAAATAGCATTACAGAAAGCAGCTGCACAGAGAGAGGTGGGTGTCACAATCAAAACAGTAAAATAACAAGCTGTCTCTTATTACCACACTTCCACCTCAAGTAGTAGTGTTTTCAGGTTATTTTAAATCAACAGCAACCTTGCTGGTCCTAAGAGGTGACTTAATAAATCTGATCAGGCTTGCTGGATTGGGTGTCATTGAACTTTTACCTGTTTTTATTGTTACTTGGTGAAAAGATCTTTCCCAAATCATTGGGATGAATGATGAAAAACAACATAGATGAAATTGCTGACTGCTTTTACTGTTCTTGTAAATTTATTATTGATCATCTCTTCCCAAACAAGCAGACTAGTCATGCTTGGTGGAATAGATAGATTCATGTCATATTTCACAATTGTGAACATTTGGAGCAAAAAAGAAAAGACAGTTTGAAGAAAAAAAACATATACAAGATATACCAATCCCAGTCCCTGTGCCCATTTCAATCTGGTTCTATTCTCTGCTCTAAACATACATTAACAATTCTAAATTGTTTCAGGGTCTGTCTTCAACGCCATCCGAGCCATATGTTCCGTTTTTCCACACGAAAGCCGAGTATGCTTGCAAACAGGAACCTCCGCCTCTGCCAGCCACTCGGCCTCCTAAAAGTAAAGAAGGTTATGACAATCAGGGTAGGAGTTTGTTAGGATATAGGTCGACTTGGAGGGTTTGTTTCACCTCGCAACCTAGAGGGCTTGTTTCTCCTCACAACCTAGAGGGCTTGTTTCTCCTCACAACCTAGAGGGCTTGTTTCTCCTCACAACCTAGAGGGCTTGTTTCTCCTCACAACCTAGAGGACTTGTTTCTCCTCACAACCTAGAGGGCTTGTTTCACCTCGCCACCTAGAGGGCTTGTTTCTCCTCACAACCTAGAGGGCTTGTTTCTCCTCACAACCTAGAGGGCTTGTTTCTTCTCAAAACCTAGAGGGCTTGTTTCTCCTCACAACCTAGAGGGCTTGTTTCTCCTCACAACCTAGAGGGCTTGTTTCACCTCACAACCTAGAGGGCTTGTTTCTCCCCACAACCTAGAGGGCTTGTTTCTCCTCACAACCCAGAGGGCTTGTTCCTCCCCACAACCTAGAGGGCTTGTTTCTCCTCACAACCTAGAGGGCTTGTTTCTCCTCACAACCTAGAGGGCTTGTTCCTCCCCACAACCTAGAGGGCTTGTTTCTCCTCACAACCTAGAGGGCTTGTTTCTCCTCACAACCTAGAGGGCTTGTTTCTTTTCACAAGAGGGCTTAATTATTCTCACAACCTTGATAGCTTGTTTCTTCTTACAACCTCTTGGGCTTCATTCTTCTCACTCCCTAGTAGCGTTTATTCTAAAAGGGCACTTTCTGCTGTTTTTCTTACAACCTATAGACTTACTGTGATGAGTCTGTGTCTGGTGAAATGGTTTGATTATAGTTTTATCACAGTCTTGATAAGGAGATAACTTGCTGTAGTGACTCAGTCCGTGAAGGGAAAATAGACGCCAAGGGATGTTTTGGGTCTGTGTAATGTGTGCAGGTTCTAGAATGACCGACGTGTTTCTTGAAATTTGTGCTGCTCCTTAAATGGTGTAAAAGGTGTTAAAAGGTAGTGCACAGGATGTACATTATCATGATTGACCTGATGTGCCTGTTGTAATTCAGTTACTGATATATAATATCATGAGGCTCGTCTGTTAAAACTGTTTGTTTCTGACCTTGAGTATTTAGAAACAGCTACTTTTTCTTCAATCAAGTCTAGGCTTAGGTTATCTTTTCAATGAATGTTAAATTTGCTGTCAAGTAGTAAGGTGAACCAGCTTGTGACACATCTGTCAGAACACACCCATGTAGACCACTCTCTGTGTTTCTCTATACCTCTCTATGATCAACAAACAAGCTGTGGTTTCCCTGTTGCTGTGGGTGTTGACATATATTAATATGTACGGTGGCCTCTCTGTCTTACTACTGAGACCTATATTGCTTCATCTGTCGACTCACCTCTGTATCTTGTCACGCACATATCTCATCTCATACTTGTCTTGTTGCAATAGATAGCTCAACTCATACTCTTGTTGCAATAGATAGTTGATAAATGAATATTATCAAGAAAGTTATAAAATACTGATACATGACCAACCAACCAAAAGGCTTTAAGCAGTTTCATGACAATGTTCCTAACAAGTTTTGTCTGTCATGTTTCTATCCACAAACATGTTGTTGTACATAGATCTAAAACGTCAGATGACCTGATGTGAATAGCAGCCTTGACATTTAAGAATCAACTTCTGAAATCAACATGAAATAATGATCAACATGGATTGTAAGATGAAGGTTGAAGGATATCAGAGAAGCCTGTGTGCTTAGTGATTGAGAAATGCAGATATTGAATGTGTAATGTAGTGTTTGAGAAATGCTGATGTACAGTTTGAATGCTGGAGGATAATCCAGTGTGTTGAATGTTGCAGGTATTATTTTAAGTCCCCGAAAGTATGCCAGTGCAGATCAGATCCATGCACTGTTCACGCAGGGCCCGCCACGACCCCACAGTGCTTACAAGTCGGGGTCAGGGTCAAGTGACAAAGGTAAGGGGTCGTTATGGTTAGTTTAGAGGTCAGTTGTCAGAGTTCAGCTGTCAGGTGGGTGATGATGGCATCACACATGTACCTCCGATGAACCGCAGACAGCTGTTGCTTGTGCCAAACAGTTTGCTGGATATCAAAATGTAGCTAGATACTGTCTGTATTTTGACTTTACCTACAACTTTTTCTCTATTCTTACATCTTCAAACTACAAGGCCTGTTAAGTTGAAATAGTTGGTATACATTATAAGTTGTTCACTGGTCTCGAGGGGAACATGGGCTGATGTACCCTCTATGTTTGTTTATGTTCCTTGAGGGGCCCCGAGGGGCCAGTGAACAACGTATTTATCTTACCGAACACCTCAATGGTAATTAACTGTTTGAAGCACGGGTATCGGATCATAGTTTGGAGTACCAGGCGACAAGACGACAAGAAAAACAAATTTAGAGTTATCTCCCTTCCACCGATTTGCATTTGCAAAACATCGGTAATTTCCGTACATCATCCGTGATTCAATTGTATTCACGATAAAGAAGTACTACTACGAAGTACCATATTAGTTCGGCATTCCCAGCGGGGTACATAGAAAGTGTTCCTCGCTTGTAAGCGGGGTACATTGAAAATAACAGAAGAGCACTCAGCCAATCAGAAAATGACATTTATGTGTGAGGCAAGATAAGGTTGATTGTTTGGACATTGCTCATTATGCATAATGATCACTTGACTGCCTAGACTTGATGATTTACAGACTGCTATCATATAGCTGGAATATTGCAGTGGGTGTCATTAATCATATATGACGAACACAACGCTGACTCTCCTCCTCAGTACAGCCCTCTGTGTTCCAGGTAGTCAACGGCACAGCGTCATCTCCAGCGTGACAACCGTGTCATCCAGTAGGGACGAGTTACTAGAGGCACTGGAGAACGCCAGGAGAAACCCACCCCCTCCCATCCTTTACGAGACCCCACCTGATGACTCATCACAGCCCACAGACAGCTCTGTTGCCACTGAGCCGGGCATCCGCATGTTCACACAGTCGCCTCCGAAACCTAATGAACAGAGAGAGGCATCCTGTGAAGTACCTGCATATGAACGTAAGTAGCTATTACGGCCTAAACAATATATGTTGTGAGACAGAAGTAAAACAACTGCTATGCCTTTGACATAAGTTCTTAAACAGGAAGGAGTATGATCAGAATGATTTCACAGGCAATGTTGATGTTGCAGAGAAACGGCGGCGACAACATCGGATGGAGATGGAGAGTGACACAACGGAGTGTGAGGGAGGAGAGTCCCACGAGCATCGGAGTCCTCCACGGAGGATGAGGGGGCGTAACCGGGGGAAACAGAGGGGGCAGATAGTCAGCAAGCGACAGATGGGCACATCGTTTGTTCCCAGGTGGGTTGTTTGATGTAGAACTATCTGCCTTCATCATGATGAGTAACATATAGGAATGATAAGTGATTGAAACAAATGCTAAGCAGATGATGTAAAATGTTACAGAACGCAGAGTCGGACAAGTACGACTAGCACCAACAGTGAGGAGGTGACGTATTCCTTTGCTGGCCGCGACTCCCCCCACTCCGACAGCCCCCCGGAGGCCTACGGTCACTACCCTGCAGAGGGCTATGCCACTAAGGGCACCAAGAGGAGAGGTGAGCCACTTTCTCAGTGCATGGATTTGTGGAGGATTTTAAACAGAATGACCACTGCCAGCAAATCAAGAATGTTTTTGTTCAGAATTGGGAATATTTTGTTTTGTTTCTTAATGCTCAGTGGTAGTTTTAAATTACATTCAATGCCAGTATATAGAATTGAATAGTGATGCCCTTTTCTGTCTACTTTTCCTGCTATCATGAACCTAAAGTAATATTATTTTGTGGGTGCCAAACATTATTATTTACTCGACCACTTATGTTACTGTCAGAAAGGGATCATAGTTGTACAGACACCATCTTTGTGCCTTTCACTTGATAAAAGCCGAAAATGGTTTGATTCCTCTTACTCTCATTGGTGTGATTTTCCTGACTGTAAGTTGTTCCATTGTTTGAAGGTTGTGCTTCAGGGGGTCGAGGCACACCTCACTCCAAAGTGAAGTATGATGTGAGCTTGCAGACCCCGGGGACGGATGAGAACAAGCCGCTGGTGATGTCCCTCGCCCAGCCCAGTCTCAGCAGCCCCCAAGAGGAAGAGGAGGAGGAGAGGGTCAGCTTACTTGACAGGTGCGTCTCCAGCAGGGTTCTGTCACCTTGGTGGCAACTCTGTGACAAATGTATCTTGCAGGCTAATTTCTAACTGTACAGATACACAAGACAGCAAATAAAGCAGATTGAATTAATTGCAAATGAAAGTTTTAAGTATAGATGGGTGGGTTAATAGAAGTAAATGGAGGGATGGATGAATGGATTGAATGGGTGGATGGATTGGTGAGTAGATGGATGGATGGATGGATTGAATGGGTGGGTGGATTGGTGAGTAGATGGATTCAATGGGTGGGTTGATTGGTGAGTAGATGAATGAATGGGTGGGAGGATTGGTGAGTAGATGGGTGGATGAATGGATTGAATGGGTGGGTGGATTGGTTAGTAGATGGATTGAATGGGTGGGTGGATTGGTGAGTAGATGGATGAATGGATTGAATGGGTGGTTCGATTGGTGAATAGATGGATGAATGAATTGATTGAATGGGTGGGTGGATTGGTGAGTAGATGGATGAATGGATTGAATGGGTGGGTGTATTGGTGAGTAGATAGATGGATGAATGGATTGAATGGGTGGGTGGATTGGTGAGTAGATGGATTCAATGGGTGGGTTGATTGGTGAGTAGATGGATGAATGGATTGAATGGGTGGGTGGATTGGTGAGTAGATGGATAAATGGATTGAATGGGTGGGTGTATTGGTGAGTAGATAGATGGATGAATGGATTGAATGGGTGGGTGTATTGGTGAGTAGATAGCTTGATTGAATGGGTGGGTGGATTGGTGAGTAGATGAATGGATTGATCGGGTGGGTGGATTGGTAAGTAGATGGATGAATGGATTGAATGGGTGGGTGGATTGGTGAGAAGATGGATGGATGGGTGGATTGAATGGGTGGGTGGATTGGTGAGTAAATGGATTCAATGGGTGGGTGGATTGGTAAGTAGATGGATGAATGGATTGAATGGGTGGGTGGATTGGTGAGTAGATGGGTGGATGAATGGATTGAATGGGTGGGTGGATTGGTGAGTAGATCGATTCAATGGGTGGGTGGATTGGTGAGTAGATGGATGGATTGAATGGGTGGGTGGATTGGTGAGTAGATGGATGAATGGATTGAATTGAATGGTTGGCCGGATTGGTGAGTAGATAGATGAATAGATTGAATGGGTGGGTGGATTGGTGAGTAGATAGATGGATGAATGGATTGAATGGGTGGGTGGATTGGTGAGTTAAAGATAGCTGGATTGAATGGGTGGGTGGATTGGTGAGAAGATGGATGGATGAATAGATTGGACGGGTGGGTGGATTGGTGAGAAGATGGGTGGATGAATAGATTGGACGGGTAGGGGAATGTGATGGATGTATGAATGAGTGCATGGATGGATGGTGGATGGAAGGCAGTATAGACTGTAAGAAAGGATGTGGACTGAAACTGACATATGCAGGGAGGGGGTTGGTCAGCGATTTTACATATAAAAGTACATCATCAGTGCTTAGTAATTGAAATGTGTATAGGAGGGATACAGTTGCTGCTCAATATAGATAGTAATCAGGGTGTTGCAACACATTCTGTAATATGTTTCTCTTACAGACACTACCGTCCCGTGCCCGAGTCTGAATCCGATGGCCAGATACGGCACAAAGACAGCAAGGGTGACAAAGGCTACACAGAAGACTTCACAATAGTGTGATCTGTGTCACAGGACCTGATGTCAGTACAACACATAACAATAGTGTAATCTGTGCAACATGATGTCAAACACTTCATGTCTTGTGTACAACAGGACTCGATGTCAATACAACAGTGCAATTCATGGGATACAGACAATATGTGACAGACACCGTTCCGAGAACTTCATTTTGCCAAAATTCTGGAGTGAAATCCAATTGACTAACATCCCATTTATGTTGGAGAAGATATTATGTGCTGTTTGCTTCTCATTATCCAAATGCCAGCTGCTGACGAGGTCAGTGGATCAGTTGCCATGGATACAGAAATGACTAGTTACCATGGGAACAGTATGGTGTGAAACGGCTGGCCATTACAAAACTATGTCTGATAGCAGCACACCATGTGTGGTATTTTTTCACCCAATAAATCATACTAAGTGGGCCACAAATTTTGTGGCCATGGCTATGAAAATATTTCAGCAATGCCATAAATGAAACCGATTGTAGTATCATCAAATAACCACCAGAAAAGCTTGTTCATTTCTACCAAGTTGATACAACCAGTGCATGTCACATTCGATATTCTCAGATCAGTTGACCTGATCTACTTGGTGCACTTATCATGGACCCAAGGTATCTTCCTGAAGGAACCTTATTCACAAAGAAAATGTTCACAATGCCTAAAAGGACTTGAGTGCGAGTAGATGTGCCCCGTGTGGTGCTGGCTGTTGTGTGTTGTGGGCAGGTTGTGTGCACTGCTGTAGGTGTTTGTGACTGTTCGGGAGGGACTACAGACTCGATCCACGCTTCAGTTGTGAGTGTTGTGTGTGGTGTACTGCAGCGGGGGACGGGCACATCGTGGCAAACAGTGAAGGAACAAGGTCAATAGTCCAGTATGTTGTCTTGAGTGCAGTCCTGCTCTCTTACAAATCATCTGCAATATTTGCATAATGTGTGAAGAAATATATTCCCTATGTCTAGTCCATGCCAGAGTCCAACTGTACTGCGTGGATGTGTTCTCACTAGGAAACAGTAGACAGTTCTTTTGGGGAAACAGTTTTATAAAGAACAAATATATGTAGGTGAAAACACGTGTTTCAGCTGCACAGAGTAGCTGTACAGGTTACAGTCAGTACAAATCTGTATTACATTGAACAGCTGTACAGGTTGATGACAGACTGTAATCATAAAAAGTTTAAGACTTTGTGGTGAAATGTGTATGTTTAAGTGATGATTTGTACAAAGTACTAAAGAAACACTGGAAACTTGTGACAAACTGTTCAAAACATGACCATTTCCTAGATGAGTCTGTACAACATAGATGACAACTCCATCTATCTGGGTACGCAATATATTCTGATCTCTGCTGTGAGGTTTTACTCACACTTTATGCTTCAATGTGTGTATTCATTATACAAAGCGAGTGTCCTTTGAGCAGATGTTTTCAATATGCAGCTATACAAAACATGGGGACAACTGAACTCTACTTTAGGACTCTGTTTACAGACACAAAACGAGTGGAATTTTTCTAAATGATGGGAGTCTTGATGAACCATATGTCCATGTACATGGTTTTGAATATGGGAGTTTGGACATTTTCAGTTCATTAACGTGGAGTGTATGAGCGTAGCAGAGTCAGCTCGGAAACTATGTCTCATGGTCAAGTGACAAGTTAGCTGATATAAGGTTGCAATAGGACATCCACACATCCATATGGCTCTGTTAACAGTAGCTGGAGACCTAACATGGAATGTCTTTAGCATACAAGTTAAGATGATTCGAATAGTAATTTTGAGTTAGTGAAGGCTTTTAGTACCTGTCTTCTTGTTCGGCATCCTACGATACCACTTAAAACTCAGAAGGAAATAATATACGTAAGTCCCATAAACTTGGAATCACAATCCGTTGTGTATGCCAAACGTCATCTGCCAGGAACTACCTTTCAAACATCAGTGCAATATCCGCTGGGTCTAAATATAATTGTTTGGATGTTCTAACAATACCTGGAGAGTGGTGATGTTTTCAGATGGTGGAGATAGGTGTGGGTGATACTGTTGACAGACAAGGCTGCAAATCATCTCAACTGTGTGATAACTCTATTTTTCACTAGGAGTAATTACAACTTAACCATTGATTATAGTAAGAATGACATGATATGAAGAAGAGATTGTTTCCCTGGTCAGTTTAGACCACATAGAATATACATGCATTATACAAGCAAAAGGCTTGCCTAGTTGTAATTACATTTCATGTATGTAGTTATGACAGGAGAAGTCCATGAATTCGATTTTAATACTTATGACTAAACATGTGATTTACTTATTGTGTGCTATCTATGTAACACAGAAAGTCACATCAGTGGACTAGATTAAGAAAAATCAGAAAGTTTGTTGGTCTGAACTTTTATATGAGATTTGGGGGTATCTGATATTCTATTTGGATACCAAAATGGTTGGATAACACCTTTGTCCCTTTTGACAAACACATAATGCTATAGATATTTATCGCTGACTGATCATGAACTGTGAGATATATTGTTCCCTGTTGTATATTTGTCAATCAGAAGCTGAGATTCTTGTAAGGTTAAACAGAGTCCTAAAGTACTGTCAAAGAAATACACATTCGTCATGAAGATGCCAGCTAGTATTTCTATGTCAAAATTACACTATTTTATTTGGAGAAACCTACAGCATGATTGGTGGGTACTGTGTATTTATTGAAATAACTACGGATTTTCCAAGTCCGCAAACTGGCTGCCTTAAAGTTGTATATTTTGTTGGATCTCTGTCACAACATTTCCGATTGGTCAGTTCAATTTGCAATGCAACATATTAACCAATCACAAAGCTCGATGGCTCTAGTAGGCAGCCTCTACTTGTTGGTTACATTGTGATGTATTATTAGTGATGATATGTTGCTGGTCAGTATGTATATAGACATGACACATGTTCAACGCCTCACTCAGATGCCGTGGGAAACATGTACAAGTATGTATTCTTACAAAACTTTCTTTCCCTTTGGAGTTCCTATACTGATGGAAAAAGAAAGGAACATTTAGAAATGGTAGTGGATCAGTGAATCATCTCGCGAATGTGTGCCATTGACTTAAACACTTTAATAAAGTGAACTTAATAAGAATTCAATAGTGTTTTAGAATTATGGTGATTTTAATGGTTTTCAATAATGAAATATTTTGTTTTGATAATGTTTTAATTCATACTGGAAGATGTTTTTTTCTCATTCTTACAGTAATCTAGCAACAAAAACTACTTCCGTACAGTTTGTTTAGTTCGGCAATCCTTGAGTGCGTCACTACCATACATAATTCCAACATCCACAGGATGTCATGGCTAGCAATGCTTGCCTTCATATGATCCTCTATTTGTTTCCATGAGTATACAGATGATATGGACATCCTTGAATATGTTTTGTCCCAAAGGTAATCCGCCACATCATTTTAAGTCACTGATCCTCAAAAAGGTTATTGATGATTTAATACTTGTGCCATGTTTCAACGTGTTTGTCAGCGAGAAGCTGCAGGATGGAACCTGCAGTCTGGCGTCTTGGTGTGGTGGCTGTCAGTGTTCAAGCTTTCATATGAATACAAGAGAGGTGGTACACACTGAATTTTGCGGAACGGAAGATTGCAGTCATCTGAAATCATTTATTGGTCAAATTATAACATAGCTAACTTTGTGAGTACTGGTAAATATTTTCAGATGATGCAGCATGTTCCTTTTGCATTTTGGATTGAAAAGGGAATACAAATGTAATTGTTTCAGATTTAGACTTAGAATATTGTGACTTTAGGTTTAACGGAGGCATATTATTTGTCTGCAAACTTGCCTTTAATCCTCTATAGTAACAAACATTGTAATTGTGTTGAGGACAGAGAGGCTTCTACTTAGGATTTAAACAAATGCCGAACTTGGAGTGTTTTCCGCCTCTCTTCAGAAATTCATCGATTCAGCAACCACATTTGCATGTGTCATGTTACAGTTTCCCCCAAGGTAGTCATGGTTACCGTGTCCTAGCAACTGCTTCCTCCCTGGTAGTCATGGTTACTGTGTAAAAGCAACATCATGTTTCCGTACAGTGGTCCTGTCTTGTGATAACTTTGTTTGTTATTAGATGTACTTTTGAAAGAGTCCGCACTGAATTGAATTTTGTGTATTTACAGTTTAACTGGTGACAATGTAGGATTATAGATGGGAAAAACACTCTTCACTCACCATTCCAATCCAGTATGCAAAATAGATTATGACATTTTATTATAACATCCTAAGTGCATTGGATGACAATATCAAAAACTATACAACAAGTATTCATATTTTTTTATAAATATGTAAAATCCAGTTCAGTTTGTGAGGCTGTCTAATGTTGTGTTGGTTCTTAACGTAACTGCTCCAGACGTTACCACGACGACGGAGCCCGGTTCGAATAGCGGGTCTCATCCTTTAAGGCAGATGTGTGTGACAGCCTGCTGCTAAGTGTGGTAGTATGTGGCAATGTAGAGTACCAAACACTGCGACAGAGCTTCTCTTGATGTGCTGAGTGTACCACTTCAACCTGCTTGGCATTTTTCTGTTTGCTGACAATTGTAAATGTTCATTTTCATCCCTATCATGGCCATTTTCACATCTATCAAACCCAAACAAAATTGGAATTTCAAACATGCATATTGTCAAAATGGTTACATATGTGATAATATGTTCCGGATAGATTTTTTTCCGGGTAATATTACATAGATTAACTCATTTCATTAAATAGATTATATTTATGTTATCTGAATTCATTCATTTTAACTTTTTCTTTCTTATTTTTTCTTTTTTTGCTACTCATGTTTTGATACAGGTGTATTCCTTAATGCTTACATTTTCAATCAGACAAAAATAATTGAACCGTTATTTTTGTGTTAAGTTTTACTTTTCATTAAATCAAGTTGAACATAGGTTAGGCTTGTCAATTTCTTTATTGATTTTTTCTGTATTCATAAACTATTTAGGCGACGCCCCAAGACTTGATGTGCTACACTCAGTGACAGTTGTAGAAAGTATGTCAGACCGACTTCCTGTACATATTTCCTGAAAGGTTGTGATGATACTTGTAATGCTTTAGAAAATCATAATATTAGTTAGTGTCGGTGGCACAACCAGCAATGTGGTGTTTTTTGTAGACATGCATTGAAATGTATAAATATCCTAAGTGCTAGCAAGCATTATATTGAAGAACTATTACCTAGGACTTGGCGCGTCCCAGTCCTCCCAATGTACAAACTCATGTTAATGTGCTATGTCACATCTGTGGATTCAGTTGTCTACGAAGCAGTTATATTGCATTTTGGTATGTTGATAATCTGTGAATGTATAAACACACAAAATATGTTGCTATTGAATTACCCTATTTATTTTAAACCTTGTTGTGTGAAATAACAGTGTGCTTTCCAATTTTGTGATATATAGTTTGTCCATACTTAATTCTCCATCATCTCTGCTTATGCCATCTCCTTGTATGCAGGGACCTTTACCTTCATGATGTTCCAGTCAATACCTGGGACTTTATTCAAATCTGGATTCAATTGATAACTACTGTGAAACTTCATTAACTGTGCTTGTTTTTGAAAACTACCTTCAATGTGTGAAGGAAAAAGGAATGCTGTTCGAGAGGAATATTCATATTTCTGTCTGTAAACAATATTCTTGTGGAGGATCATTGGTGTCAAATTTATATATTAAATACAAAATCTGTCAACTATGCTGATTTATTACTGCCACCATTTAGCATAACCTTTGATCCTATGTACATCTCTAATAATCATGATGTCAATATTTCATATGGCATCCATAATGATTGCCATGGTTTCATAAGTGACTAAGAGTTCAATTACTTGTAGTCATTAGAAAAATGATGACTGGGTAAATTCCATTGTATGGTTAAAATTTGCTTCACCCCAATTTCTGAATTTTGGCCTGTTGAAGATTTATTGGAACATCATGTAGATAAACTGACTTGGTATACTGCTCACCAATACATACAATACATGTATTTCTCAGTTCCAGTGAGTTTCAAAGTTAATTATACCAGGTAAAGTTTATTTGCAATTTAACTATTCGTGTTAGAATAGATTTCCTACCGAATACCACTGGCTGTATAGAGAATATGTGACTTATTGGATGTTCTCGATATGATGTGATTCCAGTATACACCATCAGATGTCTTAAACCGATGTATATTTGACACTGCTTACTTGCTGGGGACGATAGTTTCATGTTGAACCTTAAAAGAACCTAAACTTTATTTGTTTTCTTGTTTCTGTGTCAGGTAAAATCCTTATTTTAGTGCAATATGTTTTCGCACGCTGCTACCTTTGGTACAGATTTTATTATTTCTTAAGCACGGATATTACAAAATGCATTTTCTGAGAACAAATAATGGTGAAGAAGAATTTGTAAATCGAGACATTTGATCTTTTGTCAATTAGAAAATCGTTCTGTTGTATTTTTAGTTAGTAAGGAGTATTAGAGTTAACCTTGAAGCAGTCAATCGTTTATTTAATGACAAACACTCTCCTCCCTGGTGAACTATGGCTGTGTATGTACTGTTGCAGAGTTGTTGACCCCAAATAGGGCGAATCTACGGATTCTTTGACATGATAACCAAAACATGCATTATATTGTACCACCTGTTAATGTAGGATTTAAACTCACCCTCCTGTGGCACAGTCTGTTGTCAACATGCAAGATGATAATGTGTTGCATCCAAGTCCATATGGTCCCTGCATCCGTCACTGGATTCTGGTGGCAATATGGTTTACATTAGCAACATCCCGTGTTACACGGGCAATTCAGTATAACATGTTCTGAAGTTCATAATTGACAACACTGGGTGTACAGGGGGTGAAGTTAGTTCCTATTGTGAGATTGCTGCATAATAACTCTTGTGTGTGTTACCCTCCATGCTTGTAGTATTTAATAATGTGTGTTTAGTACTATTTATTATTTATGATGAGTTCGTTATCCACCTCCTGTCAATCAAGTCGTTTGACATTTATTTATTACAATTCACAGAGAAGTACACACTATTATATAACACATATTGATATTTATTTGTAGCTATATTCATATCATATTCATATTGCTTAGAAACGGGGATCATATCTGAACGATTTTGACACAATGACGTCAATCTGTAAAAGGCTCAATGAACAACGCCCAAACGGCAAACCATACAGAAATGTGTTTTCTAAAGTTAAAATAAGCATAATTTGGGGGATGCTTTGGTGCTTCTGTCGTTTTCACATTTTATGGCCGTTTTGACCAGATTGTTTTCTCAACGGTTTTGTAGCATGGTCGTTTGAATGCACCCGGTTCCATTTCTGTTTTTTGTTCATCCGTCACAATCATTTTTCCATTTCATTTATTGTGAAGTTCACCAGTGCTCAGTAAGTATACATAACTATGGATCAGTTAAAGAAACTTGTTCTTGAAGTACACATGTAAGAAAGACAACTCTTCTAACGTACGAATCAAAATTGGAGAGATGTCCCCTTGATTGGAACCTATTACCATATGTAGTGCGTTCTTGCACTGGTGACCTATCACATATTCACCCTCAGTTAAGGCATGGAAAAGTACTTTATTGAGTGATTGGTGACATATTACAATATCAATATGTTGTAATGAGGAATCTCTACTAAAATATTGGAAAGTCATTGTCACACTCTCTGCTCTGAGCAACCATCTTATGATCGCACTTACACCATTGGTCACCCGAATCAAATCATGTACATTCGATATGTGTGCATTATTATTGAAATATGCTTGTCTTATTCCTAGAATAATATCAACATATTTACCCCTCTTTCACGCCAATCAGGCAAGGGACATAACTGCGTCAGGTATCATGGCTGAGTTTGGTTCGTTGTAAAAGTACAATTTTGTTGAAAGAAATTTCGTCAATTTGACCAAATTTCACGTGTGCATCTTTATATTGTTTTTCCAACCCACTTTTATGTCATGATGAATGGGTTTTGTCATGATTTATTGTTGGTAAACTTATTAACATTGAGATTGTAAGTTATCGTATCAAAGGCCTACTAATGCGGTCGTGTCTTTTGCCCTAGTCATTTCTCCATATTGTCCTAGATACTCGTAACTACAGCCGCCCAGATTGGGAACTTGTCTAGGTGTTAACACAATCCAGCCAATCTCTTCATTGATCGTGGACAAGTATCACAACACCACTAAGAGTGCAATATGACATCTTTTATACAATAAAATAATTGTCTTGACCTGCTTGTGTGTATTTATTCGTGTTGTACATTTGGCAGAGATTTCAGGTGAAAGGTCTTGTAACTTTTATTTTTATTTCTCAAAAGAAGTTGAGGATTGCCTGTTTCTTTCATGTGACTGTCACAACACGACAGATTATATGAAAGCAGGACAGAGTGAACTACTGCAACATGAAAGAATCGGGAGGTCCTTGAGAACTTGATAACACGCGCGCGCGCACGCACACACACACATACACATACACAGAGTGTCAGAACTCATGACTCTTCAGTCAACCTCCACTGCATATTTACGCTTATTACTCACCCGTTGAATATATCACTGTTTAATAATTTTACAATGTTATTACACATTGTATAATAACATCTCGTGATTTACTTATGACGTCATAGTGGTTTACTGTTATGACGTCACAATGGTAATACCCCTGTCACAATAGTAGTAGGCCTACCTTGAATCGCGGAAAGCTGAGTGTTATCTGACTGTGAGCAATTTCTATCAATTTATGTTGGAGAATAATAAACAGAATTCTAAACTCTCTTCCGTGAAATACCATTTTTATATTACTCGTGAAAGATTTAGTATCAAACTCGTTTAATACAGATGGTATTACACGGCAGCTCGTTTAATATCCTACATGACACCATTGTTTTAAATGATGCTTGTCCTGGACCCCTATACTCCACCCCTGTCAGGGTTGTGGGTGGGAAATGGACCCCAACAACCTACTGTGGCTGTAAGAACAATGTAATGGATCCGGTGACTTGCCACATTGCATCTCATCTACCTCACGGCGTGGTTTGGTGTTCATAATGATCACTGGATTGTCTAGCCAAGACTCGGTTATTGACAGGGTGTAGTCATATATCTGGAAAAGTGCGTTAAACAACCAACTTCTGGCACATCTAGTAATTCTTTTGTCACAGGTATGTACTGTACGTGTGTTAATGTTTTTTAAATGTAGAAGATTTTCTGTTGATTTTCTATCGTTAACGAAGTATAATCTCTAAAGGAATACTAGAGATTACGCCACTTACATATTCAAGAGATTGACAGACAGACAGTTTTATTCAGTAAAAGGCACTGCATATTACAGCCAAATGCATGATCTCACATCACATAAATGGTGCACATGAATTTATAAAAATGTTCTGCTCTTAAGTCTAATTTGTACATACTATGAAAATAAACTGACATTCTGAATCACAATAAATATTGGCAGATTGCATACTATTTATAAAGATGTTTATCGTATGAGGTTGACTGAAATATTTCACAATATATCTATCTCGAGCATCAGAAAAACATTCACAAATATACAAGATATGCCACTCATCTTCAACAATATTTATACCTTTTGATTAACAAAATAACTAAAATATTTCAATTTAAACAATATTTTCATTTCTCCCAGTTTCAGCATATTGAGCAGCAATAGTACTCGACGTACACGGTTTGTATTGCAGGCTACCTCACCGACGTCACCTGTGTAATCTATCGCAAATGGCACCATATATTAACAATAACGATTTATGTCATAGAATTCATGCTCTCGATCGTCTGTTACTCTCCAACAATAAGTTGTAATTAAATACAGATAAACAGAACAGTTATGATTGTAACTGCCCTCCAGGCTAACAAACATTAGTTTTGTTAGCCTTTTTATAAATCCCAAGGTGAAGTTACACTTGTCGGTTGTAAAGTAGTACTTATCCATAACTTATTTAAACAGCTGTCAGATTAATTATACTTTTTGTGTGTGGAAATTTGGAAACGTTGTATGTACTTTGAACAATGTTAAAATGAGCACATCAATAACTCAGCGATGAAATATCTGTATTCAAGCAGTCTGCATTACAGCAACGGTTATTTTCCTAAAGACTTGCTTGAATACTAGAATACCACTTAAAGTTTGTAAACAAATCATCCAACAAGTAAAGATAACTACAGTTAATTGTCTTCCTGAGTCTGGTTTCCGTCATACAAAAACTGTAGTTGCTCATTTTGTGGTGCTGATAACTAGGGTCTTACAACGTTAACAAGTGCGGTCATTGTCAATAGTCTGGCATTCCGTCCTCAAGAAATAATATAAGTGTCAATATGAGTACAGTGTCAATATCTCCTCGTTGACAGTATAAGGCATGGGTGAGGCATTGCGTTCCATTGTTGATGGATGACTTGTTTCAGTACATCAAGACTTTATACTGGAGGATATCTCTGCCATATTCTGCGACTCATAACATCCCAAACATGCAGGAGATCAAGCTAGTTGCGCTGCTTTGTGCTCTGGGTATATAAACACGGCTGATTTTTAGGCAATCTCGGACAGTTTTCTTTCAGACAAACGACTCTCTCTTTAACACGCTTCCTGACATGAACAGATGAAGTTTTGTGATTCTGAGAAGGTCTGTACCCTCCCCAGGCTTGGTTGACCTGAACGCTGATGGTCCTTAACCTTATTAATTATAAGTTTTCAGGCCAATCGTCTGACAGTCGATGGCCGAACGACTAACATCTCATGCAATAGCCCTCAATGACACCCAAGAATTCCGCATACCAATAACTTGTCATCTTTGAGCATTTGTCAGTTGAGGAGGTCCCATATTTGTTGATCAACATGAAATCAATTGATTTTCCAAGTTACTGACCTGTAAAATTAGTTTACTTAACCTAAATGACGGGTACACGTGTTACGCAGAACATGCACATCTAAAATCTATGAATAGTGCGTCCGAAGGGTCACAATAGTCACATAAACAGACATAACAGTGATATAAATATGAAAGGCCACATGGAGTAACAAATGTTATATTTGATATTACACTATCTCAGTGAAGTACAGATTCTAGTACTTTTGTGAGGTTTAGTCCAAGTTTCACAAAGTCAGTCATCCACATAGCCGCTGCGGCTGCCACAAAAATGGAAGCCGGACAACTGGTAGTCTAGATCACGGACTTTGTGTACCCCTCTGACAAGTGGAAATCAGCATGGCTCCCACGGCCGAAAGCTATGAATGCACAATACCATTTACAACGTACGAAAACCTAATGCTGCCACTTTTGTAGCATAAAATATTTTTTTCAATTTCTCGTTGCTTTACTATTTTCTCGTTGCTTTGAGTATTTATTCGTAACTTCAAGTTTCTTTCAAAAACTTGAAATTTTAAATATTTGCTCATTGCTTTGAATAAACAGTCGAAATTTAGAGATTTTGAAAGAAAGTTGAAGGAACAAGAAAATAGTCGAAGCAGCGAGAAAATTACTGAAGTTACGAGATAATATTCGTAGGAACGAGTAAATACTTGAAATTTCAAGTTTTTTAAAGAATCTTGAAGGAATAAGAAAATATTCGAAGAAACGAAAAATTAATCGAAACAACAAGAAAAAAATAGTGAAGCAACGAAAACGTGAAAAAAACATTTTAGGCTACAAAAGTTCCTACGAGAAAATACTCCTAGGAACGAGTAAATACTCGAAATTTCAAGTTCTGAAAGAAACACGAAGCAACCAGAAAATATTCGAGGCAACGAGAAAATAACCGAAGCAACGAAAGAATAATTGAAGTAACGAGAAAATACTCCCTAGCACCAACGAAGCAATGGAATCAATGAGAAATGTCGCTGAAAACATGTTTTATGCTACTAATGTCGCAGCAATAGGTTTTCGTAAAACAGACGTCAGTTTTAACTCATGTTATATTTGGGATTAGACTTTCTCAGCAAAGTACAATTTGTTTTTTGGGGTTCAGTCCTGTCGGGGATTCGAAACCAGACTCTCGCTATATTAATTATGGAGGTTAAAATTCATACGTGTTGCGATACATTTCTGTGTGTATATTTCCATGAGGTACATGCCATGTATGATATCAACACAGAACAATTTTAGGGAATTTAGCGCGTTACACACAAAAGTGACAAGTAAGTTCATACCAACATGATGTTCTTTTATAAATAAACATGAAACAGTTTCCTGTGTTTGTAATGTGTTTGAATCAGGGCAGCTTCATGATGTCAGCAAATGATCAGGTACATAAAACAGACGACAAAAGAGTACTTTACCTTTTGCAAACGGTGAATACACGTTAAATTCACCTTCACACTTGCAAATATAGGAGAATACACATAGATACACACATACTCCTATACACATATAGGAGAATGCAGTCAGTTGTTCATGTTATCAAGCATAACATCGTAACATACGGTTGCAATCAAAGACCACCTTTTTTGAGAACCATGAACGTATAAAATGAAACAAACTTGCTTTCCGCTTTATCACTGATAACGTCATATCTTTCAAGAAAATAATATATGTCTTCAGATTAACTTTAAACGCCAAACCCTCGTCATCCCATTGGCTGTATAACACATGTATGCAAGAGAAGAAATATTTCCCCCGATGTGTTTTGTTCCCAGGACACCAAGGCTCTTTATGGTTACAGACCTTTTTCTCCTATAGTCTGGTTCATGTGTGAAATAACTTAGATTTGCATATCTCAACTATCAAAACAACAGCAGCTATCCCCACTCCACAGCCCGAAACAACTACAACTGTGAACAAATCCCTCAGTTCCAGGACATGTTCGCCTTCATCCCCAGGTGAACACACCTTTCCATCCTGGTAGGGCTGTTCATACCACCTGTCAATTATCCCGCGATCCACCAGGAACAGCACCCTGTTAAATCAAAACATTAAGACGATTGAATTTTTAGTATGAAACAACAGATCTACGCGTTGGGTGAATGTCGACATCTGACCACATTCACACGTGTAACGTTCTTTAAGCTTACCCTTTTCGAGAACACCTGGTGTAATCACTGATGGTCAGTGATCCATTTGTCCTTTAATTGTTTTTGAATTTAGTCAAGACTGGGTATTTTTTAAACTAACGTTCTCTATTTAATCGTTTCGAGCACAACTGGTAGCATTCTATTTGATCACGATTCATTAATACATTCTCATGATCAGATCAGAATCGCTAAGTGCTTTTGTAGAGATTGATTATGCCTTTGGAAATAATTTTGTCGCTTATATTTTCGTATGGATACTCACTCTGGGTTCATTAGCAAAGCAAGAGGAGAGTGTTTGGGTACAATCAGGAAGAAGTGGTCGGAAACAGTTGTTTGCTTGTGTGATCCATGTCGCATGTTTCCACCATATAGCTGCTGATGGTGAACTTATTCGTGATGACAGCATACCGCCCTTCAGCTAGTCTGGTCCTGTGGTACATTCTGTCTTCCTCAATAGTGAGGTTGTCAGGTTGGTGCTCCCTGATCTTCTTCCAAATTTGTTTGTTAACAGAATCATTTGACATCTACAATGAAGTATCAGTGATCATGTCAGTGATCTCAAATGGGTATCATTTGATCAAATTATTTAATGATTGTTGCAACAATATAAACAATGAATGCTACATACACATGGCAGAAAGGAGAATACATCACCTACTCGCAATGTCTCTGCGACGAATGATCCCGTTTCAATTCCAATATCATAGCCACTGGCAAGCAGACCTTCTAGATCCGTGAATGGGACATTATCCTTGCTCACAGTTAGGAAAGCAACCAGATTCCCAGAAAACACTGACGTGATTGGAATACATGTCAGCCACCAAAAGGCGAGCAGGATCCGATAAGACTCTGTGGTTGGCAGTGTAGACGACCCTGTGATCGTTAATGTATATATCTTTGTTGATTATTAAATTGCTTCTATGTTTGCAGATACTTTCATAACCGGACAATATCGGAAACATTACACAGGTTTCCTGTTGGAAAATGAGCTTACTTGGAATTAGATGGATGGTCAATCATTTACTGTGAATCTATCCATGAAATAAATACATAGGTTGTAATACTTTGTTACAGTAATGACAAAAAAGTAAAACCCAACACAGAAAGAAATTGGACTGATGATTGTTAATTTTTGAAATTGTGATATATTCTGAATTTCACGAGAATCACCATCTTCGATATATTAAAACAGTCACAGTACCTTGCTTGCATATAACACCAACAGTTGACATTATTGTCTCCGGTGTCTGGTAACCATCATTTCTGGTTCGCTCTTTTGGACTGACTCTGTTGAATATCAGGAAGAAAGCAGTAACCCCAACAAGTATCGCCAAAAGACACACATAGAACTGCCACTTGAAATAGGATAGCAGTGCTGCCCAGTTGACGGGTGAGTCTTGTTTCTTGTAGAGGATGACAGCCCCTGTGTATCTGAATGGATACAGGAAGGTCACGTACTTTAGTCTCAGAGGGTTTATACCATAGGGCGCGGCTGATATGTCCACCGTCTGAAATGATTGACATGAGAAACATTGTAGTGCCAGCAGTTGACTGTAGAAAGGATTGTTGACTGTAGGAAACTAGAAACGGTTGTGATTTTCCCTCTTTCGAATCTTCATTTTAATACTACTGAACTGCGACCGTTTGTAAAGGGTGGTCAGTGGTTTTGTTGAAATGGAAAAGACATGATTTTGCCACGACGTCACCCTTAACAAGTTTGAAACATATGCTTTTGCCAAAATGTATTGTTCATGATATACCGGACTGGAAATTGTACATATTACAGACTAACCGACCATGTTCATCTATCTGCAACCTGCTAAGGCCCACTAGAAACAATCGGCATCGGACATAATCTCTTATCGTGCTGGTCAGATTGAGTTAAGCTAACAGGTCCAACGTGGAATACGTGTATCTGGTTTACGGGTATGATTATATTCCACTGACGTTCACAAAAACGACTACTATGTTGAGTTTTATCAGTAAATGCGACTATTTGTAGTATCCAGAATAGGTATAAAAAACGCACGACCGCCTCTAATCAATCCGTGACCGTCTTATCAACTCTTTTTGTGTTGTGTAGGTTGGTAGTGCACATTGGTACCCCTGCCGAGCGAGCAGTTTCTCTAATCCTCGTTTTAAGCTGTCTGTCAATCTGTCTTACAGTTAGTCAACGGTCCCCATGGTCCCTAGTATGGTGATCTGCCTTCAGTTGTTGGCATTCTATTGTCTGTTTTCACATTGTCTTATCATTTTTAGTTAACATGCTTTAAATTTCATCACTAGTTTTAAATGGATATCTGTGATACACTAGAAGTTTTACTGTTCTTCGTCAACAGGTTTTTATTGATATATGATATAATCATTAAGTGTTCTCGTTGCGATATGGCTGAAATATTGCCGGTGTGAAGATAAATATTAACTCACTCACTCAGTTACTCAACGATGTGTGAATGAGTCCTTACTTTTTGTTATACATGTCTTCACAATAGAGGGACAGCGTGTCTGTAGTTATTGATGTCAGTAAAACAGTAACATCACCTCAAATGCCATTGCACCAACATGATTAATGAGGGATTCACAATTGAGAACAGTTATTTGAATATTATTCACATTGTACACATTATTAAAATTAATCAGTTTTGTCTCATCAGCAGTGACAATGACATCAGCCTACATGTATAAGTACCTAGATGAATCAAAATGTTTAACTGTGTGAAAAGTGAAATCTCATCTCTACCTTCAGCACGGTAACAAACGGTTTGACTTTGAATATATAATACCCTGTCTTGTATTGGGACGGTTTCAACAATACTGAAAATGGCGCATTTACGCCGGTGTGTTAGTATTGTCTGCAATATCAATGGCTTCCTGTGTTAGTCTCGTGTTTAGCTTGTACTTGTAGTCAGGTTAACTCCAAATTATTCATTGCTATCGCCATGTTGAGAAATCCCAAACTAACCCATATGATCTTGTGACCTACGTCTTTCAATGACATCAATGTCAGTTATTGATGCTCTACATTTACCTTGTTTACCAACAGTCCAATCACTCCTGTCCATGTGCCATTGTCATACAACCCCCAAGATCGATCTTCCGGCACAACGTATGTGTAGCTGAAAGGAAACATTACAAATATATCCAATATCACCATGGAGCTTACTGTATTTCGATATATAACTGATCGATATTTCGAAATCAATTTCGTGACGCGTTCATCAACATTACAAATAAGTTGTCAAGAAGAGAAACAGCGCATTGAGTTCATGATTATTAGGATACGCATGTGGCAATTTGCAGACTACTCTTTCTGCTACATCAAAGTTCCCCAAAAGGTTACCTGAAGTTCAGCACCGCTGACAGATGGGATATGAGTTTGTGGCAAGGCCCGGAGGAGGTTCTGGTTTTGTAATTTACCTCGCATAAATACCACTGAAATGGAAGACGTGACAATTGATCGCCTTAGTTGTAAAGTATGGCCTGGGAACGACGATAATAATTACAAATAGATACATTTCAAACAGAAACGAAGTGTACAAGACAGTCGGAGACAATATTAGATTGAGAGACTTCAAGAACAAGGGCAAGAGACATTCACGTTGACATCACTGAAGAACAGTCGATCAGCCTTTATCCTGCTCGTATGAAGTGACTAAAATGTTCAAAGCTGCATGTAATCACTCGTTCCCCCACCCTATATACATTGGTATGCATGTCCTAGTTATCACTGATGTAGGCGTAGTGGAGACCCACCGGTAATATTGCTACCTTCAGTTCCCTCCCATTCAAACCAGTCTTGGTGTTGGGGAAAACACGAGACGAAAGGTCCTCTGTAGGTACTTGTGAAACATATTGCAGTTGTCGCGAAGCTTTCTTCCACATCAGAGTCTGCAGCAAGGTGATGTTCTGACAACATAGTGTAGTATTCTGTATTCATATCACAAGATCTTTGCTGTATTACACCATCCCTTCAGGTGCTGGCGATTGTGATGAGTTTTAGCCACTAGTTAAAACAACGAATATACTATGATGAAAATTTTGCATGAGTTAAATTTACCTTGAACGTTTTGGCATTTGAGTACCCTCTTAGGAGGACGGAACTATTTCTTTTTCAGTAACCTTTTATGAGAGTAATAACGAGATGAACTCATGTCTAACACACCTTGCACAGATTGCCAGATAGGTTGTCAATCGTTGTTACAGCTACGTTGTCCAACACGATGTCGTCTATGATCAGTGCGTCTATATCCCCAGTTGTCAATACTACCAGCCATCTAGAGAAGTTTCGAAGAAGTAAGCCTGCTCCTAGGTCTCGGTCAAGCTGCTGAACCTGTTCACCAGAGGTGGATATGTGTATAACGTTATATTACTTCGTACTAAATAATGAGACATCGTTGGGTTTGTATTATATTATTTCTGGTAGGATTCCAGAGAGGACAGTTGTCCTCTAGGTATAATTCTCAAGTGTAACCTGGAATCTTCTTCAACAGTTAATAGGAATCCGAGATAG
Source organism: Haliotis rubra (assembly GCF_003918875.1). Lineage (NCBI taxonomy): Eukaryota > Metazoa > Mollusca > Gastropoda > Lepetellida > Haliotidae > Haliotis > Haliotis rubra. Next base: position 346,955 of record NW_025767140.1, on the reverse strand, counting down.
TATTTGATATGCTTTAAGATGTTTAAGCCAGCATACGCTTCAAGCGATCGCATCTATCATTTCACATTACATCAATATCAGCTGAATGAAGATCATAATTTCACCCAAGATATGAAGTTTCTAAACTAAAGGTCCATTTTAGAATAAAGATGACTTCGTGAGAATAATTACCACTGCCACTGTTAGCATTGTTAGCTTTAGATTACAGGTGTTCAACATTTCTTTGCTGATCTCACATCCGGTGACTGGTATCACTTAATTGACGCCATATGTGATATATTTGGTGACATCTGTTGTTAGTATTTTCCACATAGCAATACCTTGTGTAGAAGATGATTTATTGTTCCGATGTCAGCGACAACAAGAAACTTGAGATTTCTTTTGACAGACTCCAGATTTGAATATAGCATGACTGTAGACAAATGGGACATTATCATGCTGGGGTAGCCATCAACATCCCAAAATTAAGGCTTTCCTCTGCAGTGACGTTGTTCTGATGATCTGGTCTATCTGCGGATCTTAATAACATAGAATCATGTCATTAAATGGGAAAATGTAATCATGAATTGAGACACGATGACAAAAAGAGAGTGAGGAAGTATATTCTTGTGAAAGGAAAGACGCTCGGTGGAGGAATGAAGTTTATGTTTTTATGGTCACACATTTCATGTAGAAATAACGTCATGCACTTTCTCTCAGTGTATATATCTAAGTTGCACACATATACAGTACTGGGAAGACACAGTTTAGTGTCGTGAAACAAGGACAAAACACTCTTACAAAACAACTTAACAAAACAATTAAAGTGGTAACCTGTCTTGTGTCCAATAATAACGACCGTCGGTGACATTTCATTCTCAAGGAAGAAGTTCCAGGTATCAGAAACAGTTTGCTTGTATTCAAGATGCCAACGTGCTGAAAACAGAGAAACGTAGTAGCTTGTAGAAATGTTCTGATGTAATATAACGGCATTAATGCAAACTTATGTCAAACCTATTATTGAGAATTTTGGTTATTTCGTGATGGACTTTATTATACTATTTCGTAATAAATCAAGAGTTATAGAACATAATAACTTGGAGTAAAAGAATGAAAAAGGCTTTTAAGCATTAGTTAACGGTGAATAACCGATAGGTAGTGTATAGTAATTCTCCGATCACAAGGCATGAGATCACTGAATGATGGAACTTTGATCGAATAAAAACATTGTATCGGGCAATACAACACCGTGACAACGGTGGAGCATGCTCGAACATTTTTAAAAAACACTGTCAACACAAGCAAGATGGTGAGGGTTTCAAAGTCAGCAGTCACATTTAGTGTCCGTGTCACCTTGTAATGAAGAGATGGTCTTCTGAAACTTTATGGAATCTGTGTATCAGAGGATGGTTGACTATCATATTTACTTGTGAAATTCACCCATAATTTACGTTTCTTATTATTAGGAAAATCACTGTGAGTGAGTATGGTGATATGTAATGAAATCAATAATTTGTAGCTGAAATATGGATCTTTCTATTTTCCCAAAGAGATGACTTCATGAAACATGCAACATATTGTGGGTATTGTTTAAACCGGTGTTTTGAACTTAAGAAATCTGAATATTATTATGATTACTGAGCTTTAAGTTGTATACACTGTTGGTGTATCATGGATTTTATAGTGTTTATAAATTTATGCCAGAGGCGTAAGCTAGTGCAGAAGTGTTTGGTGGCATTGTCATTTGAAAATAGTGAAAAGTAAGTTCTGTATATTCTAGAAACGTAGAAACTTCCTTTATTTGCTTAGTGGTTTGCATCGTCAGACATTATTGATGCAAATTATCTCCCTATCAGAACAAGTTTTTTAGGCAACCTGCGATGCGCTCACAGAGCACATGTCAGTCAGAGCAACACGCAAGTCAGACTCAGAGAACATTTGATCGACATATTTTTGCGGAGAAATCACTCTTCAAGCAGGAAATTATGCTTTACGCAAAAGAATGCTCACAATATATTTTAGTGACTATCTATTTCATTAATAATAGCAACATATGGAGTACTGAGTCATAGTCTTGTATTCAGAGGTTGTATATGTATGAAAGTATCAGGGAAATATGTATTCATTTTCTGCATTTCATTGTTGCAGAATATACTTTGAGATCCACATGGTCATTAAAAGGATATTAGAAGACTCCGCATTTAGTCATTGTGCATTCAAAACAGATGGATTGAGGCGCAGTAAAAGTTATGTTAGTATAGAGTCTGTGTTTAGTTATTCCTGAAAGCATGGGAGTCCATCGATGATGTGTTAATAGTTCTGACTCAGGGACATCCGCCTCTAACTCCTTGCCCTAGTGGCTGTGTACACGGCAGGGTCTGGACATCGCATCCGAGTCACAGAACGGCAATAAGTGAGATAAAGTGTCGCGGGGAAATGGACACGAGACGCAGTTACGACAGAAAACAGGAGTGGTGAAAGACACTCAACAATCGTTATGGGTGGCTGAAAAAGTTAGAGCGCTGATTTTAAAGTAGGATTTTGGCTCCCTTACACTGAGATCGTTGGTCCGAATTCCAGATGGTACTGAACCCAAAAACGATACTAGAGTTGTACTTTGCTAAGAAAGTGTCAACCCAAATACATAATTTGCTTCATAACACTTGATATGGATGAAAATCAATACATACTACTGACAATAAGTATGGGAACACCCAAATCTCAAAGTATAACAAAGTAAATTTAAAGTGGCATGGTCAATTACAAGGGTAAATAAAACAATGTTTGGTGTAAAAATGTAATGGTTTTATGGTCAGATATCACTGACGGCAATTCCAATACAAGCAGCGGAAGAGGATCGGGGTCCAAGAGTTTGTCCTCAACGTTGATTGAAGCATTATGTACATCTGCGCCCCAAGGACCTTAAACTGGTGCGGAGGGTTCCTTGTGGAATCAACTGTCATTCCATCTGGAGCCACTGTACAAGAACCTGAAGAGTCGGTGCCATTCCATGATTTCGCTAACACGTGGTCCAAGAATGTCCCATCGATGTTCAATTGGACACAGGTGAGGTGAATAAGCTGGCCCCTGCATCATATTCACATTATTTTGTTGCAAGATGTCTCTAACGACTCGAGCTCGATGTGGTCTGGCATTGTCATCTTGCAGGTGTGCTCCGGCACCAATGGTGTTCAAAGTTGGAAGAACCAGAGGATGCAGAATCTCATCCCGATACCTCAATCCAATCAAATTGCCCTGTACATGGTACAGAAGAGTACGGTGATGTAAGCTGAAGCCCACCAAACCATCACAGAGCCACCACTAAATCTGTTCCTCTCCATCACAGTAGCATCATGGTAACGTTCTCCACGCCGCCTCAAAACCCTAATCCTTCCATCGTTGTGCTCAAGACAGAATCGTATCTCGTCCGTGAAGGGTACCACGGACCACTTTTGATGATTCCATCTCAAATGTGCCCTGGCCCAGGCCAGTCTTGCAGCCTGGTGATGTGGACGGAGAGGAGGACGTACCGCTGGACGACGTGACCCTAGATTAGCAGCTCTGAAACGGTTCCTGATGGTTGAGATGCTGACGCTGGTGTTGGCTGCATGACTGAGCTGCAGCCGTAGAGCACTGGCAGTTGCGAAGCGGTTCCTAAGGGCGTGGACTACAACATGTCGATCTTCTGCCTTTGTCGTTTTTCCAGTGGTTTGGAACCGTTCCCTCAACCTGTGAATGACGGAAGGGGACACCTGAAGACAACGAGCAACGCTTATTAAAGATTCACCATCCTGTAGCCATGCAATGGCCCTGCTTCTGTCGTGGCCGATTAATGGTCTACGCTGCGGAATGTTGGGGTAATTGTGAGGCTTCAACACTGTCTGCAGATACATTTAAAGGAAAGGTTGCCACAACATGCATGGGAAGTCTGTCTTTCACGTGCACTAGGTTGTTGTGTATGGGCGTTTGAATCAATTTTTGCTGTTTTGGACAATTTTCAGTTTCATCAAAACTTAACGAATATTGAAGCAATTGCTTCAACTGTTGTTTCAACATGTCGTTTCAAGTGTCCAGATACATTTCACTTTTATGAATTAATGAAGTTACCACTGTAAGGTTTGTGCACGGCTATCAGATTTGAGGGTGTTCCCATACTTTTTGTTTGTAGTATATAAGATTCACAACCTGAGGAATTAAGAGGCTTGTAATACCGACTACTTACAATGACATGAACTGACCAAAGCACCCAGTACAAATCCTCCATGGAAAAACAGAAGAGTAGTATCCACGACGTTATGCATTGCCATGTTCATTGGCCTAACTAGTCCAGCACAGGTGAGAAACTCTGACTATTGATTTTAATCCACTAATTACACAGCACATCTACAATATGTACACAACACTCAGGCACCATTAAGCATTTGTGTCTTCGTGACATCAACATGTGAACTGGCTGGTAAAAGAGCTAACGAACATGACTGTCTTCTGTTTGCTGTTCATTAGGAGTCTGACAAATTAAACTGCTCAAGGACATTGATGTTTGTCATCCGGTAAAGTCACGCCGTTGTAAGTTGTTCGATGTTTGTACATTTCATGTTATTAATCAATTTAAGTTTAACTGACATCAAATAAGATCATCTATACACATGGTATGTTTACCTCAGTTGATGGAAGATATAGAACTATTTTGTGTCACGTTATATTAATAACCTTTACCTTAAGTATCGTATTGAACGAGTAACTGAGCATTGTGAGCAAGCGCCTTAAAATTTATGGAATGCCGATGTTGAATGAAAACTGATAGTTTATTGCAGTAAGCATATAGGGAAGTGCTTAATCTAATACTGAGTTCAGGAACCTGGATCCAATCAGGCGGAACCAAGCAAAGAGCCAGAAGAAAGGGCTGTGCCGATTGTGTTAGGGCATTGTTTTGACGATTTGAAGAGCAATCTTTACTGTAACTGCATTGCTCAATATTTGTATGGATGTTGGCCAGAAAACGTGTTGTAAATCCACAACGAAACAATGCAACGTCGCGACATATTGTGGCCCTGTGTCTCCTTCTCACATTGTGTTTGAGCGTGCTTGCGTGCTTGCGTGCGTTCGCTTGTGTGTGTTTGTAAGTGTCTGTGTATGCCTGTGTGTGCTTGTAAGTGTCTGTGTGTGCTTGTGTGTTTGTGTCTGTGTGTGCTTGTAAGTGTCTGTGTGTGCTTGTGTGTTTGTGTCTGTGTGTGCTTTTGTGTGTTTGTAAGTGTCTGTGTGCGCTTGTGTGTTTCTAAGTGTCTGTGTGTGCTCATAAGTGTATGTGTGTGCTTGTGTGTTTGTAAGTGTCTGTGTGTGCTTGTGTGTGTTTGTAAGTGTCTGTGTGTGCTTCTGTGTGTTTGTAAGTGTCTGTGTGTGTTTGTAAGTGTCTGTGTGTGCTTGTGTGTATGAAATGAATGTAAATTTTATATACAACTAAGTTCAAGAATAAATACAGAGATTATTGTACACTGCTGTAGGTGTGCTCTAACTTGGAAAATACAGTAATAATATATTTCATAATACAATTAAACGCCAATGAGTCGAACTGTGACATGATGACTGGATTGTCCGTTGGCTACTTTCCTCAATATGTATAATAGTTTATAGTTGTGTTACGTTAAATTGGCTGAGTAAATTACATAATGAAAATACAAGTGACGCGTGATATTCCTGCTTTTGTCAATGGAATTTGTTCTTAACAGCGTATTTTGAGTGTCATACTTCTTCAGACTATTTATTCTGTTTAGTATGGAATATTATGCTTAATACATCTTCGTATTCGTGTGTACATCCATAGGTGTTCATTACCAGCTTTAAATAATGTATAAATTCTAATTGACCAGTTTTTACGAGAATTTTAAGTTGAAGGTCCGACATGTTACTACAGTTCCACTACATTCTGTTCATTACAGGCCACAATCGAAGACAACTTTGGCTATCAGCATCAGGACTATTGATGAGGAGGAGACATCCGTGACGGTTGTCTAATGGGCTCATGTTTGACATTTAATTGTAACTGTTTTTGTGATTCAAAGTACAATTTGACTGTTTTTAGTGTTCGTCTTCTTCAATTAGTCGTTCATTTGCAAATATTTACTAAAAGGTATTAATGTACGCACTAGAGAAAGAGCACTTATTTAATGTTTAATATAATCTAGTGCTGATAAGTAACTATACACCGAAAAATATTACATAAAAATTACAAAAATATAAAAGAAGTGATAAAACCATTCTGAGACATTTCACACACAGACGCATTCTTTCCGGGAACAAACGGCGAAAAAAGTCAACGAACCACTTAAAGAACGTCTAAAAAAATCCAAAACGACTTTTTCTGATGTAACACGAAATGCACGTGCATACTGACGGTATCAGCCTACCCTACACGTGAGCAACACAGCAGTAAAAAGAACGTTAACACAAAAAAACATGCCACGTTTAAGATGTCGGAATGGCCAAACAAGGAGCTAAGCAGACCGTCATTGCGAGAACCTTCGGCTGCCCCCGAATGACTATGACAAACAGGCAATACGTCAGACAGGCATGGTAGTGGTCGAGAACGTGTGACAACAGCCGGTCGAGCACGTCGACCCTACCGCAGAGAGCATCTGACTTGTGACAACGGCCGATGATGATCGCCACATGCGGAAAAATTTATCTGGGAAATTGTTATGTAACGGCAACGACGGCACTAGCACACCGTCGACCCTACCGCGCAGTACATCTGACACTTCAAAACTGGCCTCGTCGATTAACATGGGCCAGGTGAGTTCGACGTTGCCAGATGAGTGATTGGCGACGTTTGATGATTACCGACGAGAGCAGTGCCTGTTCAGTAAAGACGGCCGCTCTCGTGTTTTCAGACGAGTAGGCGAACGTTTAGCGCCACGGGTGGGTGGATTAGTAAGTAGATGGACGGATGAATAGATTGGACGGTGGGTGGATGAGTGAGTAGCTGTACGGATGAACAGATTGGACGGATGGCTGGATTAGAGAGTAGATGAACTGAGGAATAGATTGGACGGTGGGTGGATTAGTGAGTACATGGACGGATGAATAGATTGGACGGTGGGTGGATTAGTGAGTAGATGGACGGATGAATAGATTGGACGGTGGGTGGATGAGTGAGTAGCTGTACGGATGAACAGATTGGACGGATGGCTGGATTAGTGAGTAGATGAACTGATGAATAGATTGGACGGTGGCAGGATTAGTGAGTAGATGAACGGATGAATAGATTGGACGGTGGCAGGATTAGTGAGTAGATGAACGGATGAATAGCTTGGACGGCGGGTGGGTGAGTTTAGTTTTACGCCGCTTTTAGCAATATTCCAGCATTATTACGGCAGGGGGGCACCAGAAATGGGCTTCACACACTGTACCCATGTGGAGAATCGAACCCGGGTATTTTTAGCGTGACGAAACAACGCTTTAACCACTAGGCTACCCCACCGCCCTGGTGGATTAGTGAGTAGATGGACGGATGAACAGTTTGGGTTTTGGATGGATTAGTAAGTAGATGGGCGGATGAATAGATTGAACGGTGGGTAGATTAGTGAGTAGATGGATGAATAAATAGATTGGACGGTGTGTGGATTAGTAAGTAGATGGACGGATGAATAGATTGAACGGTGGGTAGATTAGTGAGTAGATGGATGAATAAATAGATTGAACGGTGGGTGGATTAGTGAGTAGATGGACGGATGAATAGATTGAACGGTGGGTAGATTAGTGAGTAGAGGATGAATGAATAGATTGGACGCTGTGTTGATTAGTGAGTAGATGGATGAATGAATTTATTGAACGGTGGGTGGATGAGCGAGTAGATGAACGGATGAATAGATTGGAAATAAAAGATTCAATAATAAGACCGTCAGTATCCTTGATTCGAGCAAATAGAGTGCAACTCAAGTGAGATAGACCGACTCAAAACAGAGATGAACAATAATTTAAAACATGTTTTCTAATCAAGGAGTTACATTCAAAGAAAAACAACCTTCTTATCTATGGTGTACCAGATGATAAAGAGTGAGTGAGTTTGGTTTTACGCCGCTTTTAGCAATATTCCAGCAATATCACGGCGGGGGACACCAGAAATGGGCTTCACACATTGTACCCATGTGGGGATTCGAACCCGGGTCTTCGGCGTGACGAGCCGACGTTTTAACCATTAGGCTACCCCACCGCCCCAGATGATAAAGAGCCAGGACCTGCAGTGAGAGAGGTCATTACACTGTTAGGCCTCAAGGAGGCGAGTGAGATTCAGTTTGTAAATGTTTATAGACTTACCCGAAAAAAGTACCAATCCAACCAATTTTCGAGCTTTAATGCCAAAACCTATCGTTGCAAAGTAGAACAAAGGAAAAATAGAGAGTATACAGTGCGCCAATCAAAGGATGGGCCTATTAAATGAGAGGAAAGTCCCAGATATCCTAAAGAAACAGAGATGGCGCTTGGTTAACCGAGCGTTTGAGCCCAGAAAGCAATATGAGGTTCAATCTCGAATCCTGGAGAGAAGACTAAACAGACTCCAAACTAGAAATAACGTTCCAACAACGAATGGGGAACAATCACCGCAGATCAGACACCGTAACGCGAACATCACAACAACAAAGGTGCATGGATATAACAACGACTGTTTTCTTCTTTCTTCTAATTTGTGCGACACTTTTTTGACGGATCACATATATCTTGGACATCTCTAAGACTATGCTCAAATGTGCCTGTGAGTAAGTACTTTGATCAGTGGTGATTTATGTTTACAATTTCACACGCGAGTTATATTCCATTTTCTGTTTTAAGGTGATATGTCATGCAATTTATTTATACATGTATGTGTCATGAATAATCATTAGATCCTTTGTTAGGGGAAATGAATATTCTGCATTTGGTAATGATAAGAAATTCGTTCCAGTAGACTTCAGGTAAATCGAACCTTGACCTTTAAGGTTATGTTTATGTTGTGCTTTGCAGGCACATTTGCAGATGCCCCAACATGTTTTGAAATACCGCACATATGCATGTATCTAGTTACACAATATTCAGGCGTAATTCTAGACATTGCAATTATGTTTCATTACTTACAAATACTTTGATTTTAACATGGTTATCAGATGGATGATATTAAAAAGATAAGGATGATTTCAGCTGACTGTAGGGGTTTTGCAGATAAAAATATAAGGAAAGAAGCTATGAATCTATATAGAAAGAAATTATATTCAATAATGTTCTTACGAGATATCCATATAGAAAAAGAAGATGTTAATGAAATGAGAAATGAATGGGGATTGCAGGGTATAATTGTACCTTTCAAGTCTAATTCAAGAGGGCGGTGGGGTAGTCTAATGGTTAAAGCGTTGGCTCGTCACGCCGAAGACCCGGGTTCGAATCCCCACATGGGAACAATGAGTGAAGCCCATTTCTGGTGTCCCCCGCCGTGATATTGCTGGAATATTGCTAAAAGCAGCGTAAAACCAAACTCAGTCAGTCAGTCAGTCTAATTCAAGAATTAACTGTTGCAATACTTTTCAGTAATAATATAGATCTTACTATACATAAAACTCTGTAAGACGAAGGCAGAAATTTTATTATTTCAGACATAACTATAGATAAAAGATTTACACTCACAAATCTTTATGGACCAAATATTGATTACCCATTATTTTATTTAAAGCTTTTTTGAAAATATATCAAATTTGGAGAATGAATCTTTGGTTATAGTTGGAGATTGGAATCTGGTTTTTGATCCTTCAATTGATTTAGAAAGTTACAAAAATATTAACAATTCCAAGGCCAGAAAAGTAGTTTTAAACACAATTGCAGCTTGCGATCTTGTGGATGTTTGGCGGGGATCAAATGAAAAAATTACATGGTCGGAAAACATTCAAGACAACAAGCCAGACTGGACGCTTTTTTAATCTCACAAGATTTGTTGAACCTTACACTTGATTCCGATATATTCCTGGGTATAAAACGGACTACTGAGCAATTAACTACATTTTTTCAAATACTATTAACTAAGAAAGAGGTCGAGGATATTGGAAATTGAATACTTCTTTATTGTTACAACCTTAATAAAGTGAACTTGTTAGATCCATACTAAAGAACACAGCTGAAGAATACTCAGATATGAAGTATATATGATGAAAATGCCAATGATTTTAATATAAAACTTAAGATTGATGATTGTGTATTTTTAGAAAGTTTTCTGTTGAAAGTTTCAATTTCATTTTCAACCTTTCTAAAAAGAAAACCAGAGGCAAAACCTCAGAATTAAAAAAACTAAAATTAACAATTATGAAGATTCAAAGATAGGACTTTCAAACTATAGATGAAAATGTCTTATCAGAACTGGCAAAACATTAACTAAAACTACAACAAATTAAAGAAGATGAAATAAGGGGCGTACAGCTCAGAAACAGAATTTTCTGGTATGAAGAGTGGAAAAAGCCAACCAGGTATTTTTGCAACCTAGAAAATATAAAACTTGTCAGCAAATCAACTAGTAAGATTGTCACGGATAACAATGATGAAATTACTGACAGCTATTCTATCTTGAATGAAAGGAGTGAGTGAGTGAGTTAATATTTAACGTCACATCGGCAATATCTCAGCCATATCGTGACAAAAACAATCAATACAATAAAAGGTGAATACATTTGGAAAATTAAAACTGTCGACGATGGACAGTAAAAATATAAGAGAATCACAGATATGAATATAAAACGAGCGAGGAAAGCTAAAACATTCCAATTAAAGAAGACAATACAATATAAAACACGGGCTATAGATCGCCAATAACTGACGGTAGATCACCATACTAGGAACCATGGGGACTTACATTACTTTTGCTACCTGCATGGATCCTAGCGTGATTTACACCATCCCTCTAGCCACTGGCGATTGTAGGAAAATGTAGCCAAAAGATTAAAATAACAAAATACTATGTTTAAAATGTGATAATTTATATTTTACTTTGAAAGTTTTGGTACTTACGTACCCTCTCTGGGGGGCAATAATATTACAGTACTTTAACCCCCTTTGAGGGTACAGCCACTAGCAATCTAAGTTTACTAATCTACACTACCAATCATTAAAATACATATATCTACAGAACATATTGTTCAAAATTCATCTATGAAATCAATTTCTTTTACAAAACCCAATAATTAAATGAAAAGTAACATTGTTAAAAAGATCCTTAACTCTTTTCACATTGAAATATTTATCCCTAATGATGGAGAATTCAACTCTTCCATCACAAGGGAGACAAAACGGGGGATCTTCACCTTTTAACAAGTATTCGTGAGTATAACGCGTATGGCCAATGCGACATCGTCGCATGATGACCTCCTCAATTCTGGACTGACAACCAAAGTAGGTGTAACCAATATAGGGTTCTATTTCATGTAATTTTATTGATACCGACTTGGGTGTCCCACTTCTGCATCAGATCCCAGATGTAAGTTCTAATGCTAGCTTTGAAATCGGAGTATGGAATAAGAATTGGTGTTACAGATAAGTTGAGTGCTGCTTTAGCAGCAAGATCAGCCATTGTGTTCCCAGAAATGCCAACATGGCTGGGTAACCAACAAAAGACATTGGCCAGTAGCAAGCTCATTATACAGTTCAAAAATTTCTATTAAAAGTGGATGTTTACAAGAAAGATCTTTAATAGCCTGAAGACACGAAAGAGAATCGGAAAAGATGATGTATTGCTTATATTTACGGTGTTTATTAATATATTTATGAGCTGTTAATATGGCGTTAGCTTGTCCTGTGAAACTAGAGCTGTTATTTGGTAGTCGAGAAGATATTGTTCTGGATGCATTGACAGTGGCACATGTCACCGCGCCACCATCCTTGGGCCCATCTGTAAATAAGGATTTGTATGTACTTGAATGAACACATTTTACAAAAGAATTCACTCTTCTGGCAGGATATATGAGGATGATACTTGTTTACAACATGTAGTAACACCCACTTAAAGTGACAATCTTAGAGACATGGAAGAAATAACATGAGATATTAAAAATATTTAAAAGAATAAATGTCCTGGAATAGATGGATTTCCAATAGATTTCTTTAACTATTTTTGGAATGGCCTTAAATATTGGATCTATAGATTTATTAAACATATTTCTGACAAGAATCAAATTTTCAATGAAAAGAGGTATCTTTACATGTATACCTAAGCAAAACAAAAAAAATACCCTTTTAAAAAACCTGGAGACCAATAACTTTATTGAATTCACTGTATAAGATAGTAAGCACCTGTATTTCTAATCGCTTAAGCAATCTTCTCTTATACATGAAAATCAGATTTGATTTATACCTCATAGAAACATAAATGAAAACACAAGATTACTGCATGACATTACGTTTGAGACAAAAAAGAGACACATTCCGGGTGTATTAATTTTGATCGATTTTGAAAAGGCGTTTGATACTGTTTCTAAAGATTTTATCAATTTGGTGTTAAAAGATTATTATCCGCAGGAAAAGTATCTTAACCTATAATACAACCCAGGAGTTGTCAAACTTGGTTGACTTAAACGCTGACGGTCCTTAACCGTAGTAGTTTATTTATGTTTTCAGGTCAATCGGCTGAGAGTCGATGGTCAAACAACTAACAGCTCATGCAATACCCCCTCAAAGACATCCAAGAATTCTGCGCACCAATAAATTGTCATCTTTGAGCAGGTATGAGTTGGGGAGGTCCCATATTTGTTCATCAACAATGAAATCAATTGATTTTCCAAATTATTGACCTGTAAAATCAGTTTACTGAAGCTTGATACTTGCTTAAATGGCGGGTACACGCGTTACACGTGATAATGGGCTTTGATTGCAGAACGTGCATATTTAAAATCTATGAATAACGCGTCTGATGGGTCACAATTATCACATGAACCGAAACAACAGTGTGTAGATAGATCCAATAAAGGTCAGAGTTCTCTAACATTTTAATAGTTATGGGAAAAGGGGCGGCAGTTCGATTGACTGCAGACAGTACTCGCCCTGCAACACAACAAAATTGAGATAAGTACTTGCACGATAACTAACAGAGATAGTTGTTTGAGTAAACACTAGGAAAATATTCAATTTATCAATATTTACCCTACCCTACTACTGCTGCACCTTTATTGCAATAATTACTGCAAATCATCACCACTGTAATATTTGTAAAAGTACCAATAACAAACACTCAAATATATTCACCACTATGGCACAAAACACTAACGAAACTGTAATTCCTAGTCATATTTAGCCCATAATATTATTGCACTTGTATTGCAAAAAATTACATAATCTATCACCATTGTAACTATTAATTACCTTCATAATAATAATGATGGTTATAGAATACAATAGTGTGATGTTATAAGGCACAAAACAAGAATACAACCAGGTTAGATGAGCTGACAGTATTTAAGCAGCATACAGCTATAACCAATGTAAACAATGACCTTTGAACTCTGGGGTCGTCACACTTCATGAAAGTTGTGGCCAATAACTACCAAAATACACAATTGGCAATGCTATTTACTGGAGGCTTTGTGAAAAGAATTATGTACTTTGTAAATTACATGAATATTCAGTCACAAGAATGCTTGTTATTTCTTCAAACATCAAATTCTTCAATGGCGCGAAATTGCCCCGTGACCCCTGACCTACAATACTGTCGCTTCATTATCGGCTACACAACAGTAGAATCTGTCACAATCAAGGTCTACAAGTCTAGATTAATTTACTGATCTATTACAGTTTCTTTCAATGCAAAATCGTTTGACTTACTCATTATTTGTACCATAACAACCACATGACCCTGCATCAAAACCCATACATTTTGCGTGGCTGTGAAGGGCAACACTGCCGTCACTTTGCAATATCAAATAGGCTAAACTATCAAATACAGTCAACAAGAGCAACCATGAGAAAGAAGACAAAGTTAACATACACCTATCTATGCTTTACAAGTAATAAAAAGATAATTTATTTGCTAAAATACTTACTATTAAAGAGAGACAAGCAGACGAACCCAAAGGGTTCCGCTACCAAAAGTTGAATAGTGGTTTAAAAACGAAACATTAATAAAAGGTGTGATTATGAAGAGGAAAGGGATTTAGAATAAACTTCTCAAATAATAAAATGAATAATACACTTGTCCACAAGTGATATAAATATAAAAGGCAATATGGAGTAACAAATGTTATATTTGATATTACACTTTCTCAGAAAAGTACAGATTCTACTACTTTTGGGGGGTTCAGTCCACGTTACACAAAGTCAGTCATCTAATCCACTCAGCCACTGTGCTGCCACAAAAATGGAAGTCAGGCAACTGGTAGTCTAGATCACGGACTTGGTGTATCCCTCTGACAAGTGGAAATCAGTACGGCTCCCACGGCCGAAGGCTATGAATACACAATGGCATTTTAAAAGTATGAAAGCCTATTGCTGTCACTTTTGTAGCAGAACATATTTTTTTCGATTAATTGGTCGTTATTTTCTCGTTGCCTCATGTTCCATGGAGTATTTTCTCGTAGGAACGTTTGTAGCATAAAATGATAATTTACTTCAACTATTTTCTCGTTCCTTCGAACGTTTTCTCGTTACTTCAAGTTTCTTTCAAAAACTTAAAAGTTTCAGTATTTTCTCATTGCTTTGAATAAATAGTCGAAATTTCAAGCTTTTGAAAGAAACCTGGAGAAACGAGAAAATCCTCGTGGCAAAGGGAAATTCATCGAAGCAACGAGAAAATAGTTGAAGCAGCGAGAACTTGTAAATCATTATTTTATGCTAAAAACGTTCCTACGAGAAAATACTCCCAGGAACATGAGGCAACGAGAAAATAACGATCAATTAATCGAAGTAACGAAAGAATAATTGATGTAACGAGAAAATACTCCCAAGATTCAACGAGAGATGTCGCTGATCAGTCATTGTACCAAAATGGTGGCAATTGATGGTTATCCATGTCTCCAGCATACACATGGTAATAGACATTTATAAATAAACAAGAAACTTTTTGGGGGGGACTTCAACTTTTGTTTCGGCAAGGCTGACTAGAAAACAAACACAAACTGTTTCAATACTGTTTGTTATCAGTGCCAGAAAGTAGTCGGAATAAGTTCACGACACTAAAAATGCAATGTCGCCAGTAAATTTCTATATTTAAATAAGGTTTGTTGCAATGATGTTGTTGGAACTGACAAAAAAAGTTATTTTTTGAGATAATATAGCAAATTTCTTCTAGAAAAAGGTCCTTCCACTGTGTACCAAATCCAAACTCAAATTATTCTCGATGTTTTCATGTCGCGAGAACTCGTCTAACCTACAAAACGTTTTAATTATCAACAGTTATTTCAACATACTGCCAGAAAATATTTTCATTCAGAGGGTTCAGAAATAGCCACTGAATATATTTTTTTAGCGTTAATGTCAACATAACAAAATATATTTCCTTAGCATCGCGTTAGAACTGGATTTTGTGAATGTCGCATTTAAGGACCTAACCTCCATAACATGTATTTCTTCCTGTAAACATTCATTTAACAGACTGAATTTACTCAAAAAACAATTGATGGAAGAGGACTTATACTATGTAACTTAAACTTGGTGACAGGTTTTGTAATTAGATGTCTGTGATGGAAAATCCTAACCTCCGTAACTTATAACTTCCGTAACAGTAATGTACATGTATTTA
The DNA here is from genome assembly GCF_003918875.1 of Haliotis rubra. NCBI lineage: Eukaryota > Metazoa > Mollusca > Gastropoda > Lepetellida > Haliotidae > Haliotis > Haliotis rubra. The sequence goes on along the minus strand of NW_025767140.1, from coordinate 331,243 downwards.
GCAAAGCGGATATTATTTCACAGGGATCCTCACGTGCTTCACGTGTACTATTGACACATGATGGATGTCATGTTTGTCTGGGTTTGATAAAACAGACAATTTTAATATAAGTTTATGTTTTAAATTCAAATTCTAGTGTAACCTCCGTAACGCGTTGCAAGTTACAGCATACATTGCTTTGTTGCTTTTAGAATTACTGTGAATTGCCTTTTCCGAATTATTACATTGATATTGATGGTATTGTTTCATGTTTATGCTTATATTTGAGAACTTTATGTCAAATTATAACCTCCATAACAGGGAGACACCTATGTAAATTTGGCATTACTGATCATGTCGTTTGTTTTGCAATTAAGTAAACCTTGGTATTCTTACAGTTCAAACATGTGAAATATTGATAAAATTATTGTTTTGACTGATTATGGTGTATGTTTTATATAAACACATTTGGAATCAAACATCTCATTTCCCTTTAAGTTCTTCATCAGACACGAATGTTTTCACTTAACACTATCTGATTATAAAAGCTCGAGGTAAACCAAGTTTATTGTGCTTCAACTGAATACATATTCCTCTTTAATTTGACAAATATGTAACTGTCTTAAATATGAAGTACATAATAATTCTCACCACCGTAACAGAAGTACAAGAAGTGGTATATCTCGAAAACCAAAAATATCTTACGAGTGAATGTTTGTTTTGAATAGGTTAGATGTTTGTTTTCAAGAAATAAATGTCATTTTATCAATATTGGATATTTCATTTCTGGTGCATGTGTAATCACAAGTGAGCCAATTATGCTGGAAAGACTGTGAAAACATATTTTATGTAACAAATGTGGCAGCATTAAGCTTTCGTAAAAAAAGAGGTCAGTTTTAACTCATGTTATATTTGAGATCACACTTTCTCAGCAAAATACAAACTCTTTTGTTGGGTTCATTCCCATCCGGAATTCGAACCCAGCCTCTCGCTTTTATGATTATGGAGGTTACAATTCATACGTGATGCGATACATTTTTGTGTGTATATTTCCTTAAGGTACATGCCATGTATGATATCAACACAGAGCAAGTATAGGGAATTTAGCGACAAGTTAGAAAGGTGACAAGTAAGTTCATACCAACATGATGTTCTTTTATAAATAAACTTTAATCAGTTTCATGATGTCAACAAATTATCAGGTACTTTATTATGTATCGCACTGTAGAGGTCCTGCCGGCGCCTCAGAGCAAAGCCTCGTAAAGCAGACGACAAAAAGAGTACTTACACTTTACCTTTTTGCAAACGGTGAATACAAGTTTAACACACTTCACACTTTGCTTGCAAAGATACACATATAGGAGAATGCAGTCAGATGTTAATGTTATCAAGATGCAACAAAAGACCCCCTTCCTTGAAAACTATGAAAGTATATGGAAACAAAAGTGCTTTCCGCTTTATCATTGATAACATCATATCTTTCAAGGAAATAATATATTTCTACAGATTAAATTTAAACGCCAAACCCTCGTCATCCCACTGGCTGTATAACACATGTATGCAAGCGAAGAAATATTTCCACCAAGGTGTTTTGTTCCCAGGACACCAAGGCTCTTTACGGTTAGAGCTCTTTCTCTCTTATAATCTGGTTCATGTGTGAAATAACTTAGATTTGCATATCTCAAATATCAAAACAGCAGCAGCTATCCCCATTCCACAGCCGGAAACAACTACAACTGTGAACAAATCCCTCAGTTTCACGACACGTTCGCCTTCATCCTCAGGTGAACACAACTTTCCATCCTGGTAGGGCTGTTCATACCACTTGTCAGTAATCCCGCGATCCACCAGGAACTGCACCCTGTTAGATCGAAGCATTAAAACGATTGATTTTTAGTATGAAACAACAGACCTAAGCGTTAGGTGAATGTCGACATCTGACCCCATTCACACGTGTAACTTTCTTTAAGCTTACCCTTTTCGATAACACATGCTGTCATCAATGATTTTTAGTAACATATACATATGATTTTCATAGCTGTTCCTGAACTGTTTCTTAATATAGTCAATACTGGGTATTTTCTTGCACTGACGTTCCATATTGAATCGTTTCGAGCACAACTGGTAGTATTTCTATTTGATCACAATTCATTAATACATTCTGGATAAGAACCAGTCAGTGCTTTTGTAGATATTTATTATGGCTTTGGAAATAGTTTTGTAGCCTATATTTTCATATGGATACTCACTCTGGATTCATTAGCATTGCAAGAGGAGAGTGTTTGGGTACAATCAGGGAAAAAGTGGTCGGAAACAGTTGTTTGCTTGTGTGATCCATGTTGCAGGTTTCTACCATATAGCTGCTGACAGTGAGCCTATTCGTGATGAAAGCATACAGCCCTTCAGCTAGTCTGGTCCTGTGGTGCATAATGTCTTCCTCAATAGTGAAGTTGTCAGGTTGAAGCTCCCTGGTCTTTTTCCAGATTTGCTTGTTGATAGAATCATTCGACATCTACAATGATATATCATTGATCATGTCAGTGATCTCAAATGGGTATCATTTGTTGAAATGATTTAAGGATTGTTGCAACAACATAAACAATAAGTACTGCATACAAATGATAGAATTTATTCTATCACGTTCAGTGGAGGTTGACATTGGGAATTATCAACCCGCGTTAGGTTTTATCCAACGAGACTATGGACTACGGCTCTATGAATGTGATGACGCATTTATCTTACCGAATGTTTCAAGCTACCATCAATAAAAACCACAGAAACAACACTTTTATTCACAACAACAACTAAATTTAACTGGAAAGGTATAAGACATTGATTGGCCCTCAGAAAACTTTATCCACAGGGTGGGCGGTGAATATGGAAATTTGTTCAGTGTCACGTGGACCAATCAGAGATCGGGGTTCTTACATGAGGCACGATAAAAGATAATACATCACCTACACGCAAGGTCTCTGCAATGTATGATCCTGTTTCAACTCCAATATAATAGCTACTGGCAAGCAGACCCTCTAGATCCGTGAATGGGACATGTTCCTTGCTCACAGTTAGGATGGCAACCAGGTTCCCAGAAAACACTGACATGATTGGAATACAAGTCAACCACCAAAAGGCGAGCAGGATCCGATATGACTCTGAGGTTGGCAGTGTAGACGACCCTGTAATCGTTATTGTATATATCTTTGTTGATCATTAAATTGCTTCTATGTTTGCAGATACTTTCAGAACCGTAGATAGGACAATGTCGGAAACATTACACGGGTTTCCTTTTGGAATATGAGTTTACTAGGAACTAAATGGATGGTCAGTCATTTGCTGTGAATCTATCCATGAAATAGATTCAGACGTTGTAATAGTGAGTGAGTGAGTGAGTTAATATTTAACGTCACATCGGCAATATCTCAGCAATATCGTGACGAAAACAATTTATACAATAAAAGTGAAATATTTTGAAGATTAAAACCTGTCGACGATGGACAGTCAAAAAAAAGAGAATCACAGATATAATATTAAACTAGCGAACAAAGCTAAAACATTCCAATTAAAGAAGACAATACAATATGAAACACGGGCTATAGATCGCCAACAACTGAAGGGAGATCACCAAACTAGGAACTATGGGGACTTACATTACTTTTGCTACCTGCATGGAGCCTAGCTGAATTTACTCCATCCCTTCAGCCTCTGGCGATTGTACGATAATTTAGCCGAAATTTAAAAGAACAAAAATACTACGTTTAAAAACTTGGTACCAGAAAATTTAACTTTGAAAGTTTTTGGGACTTACGTACCCTCTCAGGAAGACAAAAAAATTACGCTACTTCAACCCCCCTTGAGGGTACAGCCACTAACAATACAAGTTACTAATCTAAACTACCAATAATAAAATATTTATCTATTTACAAATCAGTTAACAAGTCTAATTCTTTTAAAAATGCAATAATTAGATGAGAACTTATGTTAGTAAAAAGATCCTTCATGGTTCGTGATTTGAAATAGTTATCCCTTGTGATGGAATATTCAACACAGTCAAGCAAGACATGCTTGACCGTGATTCTTTCATCACAAGGGACACAAAACCTTTTAATAGACGTTGTAATACTTTGTTAGAGTGATGACAAAACAATTAAAACACAACTCAGAAAGAAATTGGTCTGACGATTGTAAATATTTGAACTTGTAATATATTCTGAATTTCACGAGAATAACAATCTTTGATATACTAAAACAGTCACAGTACCTTGTTTGCATATGACACCAACAGTGGACATTATTGTCTCCGGTGTCTTGTAACCATCGTTGCTGGTTCGCTCTTTTGGACTGACCCTGTTGAATATCAGGAAGAAAGTAGTAACCCCAACAAGTATCACCAAAAGACAGACATAGAACTGCCACTTGAAATAGGATAGCAGTGCTGCCCAGTTGCCATTGTCCCGGGAGTCTGGCTCCTTGTAGAGGATGACTGCCCCTGTGTATCTGAATGGATACAGGAAGGTCACGTACTGTAATCTCAGAGGGTTTACACCATAGGGCGCGGCTGATATGTCCACCGTCTGAAATGATTGAAATGAGACACATTGTAGCGCCAGAAGTTGACTGAACAAAACTAGAAACGGTTGTAATTCCTCTTTGCATCTTTGTTTAATAATTCTGAGCTGCGACAGTTTCTTATGTGTAATCAGTGAATTTGTTGACAATCTGGAAAAAGACATGATTTTGCCACGACATCAATCCTAATCAGTTTGGAATATAAGTTGATGCCAAAATGTATTGTTCACGTTATATGGGATTGGAAATTATAAATATTAGAGACTAACCGACCATGTTCCGTTATCGTCAACCTGCTAATTTTAAAGGGACACTAGTAATATTCAGCATCGGGTATCAGTATTCTGATATCGTGCTAGTCAGATTGAATTGAACTTACACATCCAAGGTGCAGTACATTTATCTGTATTTACGTATTTACGGATATCATTATATTCAACTGGCGTTTACAAAAACGACTTCTCTCGTCAGGTTTATCAGTAAATGCAACTATTTGTAGTAGCCAAAATAGGTAGAAAATACGGACGAGAGACCCTAATCATTCTGAGGCCGTCTAATCAACTGTTGTTGTGTTGTTGTGGGTTGGTAGTGTACCCACTGACTACTGTGACCGACTAATAAACTCATCGTTTATTTACTCTGGTCTTGTGTTGTTGTGTGGGTTGGTTATGCACATTGGGACCTCTGCCAAGCGAACTGATTCCCTAACCCTCGTTTTAATGTCTGTCAGTCTATCTCTCAGGTCATACAGGATACGGATTAAATGGTACTGGGGGCAGTATTCTCAGCGCAAACATTGCAGGGATTTTTCTTTCTTTTGCATCATCAATATTTATAAAATTAAATTACACAGCAATGTGTGAATGAGTCCTTACTTTTTGTTATTTCCACCTTCTACTGGGAAACAGACAGCTTTCTTTGAGTATATAAAACCCTGTCTCGTCTTTGGACGTTTACAACAATACTAACAATGGCTTATCTAAACTGGTGTGGTGGTATTGTCTACAATATCAATGGCCTCCTGTGTTAGTCTCGTGTTTAGCTTGTAGGTTTAGTCAGGTTAATGCCAAATTTACTCACTGCTATCGCAATACCGAGAAATCCCAAACAACGCATATGATCTTGTGACCTACTTCTTTCTTCGACATCAATATCAGTTATTGATGTTCTACATTTACCTTGTTTACCAACAGTCCAATCACGCCTGTCCATGTGCCATTGTCATACAATCCCCAAGATCGATCTTCGGGCACAATGTATGTGTAGCTGAAAGGAAACATTACAAATATATCCAATATCACCATGGAACGTACTGTATATAATAAGACATATCGATATATAACTGATCAATATTTCGAAATCAATTTCTTGACGCGTTTATCAGTGTTACCAGTACGTTGTCAAGAAGAGAAACAACGTAATGGGTGTTCACGATTATCAAGATACGCTTGTGGTAATTTGCAAACTACTCAGCTTGCTACCTCAAATTTCCCAAAAGGTTTACCTGAAGTTCAGCACCTCTGACAGATGGGATATGAGATTATGGCAAGGCCCGGATGAAGTGTTGGTGTCTTTATTTACAATGCATGAATACCACTGAAATAGAAGACGTGACAAATTTATCGACTCAGTGATACAGTTTGGCTTTGGAACGACGATAATGATTACAAATAAAGAAATTTCAAACAGAAAAGCAGTGTACAAGATAGTCTGAGACAATATCAGAGATTTTAAGAATAAGGGCAAGAGACATGCATCATTGAAGAACAGTCGATCAGCCTTCACCTTGCCTGTATGAAGTGACTAAAATGTTCAAAGCTGCATGTAATCACTCGTCTATCCACCCTTTATACATTGGTATGCACGGGCTAGCTATCACTGATGTAGGCGCCTTAGTTATATAGTATGGCCTGGGAACGACGATAATAATTACAAATAAAGACATTTCAAACAGAAAAGAAGTGTACAAGATAGTCGGAGGCAATATTAGATTGAGAGACTTCAAGAACAAGGGCAAGAGACATTCACGTTGACATCATTGAAGAACAGTCGATCAGCCTTTATCTTGCCTGTATGAAGTGACTAAAATGTTCAAAGCTGCATGTAATCACTTGTTCCCCCACCCTATATACATTGGTATGCATGCCCTAGTTATCACTGATGTAGGCGTAGTGGAGACTCACCGGTAATATTGCTACCTTCAGTTCCCTCCCATTCAAACCAGTCTTGGTGTTGGGGAAAACACGAGACGAAAGGCCCTCTGTAGGTGCTTGTGAAACATGTTGCAGTTGTCGTGAAGCTTTCTTCCACATCAGGGTCTGCAGCAAGGTGATGTTCTGGCAACACAATGGCCAATTCCGCATTAATATCACAAAAAGGAATTACACCACTGCATGTGCTAATTTGCATATCACGTGACCGCACTTATTTATTTTTTGTAAACGAACGCTCATGAGACACGTCATATCAATTCACTTACATATTTCCATATTATTTGACATTTTTTTCATTGACAGTAAACTATGTTTGTCTAAATGTTTAGACTTCTAAAAAAGAATCAAATGAAATACGTATGCAATAAATTGAATACACGGCTTAAGAAACTATTTTTATTTTCAGTAACCTTTCATGAGGGTAATAACGAGTATAAATTCATGACCAACACACCTTGCACAGATTGACATATATGTTGTCTATCGTTGTTAAAGCTACGTTGTCCAACACGATGTCGTCTATGATCAGTGCGTCTACATCCCCAGTTGTCAACACTACCAGCCATTTAGAGAAGTGTCGAAGAAGTAATCCTGCTCCTAGGTCTCGGTCAAGCTGCTGAACCTGTTCACGTGTGTTTGTAATGTTAATTTGCCATGTAATTCATTATCAAACATCGTTGTGTTTGTATTACATTAACTCTGGTAGGATTCCGTAGAGGACAGTTGTCTCAAGTGTAATCTGGAATCGTCTATAACAGTTTAAACCAATTTGACATATAGTCCAGGAGGAGGCAGCTGAAAAATTTCAAATCGTAGCCTCCCCAGTAATGATTTTGTTTGACACTATTTTCACTTAGTATGATGTCTTGGCCTCATGAAAAGGCCTGTAATACTCTTAGATTGTGGTATCAGGTTTTTTTACAGGCCATTATATGTGGTGGGGGTCTGCGAGCATTTTCGTCACATTTGGTTTGCTGCCCGACAACACCTCAAAGTTTATCATTAATGTTTTTACTACTATCAATCTGATCACTTACATTTTGACTTCTATGTACTGCTAAAGGATGTAGACATTATTTGACATAATTTTGTATTGAAAAAAAAATCAATATGGCTGCCATTTTGTTTTTTCGTGTTTTGCCTTCTCAGCACCTAAATTTACATACAAATGAACACCGAATGTTTCCATTTACATCCAAAGTTGATACTTTTGATGTTTTTTGACACTTGTTTCTCCTAGAGTGATGGCTTGGGCACAAAACAAGTCATTTGGTATGGTCATATCGTAGTAAGTTAATGTTTTACAGCTTATTCTTTGAGACAGGGGTATTTTACCGATTCTCCGACTTTTCATGGAAATGTGTGAGGGTGATTTATTTAAAGGCAGTTAACATTATTTTTGTTACTAAAACAAGTTGTTTTTGTTTTCTCTTTACTTCTAGAGTGACGGCATGTTATTAGGAATGTTTACATATTACCCAGAATTAAAAATGGCCGCCAAAATGGCCGCCATTGTAGTTTAACTACATATACTTAGTGGAGGACTAAATTTGTACTGATATGAAATCCAAACAACTCATTTGGTGTCTAATGTTTAATACAGTATAGGAATAGAGCTAAATTTCAATGATATGGTCAATCAAAGCTTCACACTCCTAAAATATTTGATGAAATAACATTATCCAGAAGTGTTTGAAAAACTATGCTTCATGGCCGATAACTACGTCTAAGGTTTGGTTGTAGGTATTCAAATTGTTCTATCAGATAACTCTTAATCACATTTGATACATCCATAAGCTTGCAATTAACCCTCCTTTTCACTTTCTTTCATTTCATATGTTACTTCATGTCAGAATCAGACCTGTAAAGATCCGGGTTAGAATTGATCTTCAATAACCCATGCTTGTCGTAAGAGGCGACTAATGGGATCTGGTTGTCAGGCTCGCCGACTGGGTTGACACGTGTCATTGTATCCCAATTGCGCATATTGATGTTCATGCTGTTGATCCCTGGATTGTCTGGGCCAGACACGATTATTTACAGACTGCCGCCATATAGCTTGAATATTACCGAGTGCGTAAAACTAAACTCACTCACTCACTCATGTCAGAATCGGAGTCATCTACTGGCAACAAGTCAAAGGTGTTCGGGCAACAATCATCTGCCATACAAGATGCTGGCATGCTGACTTCTTGCATTTACACAATGTCAGTTCAGGATCTCTCGACATCAGAATAGGGATAAGCAGACTATCACAAATGCTCCAAGCATGGTCAACTGGTGAAGGAAAGTTCATGATTGGTTGCAGAGACTGTTTCCAAACATGGGCTTGGTAGTTTACTCGTTCAATGTGATGTTTTTGACTGTTGGATGTTGGTGGGAGGTTTTCATTCAATATCTTGTGTCAACTACAGACATCACTGGATTATTTGGTACATACATAGAACTCACAAACTGGCCACAAGATGTAAACAGTATATTGTATATTGTGACAGCTGATCAAAGTTATCACAGGCGTAATAAATTAAAACAACATCGTTTTTCAGCTCTTTTCACTTTATACTGGTAACTTTCAGATGAAATTTCAATATCATTCCAGTACGGTGATGTGCTAGGTTTGAAAACATGTTCAGAACCAAACCGTCGTCGTAAAATTAGTGCATTACAATATATCACTTAAATAACGCTATATGTGATATATTGCGTGATATTTGTTGTTCGTATTTTTCAAAGATTCTTTTAAATGCATGTGTTGAGCACTACTGTATTTGCCTTTTAACCCACTCAATTTTGTTCTGGCAGAGACTGGTTGTTATCCTCTGTTATATTTCATATCAGTTGGCAATGATCGCTTTTTCATCTATACTTAACTTTGAGCTGGTGGAGACTACAAATGTGCAGATGATTTTAATACCATGACAAGAAGTAAGATCACAGATCCCCATCATGTCTTGCTCACATAGAAATACCTTGTATAGAAGAAGATTGATTGTTCCAATGTCAGCAAGAACAAGAAAATTGAGATTTCTTTTGACAGACTCCAGATTTCCGTATAACATGACTGTAGACATATGCGACGATATCATGCTGGGGAAGGCATCAACATCCAAAATTAAGGCTTTCCTCCGCAGTGACGTTGTTCTGATGATCTGGTCTATCTGCGGATCTTAAAAACATAGTATCCTCTCTTAAATATAATCTTGAATTTGGACGCTACCACAAAGAAACTGAGGAAATATATTCTTGTGTTAGTAGAGACGCCCGGGAGGGGGGAACGAGGGTTATGTTGTTATCGAGTACAACTGCACACATGTCATGCTACACTTTCGTTTTGTAGACATAAAGGCATTCAGTTTCTCTCAGTGTATATATCTGAGTAGCACAAAATATATAGTATTGGGAAGACATAGTTTACTGTCGTGAAACAAGGACAAAATAAGCTTCCAACAAAACATAACAAAACAATGAAAGTGTTAACCTGTCTTGTGTCCAATAATGACGACCGTAGGTGGCATTTCAATCTCAAGGAAGAAGTTCCAGGTATCAGAAACAGTTTGCTTGTACCCAAGATGCCCACTTGCTAAAACAGAGAGAAAATTAGTAGCCTGTAGAAATGTTATAAGTTAACCGAAACAAAATAAAAGTTTTGCGGTCATTTCGTGATGGAGTTATTTATTTGTAATAAATCAAGAGCAATATAACACAATAAATGGGAGTAACAGAATGCAAAAGGCTTTTTAAGTCTAAGTTAACGGTCAATAACCGATGGGTCGTTTATGGTAATTCTCTGATCACGAGGCAGGACATGAGATCATTGAATGATGTAGCTTTGAACAAATAAGAAATGTTGTATCTGGCCATGTCACAACGGTGGAGCAGGCTCGAAAACTTTAAAAAGACACCGTCAACACTAGCACAGTGGTGCGGGTTTCAACGTCAGCAGTCACATTTGGTGATGAACGTGTCCTGTCCTGTCCTGCCCGGTACGAGTGCGTGCGTGCGTGCTTGCGTGCGTGAGTGAATGAAGATTTATCGTCACATCGGCAATATTTCAGCCATATCGTAATTTTTAAAAATTACAAATTCATAATAGATGCAATTGAATTATATAAAAGAAATGTTGACGATTTACAGTACCTTTGCTACGTGCATGGCCCCTATCTGGAATGACACCATCCCCTCAGTAATTGGTGATTGAGTGAGTGAGTGAGCTAAGATTTAAAGTCACATTGGCAATATTTCAGCCATATCGTGACTAAAACAATTTCTATAGTCATGATAAATATACAAAATATATAAAACCCTTTCAACGAAGGACAGTAAAAGTACTAGATTATCACAAACTGTGTTAAAACTAGCTAACATATATCTTTAGAAGTAAACAACACTGTTGGACAACAATGGGCTATGTATCGCCAACAACTGAAGGTAGATCACCAAACTAGTGTCCATGGGGACCACTGGTGATTGTTGACAATATGGCCATAAATTAAAGTCACACATATACTACGATTAGAGCTGTGGGAACAGGAAGTATACTTTGAACGAATCGAAACTTACGTACCCTCTCATGAGGACAATAAGTTTACAATACTTTAACCCCCCCTTTGAGGAGAGTGAGTGAGTTAAGATCTAACGTAAAATCTAAATCTAATCTATGGTAAGTTTAAACTTCACTTTGAAAGTTTTGGGACTTACTTATCCTATCAGGAGGACAATAATGTTACGATACTTTAACCCCCTTTGAGGATAGAGTCACCAACAATCTCAGTCATGAATTTACTCTAGCAATTTTAAAATGGCATACATCTATCTACAGATTAGAATGTTTCAATCAACTCTATTTATTATAAAAACCTATAATTAAATTAAAATTAACAGTAATAAAAAATAACAGTTTTTACATTGAAATACTTATCTCTTGTGATGTTAAAATCAACACAGTCAACTGAGAGATGCTTGACTGTAATTCTCTAATCACAAGGGATGCAAAAAGGGAGGATCTTCGCCTTTAAGCAAATATTCATGTGTATATCTTGTGTGGTCAATACGACATAATCGCATGAGGACCTCCTAAAATCTGGACTGACAACCCAAGTAGGTGTATTCGATGGTTGGTTTAATTGCATGTAATTCATTGATACCAACTTGGGTGTCCACTTCTTTTGCATCAGTTCACGGATATAAGATCTAATGATAGCTTTGTAATCAGTGTATGGAATAAGAAGTGGTGTCACAGATTTGTTAAGTGCTGCCTTAGCAGAAATGTGTTACCAGAAATGCCAACGTGGCTGTGTTACCAGCAGAGGACGATGTCGTATTGGCCAGTAGCAAGATCATTGTATAATTCAATAATTTCTATTAAAAGTGGATGCTTACGAGAAAGATTTTAATGGGCACGAAAGAGAGTCAGAAAAGATTATATATTGTTTATGTTTTGGGTGTATTTTAATACATTTAAGAGCCGTTAATATGGCGTTTGCTTCTGCTGTGAAAATAGAGCTAATGTCTGGTAATCTGGAAGATATTGTTCTGGATCCAATGACTGGCACAAGCCACAATGCTTGGACCCATCTGTAAATCAAGATTTACATGTATTATATTTATTTCTTAATTGATTAAATTCGTATATATATTGCATTTCTTTAATTTCGGATTTTATAAACTTCGTCAGTGTTAGATCAACATGAGGCGAAGAAAAAGGCGGGAATGAGATATATTTTCTGGCTGAAAGCCAGCAGCAGAAAGGAAAGGTTTCACTCTTAGTCCTAGAGGCTGAACAAAGAGCAGATTTCTTCTTGTACAAATCCTCATAGAGGGGATTAAAGACACTGTTATATGCAGGGTTGGACTCATTTGAATATAGTGTAGTGAGATACTGTAAAGCTAATTTTATACGGCGGAGGTCAAGAGATCAGCCTCGACGTAGAGGCTGTCAACAGGCTGTCAAAGTTCTGAAGGACCCAAGACAAAGTCTTAGACCTTGGTGGTGGACAGAATCTAATAGTTTTAGGTTGCTTTTGCAGGCTCCACCATATACGATGGAGCCAAAATCAGGTTTCGATCGGACCAATGATCTATATAGGTGTAGGAGGGTAGCTTGATCCCCTTCCCACTTTGAATTGGAAAGGACTTTCAATAAATCGAGTGCCTTCAGGGATATATTTTTGACATATTTGATATGTGGAAGAAAAGTTAAATGGGAGTTGAAAATTAGGCCCAAAAACTTGGCTTCCTTGATACCTTTGATGGGAGTGCCATTTAGAAATCGTTCTTGGTCTTTATGACGTTTATATTTACCGCATATGTACTGTATATTTGTGTATACAGTTAGTTTTTTAATTTGAAAATTGTAAGAGGTTTTTCAAGACACCATTTATTTGTTTTGTTAAACACATCTGCAGTTGCCGTTCTATAGCATGAATACTTTTACCGTGACCAGAAATATTCAAATCATCCATCGATTGAATCATTTAAAACCTTGGATTAACTGTTGATCTTGTTGATACTAAACAATGTGACAGACAAAATACCGCCTTTGGGGACACCCTGATCCTGATTGTAATGATCAGACAGGGTTGTACCCACTCGGACCTGAAATTGCCTGTCGGTTAAAACTGTGATATAAAAAGAAGTAAAGGACCCCTCAGACCAAAGCCATGTAAATCGTACGCTTTCTCGAGATCAACGAATATCGATACGGCATGTTGTTTAGTTTCAATAACAAAGGATTTCACTCAGTCTGACCTTTAACCTACAATAAAACAATTTCTGGTCAACTTGAACCGGCGAGCACAGGAAGTCACACACAGGAAGCTAAACACATCAACCATCCCAGGTCCGCACCAACTGTCACCTACTTGAACATAATTTGTACACGCATAATTGATACAAATGACAGCATTAAATACTTAAAAATTGTGGTCAGATTTAATGACTGAATGCTGGTGCTTTTAACAAACATAACACCTTACACTATTTCATCCAATCACGGCTGTCACATGTCTCTTGAGTTACGGCTCAGCGAGCAAGCGATTCTGCTATGCAGAATAGCATAGTGTTTTGTATTAATGCCTATAGACTGCGCCCAATTCACGCATATACGGACCCACATGAATTTTAACAGCCACAACCGTTTATTGTTGACAGATATGTAATACTCAGAACATTCGGTGTTGTTCCTTGTGTGACAGCGTATTTTAAACTTTGATTTAACAAAATGCGCTGTGATATTTTGACCTTATAAATCACAGCTAAATTCCCCCCTCATTGTGTGATATTAATTCTACGTTGAACGCGTATGCTTAGTCTGTCTCACTGTCCCTGAACCACATTATTTTCCCTACTGCCACATGCCCTCTCTGCAGTGCTAAAACCCTAAATAAAGCAAGTCTAGATTTCCTCAGGTTCTGAATCTCAGGTGTCCTTAGGGCTCCTTTTCAATTAAAACGGGCAAGTTTGTTACTATCAAAATTATATATATTCAACGACTAAGCATTAGTTTGTCGTGTGAACACTCGAGTCGGCAAACTCATACCACTCATAAGATAATTGAATAATAATCACAGGCCACTTGAACCTGAAGGTCACAAACACCTGGGCCGGAAAGGGGAGGGTGGGGTTCAACAATCGATTAGGTCACACAAAGGTCACACCTATGTTGCGTCATAAAAAGAAAATGGAGGATATGGGCTTCAAACACACACACACACACACCTACCCCCACCCACCCACCCCTTACAACAGTGGGTTGTGGCCATTCAAATCACCCATAATAATACAGGGTTGGGGGTGCTGGTCGTAGAGATTTTTAAGATCAGTCTGTTGATGTGTTGAAGACGGCGGAATGTACTGAGAGTATAACGTAAAAGTAACATGTAAAGTAAGTCGCACTGCGACGGCTTAGTGATTAGTTGTAAGCGTGACAAGGCTATGGATAATATTCAACCAAACAAGGATTGAGGGTCCTCCAGTGACTCTCTCACCTGCAGGAGAAAAGCAGTCACTGTGATATCCATTTGAATCTGTCTGTCTGTTTTTCCTGCAGACAGAATACTGATGGTGTAAAGTCCTGTTCTTATCAATGTATTTCATTGAAAATAGTCCTCTACAGTTCCACTGTATAATTTTATTGGAATATCTTACCTTTTCGGGGGAATGATTGGGGATCTACCCCGGATCTACCTCGCTCACGATACACATCCCCACCTGTCGGGGAGGTAACTCTGCCTGACACTATTGTATTCAAGATTCGAGTGAAGCGTCCGTATAATATTTAAAACACAACATCTCCTTTCTCATGAAAGAAAACTACTGCACCAGTTAACTTGATAACTGAAAAGGTTAAAAAACGTAACTATTACTTCAAACCTTTAACTGATTAACTTTTAACTTTAACAGTTCGGAACTTGGTAGGGCTTTCAACAAGCAATGCATAGCTTAATATAAGTTCATCACAGTTCTGGGTTTCACTGAACGACCACTCCTTGTGACGTAGGGTGATGCGATCTCTGTGGAAGGTGGAGAATTAATGTTGATCTGGTCTATTGGTTCTGCTGCGTTGGGACCAGGAGAGGAGGACTGGACTGGACTCGAACTGCTCTTAGAATCACTCGGAGGTGGCGGTTTGGTGGAGTGACTCTGCTCTATGATGTGACCACGATTGCGCCTGTAGTTAGATCCATTATCAGTCTGAACTATATATGACCGGTTTTGGTCATGTTTACTTATCACTGTTGCTGGTTTCAAAGTGTCCTCATTTGGAAGGCGGATTCGAACTGGCTGGTTGACAGTTAACTCTGGAAGTTGCTTTGCATTGACAAAATGGTGCTGTTTCTGTTGCAGCTTGGACTTGGTAATTCCCTGCTGTGCAGTTTTGGGGTTGACAGTTCTTGGCTTTAGTTGTTGGGGTAATGTTGGTAGAATTGAACGAAGACGTCGACCCATCAGCAATTGTGCAGGAGACGCAATGTTGTCGACGACACTGTTATTGTACTCGAGGACGCTTAAACGCACATCACGCTTGTCAGCTTCGGCTTTCTCAAGCAATCGCTTTGCAGTCTGAACAACTCTCTCTGCGAATCCGTTGCTTTTCGGATAGTAGGGACTTGAGGTTACATGCTTGATGTCCCACTCATCTGTGAAATGTTTGACCTCCTCAGACACGTATTGGGGACCGTTGTCTGACATGAGTTCCTAAGGAATACCGTACCGGGTGAAAACAGACTTCAGCCTCTCAATGATTGATGCACTTGTAGTGTTAGCGAATTTCTCAAACTCCAGCCACCTGCTGTAATAGTCAACAATGACTATGTAGCTGCTACCATGGAAGCTGAATAAATCAGTCTCAACCACTTGCCATGGATACACAGGAATAGCTCTGGGAATCAGTGGTTCTCTCTGATTGGCTGGGCGTCTCTCTTGGCATATATCACACCTGGATACCATATCCTCAATATTGGTACCCATTCCTGGCCAAAATAAGATGTCCCGTGCCCTGACTTTGCACTTTTCGATGCCCATGTGACCTGCGTGAATGGCTTTGAGCATGTCAGCTCTCATGGATTTCGGCACAACTATTTTATCGCCCTTGAACACAATCCGGTCGAATACAGACAGCTGGTCTCTGTTGTTCCAACAGGGTAAGACTGACGAGTCACATTTACTGTGTTTCTCAGGCCATCCATCATGATAGTTTTGATTAGAGCTCTCATAGATGTGTCCTTCTGTGTTTCCATCTTCAGTGACTCAAGCTTGTGATCACTGACTGGCAATGTTGACACAACTGAATGGATTCGCATTTCCATACCTTCAGAAATGGAACTCTCTACTTCGGGTAGACATTTTCTGGACAGCGTGTCTGCAATGGGTATGTCTTTGCCTGTTCGATGTATGACTGTGATCCTGTACTTCTGCAGCTGCAGCATCATGCGCTGAAGTCGTGGCTGGGCTAGTGAGAGCGACTTCTTCATGATTATCACCAGCAGCTTGTGATCACTTTCTACGGTAGTGTGACGTCCATAGACATATTGGTGAAAACGCTTACAGCCAAACAGGAATGCGTACATCTCTTTTTCAATCTGAGCGTAATTCTGCTCAGTTGAGGTCAGGGTCTTGGAAGCATATCCAACTGGCCTGCCTTTCTGTAACAGGGCGGCACCAAGTCCGTGTTTTGATGCATCAACCTGTAAGGTCAGTTCCTCCTTAGGGTCATAGTATGCCAGGTAATCAGTTTTCGTTACGACATCTTTCATCTGTTGAAATGATTTGTCATGATTTGCATCCCATAAGAGCTCGTTGTCCTTCTTCGTCAAATCTCGAAGTGGGGCAGTCACCTCAGACAATGAGGTAGTTTACCATGCCTAGAACAGTCTCTAACTCAGCTCGATTCTTGGGTGCTTCCATGTCAGTGATAGCCTTGACTTTCTTGGGGTCAGGTTTGACTCCATCAGCTGAGAGAATGTGGCCAAAATAAGTCACTTCCTGAACTCCAATAACTGCCTTGTAGGATTCAAGCGCACACCTTTCTGCTGAGAACGCATCAACACTGCCCTGAGGTTCTTGTCGTGTTCAACAGGTGTCCGGCCGTAGATGAGCATGTCATCAACAATAGTATCCACACCATCTAATCCTTCGTAGATTTCGTCCATGCGACGCTGGAATTCATCTTGTGCTTAATTGATTACCAGTAAATTTACCCAGTCAGTACTTTGAGTCACATTAGCAACCACATTCATGCTTTCCTTTCTGTCAAGTTCCTGTTTGAGTTTCTCTTTCAGCGCGAAAGCAACACGACATGGGGGGTGTACTACTGGTGTAACATCTTCTTTCAGGTACAACTTGCACTCACCATCTAATTGTCCAATTCCTTGGAACAGCTCAGGGAATTCCTGAAGTACACTGTCTTTATCCCTGCATGTTGAGGGTTCAGCTTCGACAGCTAATACTAACTGCAGCAGATGTAGGTCTACACAAGTACGCAAACATAGCACTGGGGGTGCATCTGTTTCTACGATGTAAAAAGTTAGTGTCACTGATTTTTTTAGCGCTGTGTACATTCAATTTGAGTTGACCATATACCTTAAGGTAGGTTCCACCGTATCCCTTGAGCCTTGTTGAAGCTGGCTGCAAGCATGTAGACAAGCCAATTTTCTGAAACACTTTCATAGGTATAGTGTTCACTTGGGCTCCTGTATCAAGCTTGAACTCCAGTGGAATCTTCTGATCAGTGAGATGAAGCTTGGCGTATGCTTGGTCACCGTCACACATGATGTTATTGATGGTGTCGATGAAGAGTTCTGTGTCTGAATCCTCAAGCGATTCTTCACTTATTGTGTTTACAGCTTTCCTTTTCACGGCCTTCTTTCTGTCCTTGCATTGTTTATGCATGCACACAGATTCATAATGATTCCATTTCCCACAATTGTTACACTGCTGACCCTTAGCAGGGCATTTCTGTGATTTGTCATGTTTATAACCACATTTTTTACATGTTGCTGAATCACAAGACCGCTGTTTACCTCTGCCTTTTCCGTTGCCACGGTAACGAGAAATAACATCCACTTTTTCTGTAACTTCCGGCAGCATGCTCTTAATCTGAGCCTTAGAAACTTCGCATAAACGAGCAATGTCCACTGATTTGGTAAGTGTCAAATCTTAACCTTCCTGCAACAGTTTTTCACGTACGTGTTGTGAATTGATGCCAAAAACTATGGCGTCTCGCACCATTTCATCACTGTCAAGGAATTCACAATCCCGGGCTAACAGCTTCAAGTCTGTTCCAAACGTGTCTACACTTTCCGTAGATGACTATACCCTATTCCGGAATTTCCATCTCGCGACGATCGGGTTAGACTTTGGACTCACGTATGCTTGAAAACTATCGTAGAAGGGTTTGAACTTTTTACGATCTTCGCCAGTAATTTGAAAAGTGTTAGCGATGTCACGGCCCATAGAAGAAGGTAACTTACTTTATTATAGAGTTTAACTTGATTTTCTGATCTCTTTGATACTCTGTCACATTAATGTTTTATGAAGAATCTGGTCATGGTTTAGTTTTGCTTTTACCGACTTGTTTGATATTTGCAGATGGTTGGGACGATGATTTCTGCTGGGCTACGATGAGTCGTGATTACCCATTGATTCAGACTGGATTTGAGATGTGCTTGAAACCATTTCACCTGTTTGTGTGGATTGTTCTGATGGAAACTTATCTGGGGTATCAGTTTTCACCCATGTCAAGTCTGTCTGGCAAGTTATTGATGCAGTTATGACTGTTGATAGTTTGGACTTTGTATCAGTGTTCTGGTAACTTACGCATATGTTCATTCAATTCTGGAGTTTGTACAGTATTTTTAGCTTCTGCAAAACTGATGTTTCTACTGAATTTAATTTTGTTTATCTCCATTTGTTGTTCCCACATTGGGCATTCCTTAGAGGAGGATGAATGCGTTCCAGGGCAGTTGGCGCGCTTTTTGTAGTCACTGTCACAATCTTCTGTCACATACGTCATCTCACTACAGTGAGCGCATGTAACAGACAATGTGTATTCATACCGTGGCCGCACTTCTGACACTTGAAAACATCTGAGAGAGTTTCGAATATATGTGCCATGACAGTAAACAATCGATTCCGATCTCTCACAATAGCTTTGCTGGTGTTTAGTGTTCGGTGTGCAGAGACTGGAACGGGGATACCAACAAATGAATCAGTAGACAGGAGATTGTATGCTTGCTGTCTCTAGCTACATACAATTAACAGTGCACCTGAGTGTAAGCGTTTAATATCTTTCATATCTCCTGCGATGCCTTGTATGCCCTCAGATACTGCAAATCAGAAACATTTAATACTACCTGCGGTGTCCGTCAGAGATATAGGTAAAGTCCAGTTCTGTTTACTCGTTTTATGAATGAATTAGCACTAGATTTTAGAAATAGTACCTTAAGAGGGATTTTTGTTACAGAAGAATAGAAGAAACTTTGCTACTGTTATTCGCTGATTATGTATGTATTAGTGGACGATTCGGTAGATGGTTTACATATAAAACTAGCTTTTTAATAAAAAATATTGTGTGAGGTGGGGCTAAGAAGTTAACCTTGATAAATCAAATATGACAGTATTTAGGAATGGTGGTTACTTAAAGTGTGTAGAAAGGTGGTTTTATTCAGGCAAAGAGGTTCAGGTGGTAACGTATTATAAGTACCTTGGTATTTTTTTTACGTCAAGATTAGTTTAGTCCAGACCATGCGACACCCTTTCATTACAGCCTAGTAAAGCTCTGGTTCCTATAATACATTGAAGAAAGTATACCTTTCTCTTCAATTTAAAGTAGCTGTAAAAATATTTGATGCAAAAATATGTTTATTCTATTATACGGGGCTGAAATATGGGGTTTCTCGTTCAGAGGTAATGTAGATAAGTACAGAGTCTGTTTTTCAAACAACGTTTAAATGTATCAAAATTCACCCCAAGGAGGCATCCAGTTTGTGTTAAGTATTTCAGTTGCTGTGTCAGCTATTGATGCAGACTTCTATGCATGCATTCAGGCGATCCTCCAAAGCTTGCTATGATATGTTAAAGATCTTTGATAACAATGGAAAGGTAAGTTGGGTAACTTCGCAGACTTCTATTTTCAACAGGATTTTCTTTTGTCTGGATTGCACAGGGTTTTGGTGATTATTAAATATCAGTATGTTTTCCCTAAGACGTATAGACATTCATTTTCAAGAATGGCATGATAAGCTAATAGGTAGGTGTGATTTCTCATTTTACTCTAACTTTAAGTCTCTGTTAGATACAGAGGAATATGTACTAGAATTGTTCAGCCACAAAGATTTACTCCGTATATACTGTAAACTACGTTTCCAGTCTACTAAGCTAAAAGTTTGTAAATTGAGATATGATAAGGATATTGAATGTAATCAACTTATGTGTTCTAAATGTAACATGAATATTATAGAAGATGAATTCCACCTGATATTGATGTGTCCATGTTATAAAGATTTGAGGGAGCAACTTATACCCCGTTCCTATCACACATTTCCCACTTAGAGTAAGTTATATCAACTCTTGGCATCACAATATATGAAACATGTTAAAACTTGCTTTATTCCTTAATTATGTATTCAAATCTAAGCAACCGTTATCATTTTGTTTATGTATGTGCTCTTGGTCATGAGGCCTTTACACAGTATACACTTATCACTTGTCAGATACTGAAAAGGGATTTAATTTCAGAGGCGTTTTATCAAAAGTCTCAATCACAATGAAACGTGGCCAGTAATCGATAGTTTTTGAGGGTCGCTGTTCATCGTCGTTGTCAAGTGGACGTTTCATTTTTGTGGAGAGAGTTTCATAATCTATGTTCACGAGCTCCCCACTCCCCACGGAGCGTCATAAATACGATGCTAGAAGCAAGTGGATCTCCAGCTTGCAGCACCAAGGATACCCGGATCATATACTCCAGTAGAAACACTAAGAGATTAATTTTCCATTAGATTGGCCCATGAGCCACCGCCCTCTGGGCACAGAACTCTAGGCAAATTACGAAACAGAAGTTACACATTTGAAATTCAAGTGAAATGTCATTTCCCCAAGACGTTTTATGACACATTTAAATGTTAAAAAAATGGTGCAATTACTATAACGCACAGGGATTGGCGTGACACAGCCAATTGATAGAATCGGGCCCATTCTACCATCCGTCTATGTGAAGTAAGGTTCGAAGTGGTGTGTTGGGCAAAAGGAACACTTGGTCCTGGTTCCTGTGCCCTCAACCACCAGACTCCCGTCCTCCACTGACACAGGGGCACAACCCACGGCAAACAGGTTGCCCAATTCGGTCGCCTCTTACCGCCAGCTATGGGGTGATGTGGATGCATTCTACCCCTGGTCTACACGGAGGTACGTGTGAGTGAGTTAAAATTTTCCATCGCGTCGGCAATATTACAGCCATATAGCGATGAAAACAATGTAAGCATTTTAAAATATCAGTCGACAAAGGACAGTAAAAAAGCTGGGTATATCACAATTGTAAAATAAAACCAACCTGACAATAATTAAAATACGAAGACAATAGATTCAATAATTCATTCTTACAAATTAAAACCAGGCTATAAAACACTAATAACCAAAGTTTGACAATCTTACTGGGGATCAAGACACGGAGGTAAGAGCTATTAGCGTTACCCAGCACTCACCACGAGGAGGTTGCTCTTCACGATTAAATAACATTTGTGACGTCATTCCATTGTCTGCTCGCTCCATTACTTTTCAGGAATGGAGCAATGTGTACAAGCTTCAAATTAAAGACTTCATTTTGTCATTTTGACATTTAATTTTGATAACAGAAATATTTCCAATACTTTGAATGTAATTTAAGTAAGGTAATATCCTCGTAACTCTCCATTCCTTAAAAACAATGTGCCTCGGCCCCTCGGGGGCCTCGGCTCCATTCTTTTTAAGGAATGGAGAGTTACGAGGATATTACCCTCTACATAAAGGGAAGGATTGAGGCACAATCAAAGTTATGTTAGTATAGAATCTATGTTCAGTTATTCCTTGAAAGCATGGGAGGGAAATGGACACGAGACGCAGTTACGACAGAAAATAGGAGTGGTGAAAAACACCCAAGAATCGTTGTGGATGGCTGAGAAGGTCAGAGTGCTGATTTTAATGTAGGTTAGTAATTAAATAGTTTAACGATAAATGACAATACAATATAAAAACAGGTCACAGACTGCCAACAACTGAAGGTAGATCACCATACAAGGGACCATGGGACCAATCGTTGTGGGTAGCTGAGAAGGTTAGAGTGCTGATTTTAATGTAGGTTAGTAATTAAACATTTTAACTGTAAATGCCAATACAATATAAAAAAAAGGTTACAGACTGCAAACAACTGAAGGTAGATCACCATACGAGGGACCATGGGACCAATCGTTGTGGTTAGCTGAGAAGGTTAGATGCTGATTTTAAACTAGGTTGGTAATTAAACATTTTAACTGTAAATGCCAATACAATATAAAAACAGGTTACAGACTGCCAACAACTGAAGGTAGATCACCATACAAGGGACCATGGGACCAATCGTTGTGGGTAGCTGAGAAGGTTAGAGTGCTGATTTTAATGTAGGCTAGTAATTAAACATTTAACTGTAAATGCCAATACAATTTAAAAACAGGTTACAGACTGCCAACAACTGAAGGTAGATCACCATACAAGGGACCATGGGACCAATCGTTGTGGGTAGCTGAGAAGGTTAGAGTGCTGATTTTAATGTAGGCTAGTAATTAAACATTTTAACTGTAAATGCCAATACAATATAAAAACAGGTTACAGACTGCCAATAACTGAAGGTAGATCACCATACAAGGGACCATGGGACCAATCGTTGTGGGTGGCTGAGAAGGTTAGAGTGCTGATTTTAATGTTGACCTTTTAGGCGATTTACTCTGAGTTTGTGGGTTCGAATCCCAGATGATACAGCACCCAGAAACAATACTATTTTGTCCTTTGTTGGGAAAGTGTCATACTAAATACATGATTTGCTACATAACACTCAATATGGATGGAAATCAATATTTATGTCTCACAACTTGTGGAATTAAGACGCTTGTAATACCGACTACTTACAATGACACGAACCGACCAAAGCACCCAGTACGAATCCTCCATGGAAAAACAGGAGATTTGTATCCACTATGTTATGCATTGTCATGTTCACAGGTCTAACTATTCCAACACAGTTGAGAAACTCTGACTATTGATTTTAATCCATTGATTACACAGCACATCTGCAATATGTACACAACACTCGGGCACTGTTAAGCATTTGTGTTTTCGTGACGTCAACACGTGAACTGGCTGGTAAAACTAATAATGAACATTTCTGTCTTCCATTTGCTTTCTACCCCTGGTCTACACGGAGGTAAGAGCTATAAGCGTTACCCAGCACTCACCACGGGGAGGTTGCTCTTCACGAGTAACTGCCAAGTCCGAGTCATCTTGTAATAAAGGGAGGGATTGGGGCACAGTAAAAGTTATGTTAGTATAGAATCTGTGTTCAGTTTTTCCTTGAAAGCATGCGAGTCAGTCCATGAATGAGGTGTAAATATTGTCGGAGGGAAATGGACACGAGACGCAGTTACGACAGAAAACAGGAATGGTGAAAAACACTCAACAATCGTTGTGGGTGGCTGAGAAGGTAAGAGTGCTGATTTTAATGTAGGTTAGTAATTAAACATTTAACTGTAAATGCCAATACAATATAGAAACAGGTTACAGACTGTCAACAACTGAAGGTAGATCACCATACAAGGGACCATGGGACCAATCGTTATGGGTAGCTGAGCAGGTTAGAGTGCTGATTTTAACGTTGACCTTTTAGGCGATTTACTCTGAGTTGGTGGGTTCGAATCCCAAATGATACAGAACCCAGAAACAATACTATTTTGTACATTTTTTTGGAATACATGATTTGCTACATAACACTTAATATGGATGGAGATCAATATCTATGTCTCACAACCTGTGGAATTAAGACGCTTGTAATACCGACTACTTACAATGACATGAACCGACCAAAGCACCCAGTACAAATCCTCCATGGAAAAACAGGAGATTTGTATCCACGATGTTATGCATTGTCATGTTCATAGGTGAAACTATTCCAACACAGTTGAGAAACTCTGACTTTTGATGTTAATCCACTGATTACACAGCACATCTACAATATGTACACAACACTCAGGCACTATTAAGCATTTGTGTTTTCGTGACATCAACATGTGAACTGGCTGGTAAATCTACTAATGAGAATTTCTGTCTTCCATTTGCTATTCATTAGGAGTCTGACAAATTAAACTGCTCAAGGACATTGATGTTTGTCATCCAGTAAAGTCAAACCGTTGTAAGTTGTTCGATAATTGTACATTTCATGTTATTGATCAATTTAAGTTTAACTGACACAACATAAACTGAGTACATCAAACAAGATCATCTACACACATGGTGTGTTTACCTTAGTTACTAGAATCTGTACTTTACGAAGAAAGTGTAATCCCAATATATAATACATGTTACATTTGTATGGATGTTGGACATGAAATGTGATGTAAATTCAATGCGCGACAATTCAGTGTCGCGACATATTGTGGCTACGTATGTCATTGTGTCTGTGTCTGTGTGTGTGTGTGACTGAGAGAGAGAGAAAGAGAGAGAGTAAAATTGTGTAAATGAATATAAAATATATCTACGAGTACGTTCAAGAATAATACAAAGACTATGGTTCACTGCAGTAGGTTTGCTCTTGATCTTGGAAAATACAGTATATATTGTATATTTCATAAAACAATTACCGCCATATAGCAGGAATATTGCTGAGTGCGGCGTAAAACTAAATTCACTCACTCACTCATAATACAATTAAACACCAATGAGTCGAATTGTGATATGACGAGCGGATTGACCGTTGGCTACTTGCCTCAATATTTATAATAGTTTATATAGTTATAATTGGCTGAGTAAAATACATTATGAAAATACAACAGCGTATATAGAGTGCCATCTTCATCTTCTTCAGATTCAGGTGTTTATTACCAGCTTTAGTTAATGTTTAGATTTTGACTGACCATTTTTTTTAAGGTCCGACATGTTACTTCTTTTCCACTATATTCTGTTAATTATAGGCCACAATAGAAGACATCATCATCAGGACCAGTGATGAGGAGGAGCCACCCGTGACTTAGGATGGACCTGTATAGACGGTTGTCTAGTGGCATCATGTTTGATATTTAATTGTAAATGGGTTTTTTAATTTCTTCGTAAATGTTTTCAAAATACTAGTTGACATTTTGTAAGTTTCGTTCATACAATTATTCGATCATTTACTAAAAGGTATTAACGAGCGCACCAACGAAAGAGCATTTATTCAATGTTTTTATATAGATACGGTAACAAAGTACACACCATTATTTCTGTTCAAGAGATGCTGTATTTGGAACAGGTTTTGGTAAAAGGTTTGTCATTACCTTTCATTTAAAATATAATTATAAACAAAAGTGGCAGCGCCCTTTTTTTAATTATAAGAAATCCCTGTTCAAAGCAGAATCGATATATCATGACCTATGAATCAAAATAGTCATGATGCCAGTTGTTCACGATAGGGTGAGTCTGTCAGGCCCAACTGGTGTCATCTATCACAACATTTCACCTGATACAAACGAAAACGTGTCAAAATATGGTATAATTCCACAGACGTCATTTTTGTCACTGATGTCTCAAGTTTGGAATGTCACCGACGTGTTTACCCTGAAACGTTTAGAAATTAGTTTATGAAGCATATCGAATTTTTGAAAAATGTAACCGCAGAAAGAGCAAACTGACTTTCATCTTTGATGAGTATGCAGTGAATATATTTTTTCACATCGGGGCATAATTTGATATAAGAACTTAGCACTCTTGAACATTCGGTTTGCTGTAAAACAGCTTGCAAATGACATTGTAGTTTTGACCTCTCTGTTACGGGCAGAGAGCGTGGATAAACACATGATCAGTTATTGAAGCGTCTCCTAGAATTTTCTCTTTTAGGAAAGTTTCTTTTTATAGTTTACAATGTTTGTGTAAAGGGTAATTATACTCCTTCCTGGCGCTAATCAGGTTAGTATAATACCAACCCTTCCGGCCATTGCCCAATAGCATTAGCTATCAGTGTCTGTAAAACGAATGATCAATGGCAGCCTAGTGTCATTTTGATCTTTTCATCCATATCCACGAATACTACAATTATTGGTACCACAATTGTTTTTGAATTATTGAAGGATATTTGCTGCAAGTGCATACCTAACAGCAATTCTGTTCAATGGATCCTAAACATCAATATGAAGTTAATCTTGAAAATAACCGTGGGTTATTTCTTTCAGCAGGAATGAAAACAGTAAAATATTTTGTAAGTGTGTAAAGTATTTTGAGGTTTATGTCTCGAAATCTGAAATGACAGAATTATATTTTTTCTCTTCAAAGATTTGTGTGGATTTAGAGACACTAAGTTCTGTTTTGTTGACATCTTTGCTGAATCTAAACAGCATGGGTATGACAAATCTCTGGGTCTGCCTGTAGCGGATGCCACTTTCAATGAGATTAAGGCTGTTATGGCGTTACTCAGTAAGAGGTGAGGTGAGGTGAAATTGAATTAACGTTGTGCTTGAGAATATTTCGCTCATATGACGACGTGCATGCGTGTGTATGTGTATGTGCGGCTGCTTGTACTAGCCCAGACTGAAGCTGGTTTTATAGTTCTAGCCCACTGAGATATAATGTTGCAGTGAAGCATGAATACCCCACTCAGACACATTATACTGACTCCGAGCCGACCAGTCCTTGTTTTACCCATTAATGCCCAGCGCCAGGCAGGGACCAACAAGTACCATATTTTAACGTCTTTTGGTATGACGCGGTCGGGGATCGAACCCGCGATCTTCCGCTCTCCAGGCGGACACCCTGTAAGAGTCAAGACTTATTGTACCAGAACCAGGAACGAAAATATAACGGCCGTTTCTCTTGGTTTAGAGGCCGAGTAGTATAGGGAATACGGGTTCTGCGATGCATGGGTACACCATGCCTAGGAGCCTCCAAATGACCAATTCAGCTCCCACAGCCACTTAAAAAGGATTAGAGTTTCACGCAAAACTAGTCCGGAAGACAAAAAGTGTCCCGACACAAGTGCACTCTAATAAGAGATATGCAGGTGTATGGACATAGAAACAAATGTCAGGAACCAAGCTATCGCGCGAAGCCTATGCCGAGATCCGATCTAGTTGTTTGTCCCTTCGGGAAGCGAAGAGCAAGTACCACATATCGCAAGCCAGATATACGTGAATCCGAGGTAGTATAGACCCCGAGACACAAGCAAAGACAACTTCCGACATGGCAGCAAGAAATGCGTTCTCTGGAAAAGCAAAGCGATACATTCTAAACTCCAGGATCGTCTCCCACTCGAGGTTCCCAAAGAAATCGGGATCCCCTACTGTATCTGGAACATAGAGAACCTGTATGACAACCACTGCCTCTTCTGGTGCCTGCGATACAAACGCCCCTCGACAAATTGGTGGACATTTGTCCATGCAATTCTTGTATCTTCCAGCAACTAGCGGGGAAAGCAGGGCCACCACGGGGACGGGACAATATTTGGTATACCCCTTGCCCAACTATGGTGGGCCGAGGGATATGGAAGTGGCAGCCCCTCCATCCAACAAACACTGAAAAGCCGCAGACGTTCCGGAGGGAAGCTATACGTGCAAAAAGTTTGCCGTAGCGAAATACGAAGGGAAGAACAGATTGTTGCTGCTACTCGATTTGCTGACTGGAGAAGCGATTCCAATCTACGACTACAAGATACGAGAAACAATTCGAGATTCGAGGGGGATTGCCTCTATATTTCCAATTACGTAAATTTGTTTTTTCCCGACAACCAAAACCTTGTCTGAAGTCATACATGCATATTTCTTTTTCTTTTCTCCATATAGTGGGGGTGCCCGAGGTAGACCGTGGAAACTGGTTTGGGTGTTTCTGTCTTTTTGTCGGCCTGTCTGTTGACCACTATGTGGGTCGGTGTGCAGTGCTTCCAGGTCTTGTGGACAAATAAGGCCGCTACTGAAAGGTCCAACAGACATGTGGAAAAACTAGGTTTCCTAGTCTAGACATGTGGAAAAACTAGCCCTAGACACGTTTGAAAACGGGATTCCCATATAGATATATAAGAAAAGTATGGGATATATATACCCAGGAAAAAAAACACCATACCACCAAAAATAGATCCAGATCCAAGAAATCTGTGCTCTTCGCGATTTGCTAGTGGCAGCCTAGGCCAAAAGCGCTTTTTTCCACAGGTCTAGGACTAGGAAACCTAGTTTTTCCACATGTCTGTAAGGACCTTTTAGTAGCCGGCATCTCGAATTGTTTCTCGTATCTTGAAAAATGATTTTGGAAGAGGCTAAAACGTATCACCGCAACCTCTCCATGAGCTGGATTGACTACAACGACTCTGTCCCTCACGAATGGATCCTGAAGTCTCTTCATTGTATTGAACTTGTCTAGGTGTTAACACAATTCAGCCAATCTTTTCATTGATCTTGGATAACTATCACAACACCACTAACAGTGTAATATAGAATAAAATAATTGTCTTGACCTGCTTTAGTGTGTTTTTTTGTGTTGTATATTTGGCAGAGATATCGTGTGAAAGGGTCTTCTAACTCTTATTTTTACTTCTCAAAAGAAGTTGAGGGCCGCCCGATTCTTTCATGTGACTGTCACAACGTTCGTAAGTGCTACGGGGCGGTGGGGTAGCCTAGTGGTTAAAGCGTTGGCTCGTCACACCGGAGACCCGGGCTCGAATCCCGACATGGGTAAAATGTGTGAAGCCCATTTCTGGTGTCCCCCGCTGTGATGTTGCTGGAATATTGCTAAAAGCGGCGTAAAACCAAACTCAGTCAGTCAGTCGTAAGTGACATTCGCCGGTAAGCCTATGGTAAACTATAAAGTTACGACAAGTCGTAATGTTACGAATGCTTTGTGGATCGGGACCCTGCCTTTCATAAAATTTGTCGTGGGTGAGAAATGGACCTCAACAACCTATTGTGGCCGTAAAAACGGTGTAATGGATCAGGTGACTTGGCACATTGCATCTCATCTATCCGACGGCGTGGTTTGGTGTTCATAATGATCACTGGATTGTCTAGCCCAGACTCAGTTAATGACAGACCCGGTCATTCACACATATTGACACATTGTATTTATAGAGTGAAGGCCTATTTTTGCAAGGCAATATTTATACCATCGACACTCTCAGGGCAATCAGAAAAGTATTGATCTTAATGCATTAAAACATTCATTCTCCACTAACAATCGCCAATACCATTATGTTTTGTCGCTTTATCGTTTCACATTTTAAACAGTCATATAAACCACCAGTTATAGTCGATTAACAGTGAGAGATCAATCTTTTAATTGAACACAAATGGCAATGTTTCCAAACAAAATTCCAAAGTAGAGCAAATATGAGCACCCTTTGGTAGGTATGGTCTGTCGAAAATCATATATGTAATCAGGATGAGCCACTTTAGTATCTTATATGCTGCCGACTGGCGCTGTGTCTGTGAAGCTTAAGATACGTTTTTCCTCTAAAGAATTTGTACCAATGACATAAAATGATGCTGACGCACAGGTGGATAGATATGTTACTGCTACTACAAATACTGTGGTGTAACTATTTGTTGGTAATGAGACCTATTTTTAAAGACGCCTAAGGCCAGAAGAACGGCATAACATTTTGCTCATGTTGTGTATAAAGAGCAATGTTTATGTTTTCAGTTGAATTGTGACAGGTGCGTTTGAACAGATACGTTACCAGGGAACCAAGAATTAATCGAAACGTAACTGCCGTATAACATGCACACATGCAACACCCCACCTTTCTTAGTTCATACAGCCAGAAAATTGCTAATTACAGTATACATCTATCTTAAACGAACCCAGAAACTATTTTGCCAAACAAATACGTTAGCAGCAGATAAGTTACTTGTTATCTGTATATGTACACATTTAAAATTAGCCGCTGAAATTACAATTAAATAGCACGTTATTGGCACAGTTGGTGTGAGATCTGTCATTTGACACGTTACTAGCTAAAAAGGTACACTGGAATAAGATTTGTAATTGTTATCAAAATATACTACCCATCAAAAGTTTAGATTCACAAGTGTAAATGTAGCCACTTACTTCAGTCAACTGTTCTAAACTAGATTTTGCAAAATATTCCATACTGTTTCAAGGCACTCTTTACACACGAACTGATGTATTGTTAAACAAATTTGTTACGTTGAAACATATTATTGTCATGGTTTCTGGCCTACTGGGTATTACTGGACTTGTTGTGTAGCATGGATGTTTGTAGATTAAATAGAAATTATTTAAAAATGTTTTCAGATTTTATTGGTTCATTTCTGGTTTTCAAAGTAACGTAGCTGTTTATTAGCGTCACGTATCTGAATCACGTTTTTCTGTGCAACAGTATAAGCAGATAATGGTGCATTGTATATGTTTGATGAAATGAACATGCAAGCAAATCTAAAGCAACATCCAAATGATTCATCACTATATTCCTTGCTCAGCTTTGTGATGGCTAGACAAAACATGGTAACGCACAAAACCAAAATTTGTTGTTATGACTGGGGCTTTGGTGAAAGAAGCATATGTAAATGAGAATCTTCCAGCTCCTGGGACATCACATAATGCTCACAGTTCTTTAAACCCAAGACAGATACCAGCTGTAGTATCATTCATTGCTGCAGTGTATGATGACTGGTGTCACGTTGGACACGTTCCGGAAGTGGATGGAGAAGCTGTTGTTTCAGAAACACTTCAAATGGCCTGATGAACCTGATGAGATTTTGGTTCCATTTAAGGACATTCTCTGTTTGGTGGAACCCAATCCAGTAGGTCACCCCAGAAGGTCCTTAAGGTTATCCAGTGAGGATGGCATGAAAGTTCAGGATAAATTCGTCAAGATTTTAAAGTCCGAGAAGTGCAGGACATCCAAAATAGCAATTTAATCTAAAATGTAACTCACGTCAATGACGAGTTCAAACCATCATTCTTAACAATATCCTTCACACTTGTTATTTGGTGAAGGGCTTTACTTAAACATAAATACCCGAATTTATACTTTGTTGGTTTATTTGTTGACAATATGTGTGGTTTGTATCAACATATATATGCCCGGAACTGTATAAGGCAATACCTGAAGTGCAAGCTTATCGAGTTGGATATTTGCAGCTGACATGTATCAACGGCAGAGGTGAGGTTATCTGACATGTCGCCATGGGACCAACATGGCGGACGACGACTGCATGTCGCTTTATGCCATATGCTAAGCACCAGAGAGTCTGTGTTCTGTTCAAGGACCGAGGCGGACAAACTCCCCTGGGCACTAGTGCCAACTTGGGACAACCCTATGTCTGTTGCTTTTCCATGGAGACTTTGTCTTTGATTTTTCAGACATTTTCGACCAACGAGGCGTCGAAGGAACACATTAGTTGTTTCCTTTCGCTGGACCAATATTCACTATCTGCTTGACACACGACCTTCCTTGCCATGTTTCTTCCCACAAGTAATATTTCATTACCCGACAGGTATATCATTTCAACGATCATGGACACTTTATTTCGATCACACTAGCAGTGCTTAGTACAGCTTCATGATATTAGCATAATTATTATCAAGTATTTTGTAACGTATCACACTGGTTCTGCCAGCGCCTTTTAGCGAAGCATCATAAAACAGGTGACAGAAGAGTAATTACATATTACCTTTTTGTAAACAGTGAATACACGTTTAATACACTTCACACTACTTTGCTTGTAAAGATACACATATAGGAGAATGGAGTCAGTTGCTAATGTTGTCATCCAATTGCAATCAAAGACCACCCTTCTTAACGTTGCAGTAAGTCCCCACGGGCCCTAGTTTGGTGATCTACCTTCAGTTGTTGGCGATCTATAGCCCACTTTTACATTGTATTGTCCAGAAATAATTTTCGACTTTTAAATATATATGCTACTTAGTTCTAACTCAATCTGTGATAATCTAGTGGTTTTACTGTCCTTCGTTGACATGGTTGTATATAGTATATGTATGTATTATGAATTTAGAACTAGTTTTAGTCACGATATGGCTGGAATACTGCCGATGTGACTTTAAATCTTAACTCACTCACTCACTCACTCTTAACGTTGCAGGTTTATAATACGACCACTGGGTTGGTGTTCAATCGTTTATCATGCTATTTGGGATACAAACAGTATGTGTGATTTACCTGTAATTAGGGAAGTAACATAGAGAGGGCTGCCACTGCCAGCATGGTGTGTGCAATATCACCTGAGTGCACTGACTGCAGGAGCTCCTTTCACGAAGCAACCTTTACTAAGGTTAACCTTAACTCCCATTCTTTAACATTGCACTAAGGTTACCTTAGTGACTTACGACCACCTTAGTGCTTCCTGCAAGGACCCCCTGCATGGCAAGCTGCTAGGGACAAAATTGTGAATTTGTGAGGTATGCTAGGGGTTCTGTGCTGTATAAACAATTCAACTTGTGACATTGAGAAATATGAACGTATAAAGAAACAAACTTGCTTTACGCTTTATCATTGATAACATCATATCTTCCACCAATAAGAGTTGTTTCCGGGACAACAATGCTCTTTTTGGCTACAGTCCCTTCACTGCTATAGTCTGGTTTATGTGTGAAATAATTTAGATTTGCATATCTCAAATATCAAAACAGCAGCAGCTATCCCCACTCCACAGCCGACAACAACTACAACTGTGAACAAATCCCCAAGTTCCAGGACATGTTCGTCTTCATCCTCAGGTGAACACAACTTTCCATTCTGGTAGGGCTGTTCATACCACTTGTCAGTAATCCCGCGATCCACCAGGAACAGCAGCCTGTTAAATTAAAACATTAATGAGTGAGTAAAAATCCAACGTCACCCCGACAACACTTCAGCCATACAGTAACGAGAAATGTTGTACATACACAACAAACACAAGCAACCAAATAACCAGTCATCGACGGACTGCAAAACCACTAGAGCATCACAAAAAGAGCCAAATCCAGCAAGTATCATTTTTAAAAGCAGAAAACCATTTTAGACAAGACAATGCAAAAATGGGCTAGTGATCGCCCACAACTGAAAGTAGATCACCATACTAGGGAGGATGGGGACTTACAGTGTTAAAACATTAAAGCGATTGAAAAAAGCCGTGCTGCGTGGCATTTTGTGGTATGAAACAATAGATCTACGCGTTGAGTGAGACCTTCCCTACCTTGACATCTGACCACATTCACACATGTAACGTTCCTTAAGCTTACCCTTTTCGAGAACACCTGGTGTCATCACTGATGGTCAGTGATCCATTCATATACGTTTCACAGCCACTTGTCCTTAACTGTTAAGACTGGGTATTTCTTTGCACTGACGTTCTATATTTAATCGTTTGGTGCACATCAGGGAGGATATCTAACAACTTTGGCGCTCATGTTTTGATATGGACACTCACTCTGGGTCCATTAGCAATGATGATGGTTAGTGATCCATTCATATGATTTTCACAGACATTTGTTCCTTTACTGTTTTTTGAATATAGTCATGACTGGGTATTTTTTGCACTAACGTTCTCTATTTTATCGTTTCGAGCACAACTGGGGGCATTGCTATTTGATCACAATGCATTAATATATTCTAGATAGGAACCACGCAGAGCTTTCATAGAGATTATTATGGCTTTGCAAATAGTTTTGGAGCCTATATTTTCATATGGATACTCACTCTGGGTTCATTAGCAAAGCAAGAGGAGAGTGTTTGGGTACAATCAGGGAAGAAGTGGTCGGAAACAGTTGTTTGCTTGTGTGATCCATGTTGCATGTTTCCAACATATAGCTGCTGGTGGTGAGCTTAGTTGTGATGACAGCGTACCGCCCTTCAGCTAGTCTGGTTCTGTGGTACATTCTGTCTTCCTCAATAGTGAGGTTGTCAGGTTGGTGCTCCCTGGTCTTTTTCCAGATTTGTTTGTTCACAAAATCGTTCGACATCTACAATGAAGTATCGGTGCTCATGTCAGCGATCTCAAATGTGTACCATTTGGTGAAATGATTTAAGGACAGTTGCAACAATATATAAACAGAATTCTATATGCAAATGATAAAAAAAGAGAATACATCACCTACAAGCAAAGTCTCTACGACGAATGATCCTGTTTCAATTCCAATAGCATAGCCACTGGCAAGCAGACCCTCTAGATCCGTGAATGGGACATTGTCCTTGTTCACAGTTAGGATGGCAACCAGGTTCCCAGAAAACACTGACGTGACTGGAATACATGTCAACCACCAGAAGGCGAGCAGGATCCGATATGACTCTGTGGTTGGCAGTGTAGACGACCCTGTAATCGTTATTGTATATATCTTTGTTGATCATTAAATTGCTTCTATATTTGCAGATACTTTCAGAACCGTAGATATGACAATATCGGAAACATTATACAGGTTTCCTTTTGGAATATGAGCTCACTTGGATGGTCAATCATTTTCTGTGAATCTACCTATTGAATAAATGCATACGTTGTAATCCTTTGTTATAATCATAATGGCATATTTGTATCGCGCATGCATCCATGCCTAAGCATGATCAAAGGTCACAATTACAATCTGATTATTATTACCCCGGATAACCCAAGCTGCCTGTTAAGCGCTAGAAGGTTATAGTCACATGACTTATCACACCCGGTACCAATTTTCTGCTGGATGAACAGAGGCAATTTTGAACAAACTCTCTTGCCTAAGGTCACACCACATGTATCACATATGCCTCGTTGTGGGTCAGGACTGAAGTTCTAGAAACTCTCAGGTGGCAAGCTGCCAAACAGAGTCACCCACCCAAGAACTCTCCATGACAAACGTTGCTTAACTTCAACTGATTTGTGACCTGAGCTCTATGCACATTACCACACACAGGGACACAGAGAAACATTGAACTGAGGATTGTAAATATTTGAACTTCTAATATATTCTGAATTTCACGAGAATAACAATCTTCGATATACACAGTACCTTGCTTGCAAACAACACCAACAGTTGACATTATTGTCTCCGGTGTCTGGTAACCATAATTTCTGGTTCGCTCTTTTGGACTGACTCTGTTGAATATTAGGAAGAAAGTTGTAACCCCAGCAAGTATCACCAAAAGACACACATAGAACTGCCACTTGAAATAGGATAGCAGTGCTGCCCAGTTGACCCGGGAGTCTGGCTTCTTGTAGAGGATGACTGCCCCTGTGTATCTGAATGGATACAGGAAGGTCACGTACTTTAATCTCAGAGGGTTTATACCATAGGGCGCGGCTGATATGTCCACCGTCTGAAATGATTGAAATGAGACACATTGTAGCGCCAGAAGTTGACTGAATATTACTCAAATTGTACACATTATTACAAATTAATCAGCATTGATTCCTCAGTACTGACAATGACACCAGCCTGTGTAAGTACCTATAAAAAATTTAAAACAAAGTTTAACTGTGTGAAAAGAGAAATCTCATCTCCACCATCTACTTGGTAGCAGACAGTTTAAATTTGAGTATATTATACCCTGTCTCGTTCCAACAATGCTGAAAATGGCGTATTTAGGCTGTTGTGTGGGTATTGTCTGCGACAATTTATGGCTTCCTGAGTTAGCATCGTGTTTATCTTGTAGTTTTAGCCAGATTAACTCCAAATTTACTCACTGCTATCGTCTTGCTGTGAGGCATTGTCATCGAGTTTACCCAACCAATGCATATAATCCCACGACCTATTTCTTACTTCGACATCAATATCAGTTATTGGTGCTCTACATTTACCTTGTTTACCAACAGTCCAAGCACGCCTGTCCATGTGCCATTGTCATACAACCCCCAAGATCGATCTTCCGGCACAACGTATTTGTAGCTGAAAGGAAACATTACAAATATATCTAATATCACCATGGAACTTACTGTATATAATAAGACATTTCGATATATAACTGATCAATATTTCGAAATCAATTTCTTGACGCGTTTATCAGTGTTACCAGTGCGTTTTCAAGAAGAGAAACAACTTAATGGGTGTTCACGATTATCAAGATACGCATGTGGCAATTTGCAAACAACCTCAACGTTCACAAACACCATACCTGAAGTTCAGCACCTCTGATAGATGGGATATGAGTTTGTGGCAAGGCCCGGAGGAGGTTTTGGTTTTGTAATTTACCTCGCATGAATACCACTGAAATAGAAGACGTGACAAATTGATCACCTTATTTATATAGGTTGTCATGGGAGCGAGGAAAATAATTACTAATCAAGAAATTTCAAACAGAAAAGACTTTTTTCAAGATAGTCAATATTAGATTGAGACTTTAAGAACAAGGGCAAGTTGAGATCCACATTGACGTCACTGAAGAACAGTTGATCAGCCTTTATCTTGCTCGTATGAAGTGACTGCAATGACTGTTTGTAATCACTTGCTTACCCATCCTGTATGATAGTTATCACTAATGTAGGTGTTACAAAGAAGAGACCCACCGGTAATATTGCTACCTTCAGTTCCCTCCCATTCAAACCAGTCTTGGTGTTGGGAAAAACACGAGAAGAAAGGTCCTCTGTAGGTACTTGTGAAACATGTTGCAGTTGCCGTGAAGCATTCTTCCACATCAGAGTCTGCAGCAAGGTGATGTTCTGACAACACAGTGTAGTATTCTGCATCAATATCACAAGTAGGACTGTCACGTGCTAATTTGCATATCACGTGGCCGCACTTATATATTGTTTGTAAACGAACGCTCATGACGCTCAGGCGCTTATATATTTACATATTATTCGACATATTTCAGTGACAGTCAACCATTTTTGTCTAAATGTTTAGACTCTTGAAAATCAATAAAATGAAATACGCATGCAATAGTTTCACACACCGCTTAAGTAACTCGTTTTACTTTCAGTAATCTTTTATAAGGGTAATAACGAGTATGAAATCATGACCAACACACCTTGCACACATTGCCAGATAGGTTGTCAATTGTTGTTAAAGCTACGTTGTCCAACACGATGTCGTCTATGATCAGTGCGTCAACATCCCCAGTTGTCAACACTACCAGCCATCTGGAGAAGTGTCGAAGAAGTAATCCTGCTCCAAGGTCTCGGTCAAGCTGTTGTACCTGTTCACGAGTGTGTGTTATTTAGACTGCCATGTAATTCATAATTATAAGAGTGTTGTGTTTGTATTAGAATGTTTCTGGTAGGATTATGTAGAGGACAATTGTCTCAAGCGTAATCTGGAACCTTCTATAACAGGTTAGACCAATCCGACATGGTATTAGACATTGCATCTATCATTTCACCTTACATCAAACTCAGCTGAATACAGATTATCATTTCATCTTAAAGGTCACATAAACCCTAGGGGGTAAAAATACATAAATCACTAACTGGCATCGTTATAAATGAAACCCCGTCATTAAAACTACTCATTTCGACCTTTAATTGACTTAAATCGACCTTTTTGACAACAGTGCACAATTCTCACCCGCGAACGAAATTTCAACCAATCAGAGCGGCGCGACTCTGTGACGTCATATGAGGAATAGCTTTGAGGGCCGATGCAGAATTCATCTACATTTAAGGGGGGTAAATTATCTTGTTTACAGGCTTGTATAAACCTGAAATCGTGACAATTGTTGTGGAAAATGAAAGCTATATGTTCTCACA
Source organism: Haliotis rubra (assembly GCF_003918875.1). Classification (NCBI taxonomy): domain Eukaryota; kingdom Metazoa; phylum Mollusca; class Gastropoda; order Lepetellida; family Haliotidae; genus Haliotis; species Haliotis rubra. The sequence goes on along the minus strand of NW_025767140.1, from coordinate 293,142 downwards.
ATCTACTGGCATTTAATTTTGTCTCCTGCTTTGCCTAGTTTCCGAGTTACAACTTGTTTTCATAGACGCTTCTGTCACAATTGATTGGTGTCGTTAGGCCCTATTTGTATAATGACTGATCCAAATTGCTCCCATTTCTGTGTTTTTTTTACCTCGATATTTAATCATGTCATGTAAAAATCTGTTTGTATTCTCAAGACAGTGTCGGCCCATAAGTTTTCACATGCAATACAGCAATTAATACTCCCTTGTTGTAACCCGTGTTAGGTGGTATAAACCTACACATGTTATTTGTCATCATTCACTTGATGGTCAGTTCATGAATTTATAACAGGTATAATTAGTGGTAACACACTTAGATTACCCGACAAAGGTTCCCATTTGGCATTTCTTGTGTCTGGAGTAAATATTCAACATTATAAACATCGATCAAAGGATTAACCGATAACACGCTGATTGATTAATTACTTTTATCTTACACAGCGGAATTGTCAAAAGGTAGTGTTTATGTATGTAGATTTACTAATCTATACTGAATACACTCTGCCGTGTCGGTGTCTGCGTAAAAACAACGTCCTTCTTTCAAAGGATTAACCGGCAATACATTGATTGATTGCCCATTATTGGCTAACTAAATTACTGTTTTTAATGAAAGGCGGACATTATGCAATTAGTTGCCAGGTGTGCTATCTTGGGTGACCAATGAGACTATACACCAATACCTGAAAAGATTTATCACTTTTTTCGTATATTAAACTGTTAAAAGACACATCATTTGGAACAGTTTTGTGGATATTGATGGATACATTCCTCAAACAAGGTAATGGCCTGATATTGTTCCTATAACTTTAATCTGTTTTAATTTTAATATTTGCATTTTGTTTTTTTATTCATTTGTCGTAGCATTCAACAGAATCATTGTTTTCGCCGTGAAGTGTAATGAGACAGACAACATACACTAGGGTGTGTGTGCGAATTATGATTCACATTGGCAAACTATAAAATGTCTAGATATTACAGTTCTGTTATAAATTCACTATAAGTATCAGCAGATCGTCAGCTTTTTATTTAGTTTCAAAATGCATAAAAGTATGATAATAAACTAATTAGGATTATAAGACCAAATATAAAGACGCACATTGACTTGTATCTACATACTGGTGAGTGGACATTAACCATGTGAATGTAGCAAGAAATTTATCGCGCAGTATTGCGACTTCGACCCCCACCTCGCTTCCGTGGAAGAAATCGTTATGTTATAAGTTGTGTCATGCAAAATCCTTTTGGTTATAATTCCAATACATATTTAACTACGAGTAGAAAGTTGTTTTGATTTTCTAACTTGATGAAAACAAACTATAATCTCATTAATTCTAACAGACTTTACGATTTTCAAAAATGGCGGCGCCCTGTCGGGAACATCCGCCAGTCTGTGGATAAATGCTACTTAGGTTTGTTTTCACCGAGTTACAAAATCAAAACTACTTTCTACTGGTAGTAAAATATGTATTTGATTGATGGCCAATAGGATTTTGCATGACATAGCATATAACATAACAATTTCTCTCCTGGCAGCAATATTAGATTGAGACTTTAAGAACAAGGGCAAGTTGAGATCCACATTGACGTCACTGAAGAACAGTTGATCAGCCTTTATCTTGCTCGTATGAAGTGACTGCAATGACTGTTTGTAATCACTTGCTTACCCATCCTGTATGATAGTTATCACTAATGTAGGTGTTACAAAGAAGAGACCCACCGGTAATATTGCTACCTTCAGTTCCCTCCCATTCAAACCAGTCTTGGTGTTGGGAAAAACACGAGAAGAAAGGTCCTCTGTAGGTACTTGTGAAACATGTTGCAGTTGCCGTGAAGCATTCTTCCACATCAGAGTCTGCAGCAAGGTGATGTTCTGACAACACAGTGTAGTATTCTGCATCAATATCACAAGTAGGACTGTCACGTGCTAATTTGCATATCACGTGGCCGCACTTATATATTGTTTGTAAACGAACGCTCATGACGCTCAGGCGCTTATATATTTACATATTATTCGACATATTTCAGTGACAGTCAACCATTTTTTGTCTAAATGTTTAGACTCTTGAAAATCAATAAAATGAAATACGCATGCAATAGTTTCACACACCGCTTAAGTAACTCGTTTTACTTTCAGTAATCTTTTATAAGGGTAATAACGAGTATGAAATCATGACCAACACACCTTGCACACATTGCCAGATAGGTTGTCAATTGTTGTTAAAGCTACGTTGTCCAACACGATGTCGTCTATGATCAGTGCGTCAACATCCCCAGTTGTCAACACTACCAGCCATCTGGAGAAGTGTCGAAGAAGTAATCCTGCTCCAAGGTCTCGGTCAAGCTGTTGTACCTGTTCACGAGTGTGTGTTATTTAGACTGCCATGTAATTCATAATTATAAGAGTGTTGTGTTTGTATTAGAATGTTTCTGGTAGGATTATGTAGAGGACAATTGTCTCAAGCGTAATCTGGAACCTTCTATAACAGGTTAGACCAATCCGACATGGTATTAGACATTGCATCTATCATTTCACCTTACATCAAACTCAGCTGAATACAGATTATCATTTCATCTTAAGATATGAAGTTTAGGTCCATTTTAGAAGCTTCACCACTTTGAGTTTTATTATCACTGACTATATTGCTATTCCAACTCAACTTACATTTTTTTCAACCTTGTCAATTGTACCGACATTTAATTTTGTACTCCTACTCTATTATGTACTGACATTACAAATGCGTGGATTTAATTTGCACTTTAAACATAGTTAGATTAGATTACATTAGTAAATTACAATTATTTCTTTGTTGGTTCTTGATTTCACTCAGGGTGACTTCCGGGTTATTTTGAAATCGAAAAAGAACAATAAGGAAATGTATTGATAAATAATGCATTGGTATATAGTTCGAAAAGAAGAAATAGCACAGATAAATTTGGATATTTTGCTACTGTCTACGACTAATTTTGACATCGCGCTTATTGATTCATAATGTGAAGACGTACTGACTCAAGAACATTACTACATGTAGCAGGTATATATTGTGACAGCTGATCAAAGGAATCGGAAGCGTAATTAATTAAAACATCATCGTATCTCATTTCTTTTTTTAGTTAAACTGGTAACTTTCATATAGAATTTCAATAACATTCCTGATTTCCTATGTCCCTGGTATGGTGATCTACCTTCAGTTGTTGGCAATATATAGCCTGTTTTTTACATTGTCTTGTCATTTCTTATTAACATGTTTCAGATTTAATTACTAGTTTTAAATGGATATCTGTGATACACTACAAGTTTTACTATTCTTTGTCAACAGGTGTAAAATTCTATTTTATTATAAAATGATATAATCATTATTGTTCTCGTCACGATATGGCTGAAATATTGCCGATGTGACGTTAAATATTAATTTCCTATCTGTACTTCCACAAAAGAACTGTGTAATGTTCCCATAGTTCAGATGTGCGCTAGGTTTGAAAACATGTTCAGAACAAGAACATTGTATACTTGCATCCCAATGTATAACTTCAATGACAATACATTTTCTTATATATATATTTTATAAATTTTAAATGATTCATTCAAATAAGCGTTCAGTACAATTTTGCCTTTTACACCCACTGAATACTGTTGTGGCAGAGACTGGCTGTTTTCCTGCATTAAATGTTATGTCAGTAGACACCGTTCGCTCTTTCACCAATATATAGGTTCGAGCTGCCACGTGTGGATCCTACAAATAGGTCCATGATCTGACTGCTATGAGAAATCAGCATCATGCCTTGCAAATACAGAATTACCTTTTGGAGAAGAGGACGAATTGTTTCAATGTCAGCAAGAACAAGAAAATTGAGATTTCTTTTGACAGGCTCCAGATTTCCGTATAACATGACTGTAGACATATGCGATGATATCATGCTGGGGAAGGCATCAACATCCAAAATTAAGGCTTTCCTCTGCAGTGACGTTGTTCTGATGATGTGGTCTATCCGCGGATCTTAAATACATAGAATCCTGTCATTAAATGGGAAAATGTAATCATGAATTTAGACACAATGACAAAGAGAATGTTTGGAAACTGAGGAAATATATTCTTGTGTTAGTAAAGACGTTTCCCAGGATGAGTAAGGTTTATGTTGTTATTATAGACACATACAACTGCACACACTTCATGCTACATTTTCGTTTGTAGAGATAATGCCATTCAATTTCTCTCAGTGTTTATACCTTCTGATAACATTGCACAAGAGCATCACATCACCACCTATGGGTCTGGCAACAGACATTATGATCTGGAGAAATATATGAGTAGCACAAAATATATAGTACTGGGAAGACATAGTTTACTGTCGTGGAACAAGGACAAAACAAGCTTCCAACTTAACAAAACAATGAAAGTGTTAACCTGTCTTGTGTCCAATAATGACGACCGTCGGTGATATTTCATTCTCAAGGAAGAAGTTCCAGGTATCAGAAACAGTTTGCTTGTACCCAAGATGCCCACTTGCTAAAAACAGAGAAACGTAGTAGCTTGTAGAAATGTTATAAGGTAATACAGTGGCATTAATGCACCTCTGAAACATAAGAAAAGTATGTAAAACCCATTATTGAGAATTGCCGTTACTTCGTGATGGAATGGATGCTATCGTTGCTTTGTATTAAATCAAGAGCTATAAATCGTAATAATATTGACTAAAAAATGCATGTTCGTTAATGGTGAATCACCGGTTAGTAGTTGGCAGTAATCCTCTGATCACGAGGCAAGACCTGACCCCGTTGAATGATGTAACATTGAACAAATAACAAATGCTGCATTGGGACATGTGACAACGGCGTAACACTTTAACACTGTTTAAAGACATCCTCAACACTAGCAAAGTGGTGCGGGTTTCAATGTCAGCAGACTTTCGAATCTCTTGGTTTGTTGTTTAACGCCGCACTCAGCAATATCCCAGCCTTGTGGCGGCGATCTATAAATAATCGTGTCTGGACCAGACAATCCAGTGATCAACAACATGAGCATCGATCCAATTGGAATACGGTGACATGCGTCACCCAAGTCAGCGAGCCTGACCATCTGATCCCGTTAGTCGCTTCTTACGACAAGATCAATTGTTAAGTCTTAGACCTTGGTGGTGGATAGAATCAAGTAGTTTAAGGTTGCTTTTGCAAGCTCCGCCATATACGATCGAGCCATAATCAAGTTTAGATCGAGTTTAGAAGGAGGGTAGTTTGATCCCCTCCCCACTTCGAATTGGAGACAACCTTAAATAAATCGAGTGCCTTCAGGCATTTAGCTTTAAGGGATTTAATATGTGGCTGGAATGTTAAATGGGAATCGAAAACAAGACCCAAGAATTTGGCCTCCTTGACGACTTTGATAGGGGTGCCATTTAAAAATAGTTCAGGGTCTCTATGCGGTTTGTATTTTCTACAAAAATGTATACAATTAGTTTTCGATTTAGAAAATTTAAAGCCGTTTTCAAGACACCATTTGTTCATTTTTTTAAACATAACTGCAGTTGCCGTTCAATAGTATGCATATATTTACCACGACAAGAAATATTAAACTCATCCACAAATAATGATCCATCAATTGAATCATTTAAAACATTTGATAAACTATTGATCTTGATGCTTAACAGTGTGACAGACAAAATACTGCCTTGAGGGACACCCTGATCCTGATTGTAATGATCAGAGAGGGTTGAACCCACTCGGACTTGAAAATGCCGGTCTTTTTTTTTAAACACTGTGATATAAAAAGAGGTAAACGGCTTCTCAAACAAAAATCATGTAAGTCCTTTAAAATGCCATGCTTCCAGGTCGTATCATAAGCTTTCTCAAGATCAAAGAAAAATGATACAGCATGTTGCATTTTTAACAAAGGATTCTAAACGTACCAAATGATCAATGGTACTACGATTTTTCCTGAAACCACATTGAATATTTGTTATAAGGTCATTGGTTTCAAGATACCAAGTTAATCTATTATTCACCATACGTTCCATGGTTTTACAGACACAGCTAGATAGAGATATTGGTCTGTAATTCGACGGATCTGTATGATCCCTGCCAGGTTTTGGTATTGGGACTACAATGGCATTACGCCACGAAGGAGGAAATTCTCCAGACGTCCATATTTGGTCAAATATATCTAAAAGTGTCATCAGACATGGTTCAGGTTTCAGAAGCTGGTAATGTATATTATCATCACCCGCTGCAGTGTCATGAGCTTGCTCAAGAACAGTATGTAGCTCATGTAATGAAAACACTTTGTTATAATCTTCACCGTTATTTGATTTGAAATTAAGTTTGTCTTTTCCTGTTGTTTCTGGTATCTCTGAAACTCGGAGACATAATTTGCCGATGAAGAATGTTTGGCAAGAGTTTCGCCAATTTTATTTGCAATGTCAGATTTATCAGTTATTAAATTGTCACCATCTTTTGAGTGGTTGACAGCAGATTTTGAACCTTTGCCTTTTATTCGCTGAACCATGTTCCACACCTTAGACATGGGTGTGCGCGAATTAATTTTGGAGACATAGTTTCTCCAAGATTGTCGTTTGTTTTGTTTAAAGGTACGACGAGCCTTTGCATTAAGTATTTTAAATGTATTTAAGTTATGGACAGTTAGATGTTGGCGGAAATAACGCTCTGCCTTTTTCCTCGCTTTTCTGGCTTGTCTACAATCTGTATTAAACCATGGTTTTCGCACATGTGGAGTCATAGAGGACTTTGGTTTACACTCATCAGCTATTTCATTTAAAACGTCAGCAAAAGTTTGAATGGGATCAGTTATATCACTGAAACATTCAGGTCGCAGTTTCGATTTACATATAGTTTGATATAAAGACCAGTTTGCCTTCGAAAAGTTCCATCTTGTATACAATGGAGAATCAGATAGAGTTATTTATGAAAGGATAGTTGGGTGGTCACTTCCACAAAGGTCATTATGAACACACCAATCAAATTCATCGAGGAGGTTAGAACCTGCAAGAGACAAATCCACAGAAGAATAAGTGTCAGTTGCAGGATGCAGATAGGTGCTTGAATCATCATTAAATATGCACAGGTCATTATTGGAAATGAAATCTTCCAGTACTTTGCCTTTAGTGTTAGTGTTAGTACTGCCCCAGAGTGGGTTGTGACTGTTTAGGTCACCCATAATAACACATGGTTTCGGGAGTTGATCATAGAGTGATTGAAGATCAGTCTGTTGGAGTGCCGATGAAGGCGGAATATACAGAGAGCATAATGTAAATGCTACACGCAGAGTAAGTCGCACTGCAGCAGCTTGGAGATTAGTGTTAAGTGTAACAGGGCTGTGAATAACATCCTGTCGTATAAGGATAGTAGAACCTCCAGTGGCCCAATCACCCAGAGGGGAAATATAATGATAGGCTTCAAACTGACGTAAGCTAAAATTATCTGTCCGTTTCAGATACGTCTCTTGCAGACAGAACGCTGATGGTGATAAAAAATGCATCAATAGCTGTATTTCATTAAAATTTGTCCGTAGTCCTCTACAGTTCCACTGCACGATATGTTTAGATAGACCTATCTTTTAGGTGGATTAATAGGGGATCTAACCCGCACCGTTTTCAAGGGCGACATGTGCCCTAGAATGGACGTTTTCGGACACGTCCATGTCCTCAAGTGATCCGTATTTGTTAAATAATTTGATTTAATCATCTGACCCTTTTGGGGCTCTGCCACTTTGTTTCTTCAAAGAATCTGGCTTCGGTTTGCCTTTGTTTTTAACGATTTGTTGAACGTTTGACGTTGATTGAGACCTTTGAGCTGACAGAAAATGTCTCATAATCATGAGATGGTTGTGCTTGGATTTGAACCGTGACAGGAAGTGATTCCGCAGTTTGTGTAGACATAGCAGGTGACAAAATCTTAGGAGAATCGGTTTTGAGCCAAGTTAAATTCGTCTGACAGCTTACAGATGATTTGGCTATTGGAGGAGTTGAATCAGACGATGTGTTGGCTATGGATGCATAGGTTTCCTTAATTTGAGATCGTAAGACAAGCTTTTGGGCATCAGGAAAACTAATGTTTTGAGTGAACTTTATCTTATTGATCTCCATCTGCTGTTTCCAGATCGGACAATATCTTTGGAGAATGATGAGCGATTGCCTGCACAGTTGCTACATTTCTTAAAGTCACTGTAACAATCTGCTGTTGCATGTGTCTTCTCACCACAGTGAGCACACACAACAGACAATGTGCAAGTACTAACACCATGACCAAACTTCTGGCATTTAAAACACCTTAAAGGATTTGTTATGTAGGTGTCGACATTAATGTGACAATATCCCGCCTTTACTGATCTGGGAGCATTTGGAGAGGAAAACAAAAACAGGTACGTATTAGTCTGAATGGTTTCCTGGTTTTTACGCTTAACGTATGTCATCCCTTGATCTTTCGTTTCGTAAGCCATGGTTATTGTTAAATGGTTCATCATCCGAGCTCCCCACCCTCCACAGAGTATCACAAGGACAATGCTAAAAACAAGCGGGTCTCCAGCTTGCAGCACCAAGGATACTCGGATGATATACTCCAGCAGAAAATTAAAAGATTAATAATTCCACCAGATTGGCCCATGAGCCACCGCCTTCTGTGTATAGTACTCTAGGCAAATTACAAAAGTGAAATATTTTCAAATTCAAAAAACATAAACAGATAAGCCAAGTCATTTCAGAAAACATTTTCCAAAGAGTCTAAAACGTGTGTATCAAAATATATACTAGCCACATAAAGAAACTGTGCATTGTCAAAATATTATCCCAGTTGATAAGTACGATAACAATGTCAAAGGTACATATAAACTTTAATGGAGGGATCATGAGACCATAACAAGTCGAGAGAGTTTCAATTGAAAAGTCAATCACAACAACAGCGTCAAACGACCATGTCACAGGCTCAATGATGTCCACCATCGGCACTGAGAACAGCAGTGCATCGACGACGCATAGAGCCTATCAAACGTGCAAGGAAGGCTTGTGGGATGTTACGCCAGATTCTCTCAAGTTCTGTTGCAAGGTCAAGGACGTTATCTGGCGGATGAGGAAGACGGCGTAGACGTCGATCCATCTCGTCCCAAACATGCTCTATCGGGGAGAGATCCGGTGAATTTGCAGGCCAAGGCAGTAAGTCAACCTTGTGGTGTTGCAAGAAATCCATAGCAACCCTTGCCGTATGAGGGCGGGCATTGTCCTGTTGGAATTTTAACCCAGGGCTATGACGTTGCAGAAAAGGAATTGCCACAGGTCGAAGAATCTGATCCCTGTAGCCCACACCAGTTAAGTTGCCCTGAACAATCACCAAAGGAGTTCTTTGGCGTGCTGTTATTTCACCCCAAATCATCACGGAACCACCACCAAAGCGATTCCTCTCCAAGACACAGGCCTGTGCATAACGTACTCCCACGCGTCTATAGGCACGTTGACGTCCATCACTATGGGAAATGTTAAACCTGGACTCATCTGTAAAAACATTTCTCCACCAAAACAAGGGTCTGCGGACATGATTTCGTCACCACATTCGGCGAGCTTGTCGATGACTTTGTGTCAGGATAGGCCGTATGGTGGGACGTCATGGTCTGATCCCGTGATGACGTAAACGTTGTCGAACTGTGTTGGAGTGGATACGGCGAAGTCCTGGGATGGTTCGGGCAGTCATCACTGCAGTCTGAAACCTGTGGTGAAGATGGGTCACCCTTATCCATATGTCCTGTCTTGGCGTTGTTACACGTGGACGTCCAGAACGTGGCCGATCGATGATGTCATTTGTGTTCTGCTAGCGTCTCACCAGTGCAGAAATGGTGTTCCAGTGGCAGTGGAAATGTTCAGCCACTTATCGTTGAGATATTCCCCCACGGACCATCCCAATGGCCTCATGACGTTGTGCAGACGTGAGCCTTGGCATGCTATGCGTTTCAATAGCCGTTTAATTTTTTGAACGATCGCAAGGGCAGGGGTTGAGTTTTCCAAAGTGACAGTATTGTGTGGCATTCATTTTCTCTGTTTCTCTTTCCCGGAATGCACGTGCAACAACGTATTGCACGTCTTAAGGAAGAACCCACTGACGTCACGGAACGTGGCACGTGCATGCATGTTGGATACATGTCACTAATCCCTGAGTTTAAATCCTTATGTGTCTACCCAGGTTTGATAAATTTAGATTTTAAATTTTTGTGTGCACAGTTTCTTTATGTGCCTAGTATACATACACAGGGCTTGGCATGACCAGCCGATTGATAGAACCGGGCCAGTTCTACCACCCGTCTAGGTGAAGTAAGGGCCGAAGTGGTGTGTTGGGCAAAGGAGCGCTGTTCCTGGAACCAGTGCCCTCAACCACCAGAATCCCTTCCTCCACCGACACAGGGGCGCAACCCACGGCAAACGGGTTGGTGGACCAAATATACCTCCACAACGGGGGGGTTGAAGAGCGCTTAGCGTTACCCAGCACCCACCACGAGGAGGTGGCTCTTCACGGGTGCCTGAACATATGTGACATTGAAATGGAAGATATGTATATTATAAAAAAAATAATTAAAAAAATGTCGACAAAGGACAGTAAAACAACTTGTATATCACAATTACAACTAAAACTAGTGTGGAAAGTTAAAACTGATAGTACTATTTGGACAATACAATATACAAGCAGGCTATAGATCGCCAACAACTGAAGGTAGATCACCACACTAGGGACCATGGGGACTTACAGTACCTTTGCTACACTGAACCCAGGAACGATACTATAGTTTATACTTTGCTAAGAAAGTGTCATCCCAAATACATCATAACACTTTAGCCCATTTCAGGTGTCCCCAGCCGTGATATTGCTGGAATATTGCTAAAAAGGGGCGTAAAACTAAACTCACTCACTCATTACACTTTATGTGGATGAAAATCAATATCTATGACTCACAACCTGTGGAATTAAGACGCTTGTAATACCGACTACTTACAATGACATGAACTGACCAAAGTACCCAGTACGAATCCTCCATGGAAAAACAGAAGAGTAGTATCCACGACCTTATGCATTGTCATATTCATAGATCTAACTAGTCCAAGACTGTTGGAATACTCTGCCTTTTGTGTTTCATCCACTGATTACACATCACGTCTACAATATGTACACAGCACACAGGCATCACTGAGCACGAACCATAGTGTTGTCGCAATATCAATATTTGATCTGGCTGGTAAAACTAACAACGATCATTTCTGTCTTCCGTTTGCTCTTCACCAGGAATCAGGCACAAAACTGCTCAATGAAATGATAGGTGTTTGTCATCCGGTAGGTTCACAACGTCCTAAATTGACGAAAGCAGAGATAATCATTTACATTGGTACATTTACTCGCTACGGTAAGTCTTTTAAAAAAAATAACGACCATATTAATCGTTGCACCTTGTGAAACAATTTAACATTGTTGTCTTTTTATAAATGTACAAGGAAAACGTTTCACAGTCCTTTAATTACAAATAAAACGTAAAACAATCCTTAATGTCATTTCATCTCATTGAGCAGTTTATGTTTAACAGACACAACATCAACTGAGTACATCAAACAAGATCATCCATATACCTGTTATCGTATCTGACGGAGCATTTAGAGCTATTTTGTATCACGTCCTATAACCTTCACGTTAAGTATCGAATTAAAATATGTACGAGTAACTGAGCAAACGCGCCCGAGTGTGTTCTCGGCGGATGTTGAATGAAAACTGACAGTAGTAGAAGTTTTACTTTTGACAAAATTCCATGGCTGCGGAGATGGAAGTGCTTAACGATAAACTGAATTCAGGGACTGGGATCCAATCACGAGGAACTAGGAAAGAGATAGCGGTTTGATAATACCAGGTGCCGTAGGTGTTAGGGCTTTGCTTTTAGTTCTGAAGAGCTAACGCTACAGCAACTGCATTACTTAGTACTTATAATCTTCCTACATCGCCAGCGGCTGAAGGGATGGTGTAAATAATCGACTCTGTACAGACTTGCTGAATGAGTTGAGCTGATGTACATAGATCGCTTGTTTCGAACTTGCATTAGAAGATCTTCTCAATTGTGCTTAGTAACTCCTCCCCTTGTTACTTGACCGATTCATCACCCATCATCTTTCAAATTAACAGTACTGCATTTGTCGAGTCCACATGTTATACAAAGAATAAGACATTTATTCGTATTCAAGGCCTCTTTGCCAAAAGTCCAAAAGCGTATATAAATAATTTCAGTGTGCATGGACATCGAAGTGATTATTTACATATAAAACAAACGATTTCGTTGCACAAAAGAGTGCTAGACTTGTTAAGCACTCTAAATTTTAAGAAGACATTAACAAATTAAACTTTTCAAGACTAGGATAGTTATAAAGATAACTTGGTAACAATAGTTTTCTGCTTTCATCATTGTACGGACAAATCAATAACAAGTGAAATTCATCTTGGATGACATTCTAGTGACATTGTGTACACTTTATTATTACCCATACGGGCTAGGATGCACAGGTGATTATTTTTGTGATAATCGCTAATGCGCTTTTCAGTGATTCGCAACGTTGATTGGTCAGCTAAGCAGAGACGAAATATGATTGCTTGACGGAACTACTTTTCATGATCCAAGTTCATTGACAACTTTTAGCGTTTCATTGATAATAAGAACGTGCAGTACTCACACATTCCGAGATTTAAAAAAGAAAACATAAAGGTTAAAGAATTTGAACACTGTTTTTATTAGACATTATTATTTGGCAATAAAATTGCGTTATAAATCGTAGTCTTTTTAAAATAAATAACCTTAATTTAAACATAAAAAAAAAATCGTTTGCACTGTTTGTAAACAAACATGGCGGCCATTAGGCTAACCCCGATCAAGGCCAATGACCCAGTTAAAGTTGACGGGGACCTAATAGGAAGAGTGATAAGAATTTTACAGCCCTTGAATTCCTACAACCTGTTTGTTGTTAAAACTGAATTCGGGGAAATAGAAGCAGCAACATACCTACTAAAGGTGTTACCTGAAAGTGTGACAAGTGAGTCTGCCACGGCGTCACAGTCTTTGTCACATGCCGTAAAACTTCATTCTGTACATGCATTATTCTCAGGTCCAATTTATGGTGGTGTATTCCACTTCAACATCTCGAATGACGCCTCTGTCAGTCGACCATCTGCTCCAAAGAGGCGTATTCTCCCCATTGACTCGGATTCCGGCTAGAGATATCCTTCTTGGAAGTCCCAGTCTGCCGTTGCAAGACACTTCAACGTCCACCACAGCACCATATGACATCGATATATCCGCTTTAGTTCGACCCAAGATCGCCCCAAAAGTGAAAGACCTAGAGTGACAACTTTTACCTACGTCACCGATTTGCTACAGCAACGGACACTACAGGACCGGTGCCTGGTATTTGAAGAATTTCCTACCAAACCATCAGAAATCTTCTGAGAGAAGTGGGAATTCGAGTATATCGTCCAAAGGTCGGACCTGTCCTGACACGACTACATCGATAACGACGTGTCTAATTGTGCAACAGGGTACATGCATGGAACATATGGAACGCATGGTGATTGAGTGAGTTAAGATTTAAAGTCACATCGGCAATATTTCAGCCATATCGTGACTAAAACTAGTTCTAAATTCATAATACATACATATACTATATACAACCCTGTCAACGGAGGACAGTAAAACCACTACATTATCACAGATTGAGTTAAAACTACCTAGCATATATCTTTAAAAGTAGAAAATTATTTCTGGACAATACAATGTAAAAATTGGCTATAGATCGCCAACAACTGAAGGTAGATCACCACTCTAGGGACCATGGGGACTTACAGTACTTTGGTTACCTGCATGGACCCTAGTTGGATTTACACCATCCCTTCAGCCGCTGGCGATAGTAGGAAAAGTTTAGCCGAATTTAAAGGAACAAATATACTACGTTTAAAAATCGGGTAAGCAAAAATTTAACTTTGAAAGTTTTGGGACTTACGTATCTGGAACGCATGGAACGCCTTTAGTTCAGCGATGGATCGCGTTTCCTCCTGCAGCGACGGGATGGGAGTCAACGCGTCTGTCAAAGTCAACAAGAGCATGACGGATTTGGTGTGGGGAGCCATGTCCTACACGGGTATCCTCCTGAGAGCGTACGTATACCCTAAAACTTTCAAAGTCAGTTTCGTTCAACCATACTTTTAATCGTAGTATTTTTGTTAAATTTTGTTAAATTCCGGCTAAATCTTCCTACCATCGTCAGCGGCTGAAGGGATGGTGTTAATCCAGTTAGGGTCCATGCAGGTAGCAAAAGTAATGTACGTCCCCATGGTTCCTAGTATGGTGATCTACCTTCAGTTGTTGGCAATCTATAGCCCGTGTTTTATATTGTATTGTCTTCTTTAATTAACATGTTTTAGTTTTACATGCTAATTTTATATTCATATCTGTGATATTTTTCCTGTCCGTCGTCGACAGGTTTTACTCTTCAAAATGTTTTCATTTTTTATTGTACAAATTGTCACGATATGGCAGAGATATTACTGATGTGACATTAAATATTAACTCACTCACTCACTCATTCACTCACTCCTACACGGGTAGATCAGAGCTAGTGGTGCTTCAGTAGACATTGAGGAGTTTCAACGCCCTTGAAGAGATCAGAGCGTTGAAACTCCTCAATATCTATGACTTTCAGCATGCAGAGTTTAATTAGGTGTTCTGAATTGTGACTAGGTACTGTGGTATGAACCCGTCAAAGTACCCAGTACATGACCTCCTTGACCGAACAAAGGAGCAGCTCCCAGGATCTCAGGCATTGACAAGTTATAACGTCTAACACATCCAACACAGTCTTAACGCTATCATCTATGCGTGCATAAAGCTCAGAATAATTAATGAGGCTTTAGTCGTGTTTAAAGTTATCTGTTAAAATGCTGAATGAAGATTATCTTTGCTGTGTCTTGTTAACTACTTGTAATATTAAGAACTGAAATCCATATACTCAAGTCAAGCTCGCAAATGGTAGCGCTTTATGACAAAATGTCACAACATATACTTGTTGGAACATTTAAGGTTGAACCGTATTCAGTATCTTGTGAACCGTATTTAGTATCGCATCTAGGAAAATACATAACCTACATTCTATGTATTCAATGTGATCCCATACAAACAACATACATACATACATACATACATACATACATACATACATACATACATACATACATACATACATACATACATACATACATACATACATACATACATACATACATACATACATACATACATACATATATGTAAACGGCGCTTTGTTTTTTTCCCTCGATCACTGGATGTCAATCTCATCGGCACGTCGTATTATCAATCTCCACTCCCTGGGGAACATACAACTCTCATGTTGGGGAGCATGTATTTCAGATAGTTACAAGTGCCACATATCCGTGTCTCATATTTCAACAAAGCTGTAAGGGTTAAAGATTACTTACAATGGCATGGGCCCATCAGAGCACCCTGTACAAATACTCCTTGAATAAACAGAAGAGTACCTCCAAAGATGTAAGCATTGCCAAGTTCTAACGTCTGACACCTCCAACACAGTTTTAAAGCTCTCACTTTATATACTTATATATCATATCATGCACACATAAAGCTTAGAATCATTAATGAGGATTTAGTTGGGTTTAAAAACTTTAAAATGCTAAGGGGAAACGTTCTGTTTGTTGTGTACAGCATGGAAAGTCGTTCCTCGTAAAGAAGACTTACTTTCCAAAAAAGGTTACTTATATCAATATTAAGTATTCCCTTATTAGGGTTAATGATGTAATATAAAAAAAAACTTTATTGAAAGAAATATACCGCGTCTGTCAACAAACATTTAATTATCAATATGTTTCACACTTCCCAAAGAACTGTAAATAGAGACAATCATTGATTTTCGTTAAAATTATATCTTTCGTGCAGATAAATCTTCAAAATTGTTCTTCCGTTGAAGATTGATATGGCTAACGTGTATAACAGTCGTCTAGTAACGCAGATTGCTGACCCAACTAGAGGAATACAACCTTGAACATTGAATTAGCTATGCTCGTTCACGCTCAGCTGATGATCATTTTCTTCTATGCCTTTGATAACTCGTAGCCAGTATCTGGTCTTGTTTGCTACCTACACACATCCTGGTTACATACGTGATATAACATCTGATATTGAGCCCTAACGTTTCAACATTACACATATATTTTCCCTTTGAACAACACTCTTTGTTCATGCTGAACATTGAAGCTGAACCAAATCCCATCGCATGTTAGCATTTTGTGCTGTTGATTGTCCCCCTGTGAGGGCATATAAGTGCATTTCGACTTACCAGAATTTTTGAACGTAGCATTGTGGTGATTTTAAATCTTGACTCAACTTTCCTTCAATCTCCAGCGACTGAAGGGATGATGTAAATCCAGCCTAGGTCCATGCAGGTAAGTCCCCATGGTCCCTAGTATGGTGATCTCCTTACAGTTGTTGTGCCTCATGCTTGTTTTTATGGTGTATTGTGTTAATAGTAAGTAAGTTTTAGTTTTACAAACTAGTTTTATATTCATATCTGTGATCTTCTAGTGGTTTTTACTGTCCTTTGCTGACAGGTTTTTATAATTCAGCTCTGTATTTATCACGTATTTAGAACTTGTTTTAGTCACGATATGGCTGAAATATTGTCGATGTGACTTAAAAATCTTGGGCTGTTGTGTCTCATCAAACACTGTAATGGTCTGGCGATTGCTTGCGACATATCGGTACTTGTTGGGCATCCTCCTTGGAAAACTGGTTTCACTTTTGGGATTCTTTCCCACAAACCAACGTAAATAATTTGAAATGTATTTTATCTGTGTACTTGTTGTCAAACCACCAAAACGTATCGTACCCAGTTGCGCCCAACGTAGTCCTTAGAAATAATATAGGCGGATTAATGGCATGCCCCAAACAGGCAGACAGTCACATATAGGCATTATGTTTTTGCGTCCTTGTCCTTTAGCACAACTTTTTTGAGTCAGATGCCTGTTTTTATATTGTATTGTCATTTATAGTTGAAATATTTTAGATTTATTTACTAGTTTTAAATAGATATCTGTGATACACTAGTAGCTTTACTATTCTTCGTCAACAGGTTTTTAATTTCTAACTTTATTGATCTTTAATATAATTATAAATTGTTTTCGTCACGATATGGCTGAAATATTGCCGATGTGACGAGAAATATTAACTCACTCTCACAAACTTGAGTCAGACGTAGGACGAAATCATGCTTGATCAGAATGGTTTTATTCCTGTGCCGTTTGGGAGCATCCATAACCAAGACGTGATCGTTCCTGGGTCGCGGCTGCTCATTAAATGTTGTTGTTGAAAACTAATGAATGTAGTTATTGTCAACATTACAAAGTTGTCACTGTAAGTATATGACCTACAATTTAGTAGCAGTATGATGAGCCTAGGGAGCCGAATGTCGTGGAAATGTCGACGTTTTGCATAACGTTCCTATAACTGAACGACCTGGATGAAAGAATGAGCGTAAAGGAAAATGTAGGAGATACCTAATATTTCAAATATTGTCGGACGTTTTGCGAAAGTGATTTTCATCTTAGTATGTTACTTAATTTCAGCTTCGTTGAGAGTGTGACAATTCGCATCACTTGTGAGCAAGAAGACGTATTAGGATTAATTAAGAAGTACATCCAACGTCTTTGAAGGTAGCTTGTGAAATATTGAAGTAAAGTTCTTTTGTCCAATCATCTCTCTCTCTCTTAAAGAAACACGCACGGAGAGCTAAAAAAGACGTAGGGTTAGGAAAGTGTTGGCCCTCTATCAAGTAGTATGGAACCTGCAATCGAAGCAGTGTGGTACCTTATAGTACCCCGTGGTCTAGCAGTGACGTCTTCTAGTACGTGAGGTTGAGGAATGTAGAACCTTTGGAGAAGTATAAAACCCAGGGGTCCAGCGGTGTGAAGTCTTCTGTTACATCAGGTTAAGGAGTGTATAACCTTCAACGTAACGTGAAACCCAGTAGAAGTCTAGCGGCGTGATGTTTATAGCAGCATGACGTAGACCTATGACGTCTACTAATACGTGAGGTTAAACGGGTAGGACACCCGAGCCGTCTGCAGACGGCTAGGTACTTCTTAATTATTAACAACTGTCAACCACGTCAGCGAGCCTGACCACCCGATCCCGTTTGTCACCTCTTCCAATAAGCATGGGTTACTGAAGATCAGCTTTATCCCTGATCTTGACGGGTTAGCATCTGTAAAGGTTACCGTAAACTGAGAATCGCTTCTAAAACCTGTTGCAGGAAGCTCGAGGCTCGTTCGACTTAATAATTCTCTACACAGCCCGAACCTATTTTGGAAAAAGTATACTTCCTATACAAAGACGCTTAACACCCAAACAAACTGCGTCGCAGAATGAATATGCCAATTTAAGATACAGTATCCATTATCAGTAGTGTTTAGTCACAACAGTGAGTACTTCCTAACTAATTCCTTCTTAATTAATCCTAATTAAATAACAAATAGGTGTCACCTTCAACTCAATGAGCCCTAATTAGTTTATACTACCGCATCCCTTTGATTCATGCCGCACCGTGTGTAAACGTGTGGAAACAACCTCACTTCAGAGGGATACTTGCCCTTGAAAGGTAGGTGAATATCGAGCTTCTATGCAAATATCGAGTTAAAAGGGTACTTTTGCTTGTTGGGACCATGAAAATATATCGAGATATCCGAAACATCGAGACATCCGTATCGAGTTAAAAGAGCTTGAATAATGATAAATTATGAAGGATATTGCCGGGACCTAGATGTTATATCGAGACAACCGAGATATCGAGTTATCAGAGTTCGACACAACGTTGCTCGACAGTATTTTTTTTCAAAGAGGATGCTGTTTATCTTAAAGTTAGTCTGCAAGCGGTGATACTCATTACCTTTCTGGTTTTGAGTTCTGTTCGATGTTTTGGTCACTTCTGGTCAATCAACAGCACGGTGGATGTGTATATACAGACCCCCACCATCTGCACGGAATAAGCTCTCTGATGATGACTTTTCTCAGGAACTGTCAGATCCTTTTACTTCTTGTGCTAAGATCAACACTGTATCTTTGGGAGATTTTAATGTTCATTTTAACACCCCACAAAAGCCAAATTCGAAAAGAATCCTTGACCTTCTCAATACTTATTCTCTCAAGCAACTCGTCCTTAAACCTACTCATAAATCAGGGAACATTTTGGACTGGATTGTTACCCCGGTTGATGGGGACATTGTGAGAGATATTGTAGCTGTCGACAGACAAGAATCTGACCACAGTATTGTAACATTTACCCTCTGTATTCACCGCATGGTTTTGTGTAGAAATCTAAAGAAATTCGATGAAAATACTTTCAATGAGGATCTGAAGTCATCGGAGCTTCTTCAAAATCCTCCTGCATCTGTTGAAAATCGCGTGTCACTGTACAACAGTACCTTGACTGCACTTCTTGACAAGCATGCTCAAGCTGTTGAGAAGCAGATAATACTCCGTTCACATGCTCCTTGGTACAATGATAGTGACGTCAAGCAGAGCGTCAGTGGCGTCAACCAGCACTGGAAGTACACAGACAGACCTTCCGACAACACAGAAATCACGTAACTTCAGTTATCAGGCAAGCCAAGAGATACCACTGTCTAAATGAGATTGGAATCTGTCGTGGTAAACCTGACCGTCTGTACAGATTCATGAAATCGCTGATGGGTAGTAAGGACGAAGACCAACTTCCTCAATCAAGTAATGACACCCTTCTTGCAGACACTTTCAACAAATTCTTTATGTCAAATATAGAGCTGATTAGGGACTCTCTGATATCTACATCTCCAGACAACGAGGTAGATGAAAGTCCTACTTTCAGTGGACATATTCTCAGTAATCTGGAGCCTTTCACAGATAAAGAGGTCAAATCACTGGTAATGGGAGCTAAGCCTACAACATGTGAATTTGATCCAATGCCGACCAAACTTGTTGTGAAACACCTGGACTTGCTCATTCCTATAATCACTGAGATTGTGAACAAGAGCCTACAATTAGGTGTATTTCCAGAAGCTTTTAAGAATTCCTTTGTTCGACCACTAATAAAAAAGTGCGACCTTGAGAAGTCAGAGCTAAAAAACTAGTGGACAAGTACCAGTCTGCATACCGAGAACATTACAACACTGAGACAGCTCTTATACATGTCAGTGATATCCTGAGACAAATTGGGGATACAGGGGACGCAGGGGCCTTGATACACCTAGATCTATCATCGGCCTTTGACACTATAGATCACAGTGTCCTGCTACAGGTCCTCAAAACAAGATATAGAATCGCTGGGACAGCCCTCCAGTGGATAGTGTCCTATCTCAATAACATATGGCAATGTGTGACCATCGGGAACAAGACATCAGACAGCGTTACCGTACCACACGGTGTGCCACAAGGCTCCGTATTGGGTCCACTGTTGTTTGTTCTGTACACTGGTCCAGTTGCTGACATCATCTCAACTCACAATCTGCAGCACCATTCATATGCAGATGATCACCAACTCATCTAGGCAATTTCTTGCAAAAATCCCTCTGACGGTCTAGCTAGAATTTCTGACTGTACAAGACACATCAAATCTTGGATGACAAATCATATGCTGAAACTAAATGACACTAAGACCGAAGCTCTTCTGATTGGATCCAAACAACTGCTGTCATGTTTGCTTCTTCTCCACGGTTTGCACGCCATATGTTGTGTCTTTTGTTGGCACAAGGAACAGTGATACAGAAGGGGACTTAGCGTTGCGCTGTCACGTAACCACAGACATAAACCTTGTCTTGGCACTTGTTCACTAACAGTACGAACAAGGGCATGAATTTATAATGAGGGAGTGAGTTTAGTTTTACGCCGCACTCAGCAATATTCCAGCTATTAAATAATCGAGTCTGGACCAGACAATCCAGTGATCAACAGCATCAGCATCGATCTGCGCAATTGGGAACCGATGACATGTGTCAACCAAGTCAGCGAGCCTGATCACCCGATCCCGTTAGTCGCCTATGTTTTCCGGAACCACTGCATTGACTTCCATCGATATCTTTCAGATGAAACCGCCAAAACACTCACTCAAGCAACAGTCATATCTCGCCTTGACTATGCCAATTCACTTTTGTTTGGGATAACAGCTTCCCTGGTTCATCGACTCCAGGTTATACAAAACACAGCCGCCAAGATAATAACTCGTTGGCCTCGAAGAGACCACATCACCGCCAGGTTAAGAGAACTGCATTGGCTACCTGTTGCCAGACGCATAAAATTCAAGGTGCTTACCATTATCTACAAGTGCCTGAAGACCAACACTGCTCCATCTTACTTGTCATCTCTTCTTAACAACCATAGACCAACAAGAACCCTTAGATCACAAGATTAAGATCTGCTTATCACCAGACCATCCAGGACCAAATACGGGGACCGCTGCGTTGTATGTGCAGCTCCCATGCTATGGAACAACCTCCCTATGTCGCTAAAATCCGCCCCAAGTCTACAAACTTTTCGAAAACATTTAAAGACAAATCTATTTTGAAATGAAATAGACTGAACTGCACAAGCGCCTGTGAACAGCCTAGCTGGAACTCGGCGCTATAGAAGTAGATTATTATTATTATTATTATGTTTTACAGATTAAAGATAATATGCAGCAGAGAGGGTTTGGGTGATCCTGGCACAGTCAGGCTGGTAAGGCTCATCATCAGCTCAGGGCCCTTGCCCCCTCTACACGCAGCCCAGACAGTGAATTGGACTTCTCCCAGGAAACGCTGCCTAGTCGCACCCACCAAGAACTTTCCGGAGAATATGAAGGCTCCCCAACACTGCAGCCTTCTGCATTACCCAGAGTGTCAGAAGGGCTGTGCTCCCGGTGGAGAACCCGGGCACTCTCCTGATCTGCGCCAAGAGACCAGGAGGTACCAAACCTAGAGCACCGAGAACAAATGGGAGCCTGACGACAGTGTACTTGGGATGCAAGCGAGACATTTCAAAGGCGAGGTCTGCATACTTAGTATGCTTTTCCTGAATCTTGCCAATCACATTGTTGTCAAAAGGGACAGAAAATTCAATGATATATATAAATTCATTGACTTTATCAAAAAGGACAAGATCAGGTTTGTTGGCTGGAATTCTCCTCAGGCTGTATATGGGCCTATTCCAGAGAAGTTTGAAAGTATCATTTTCCATGACGCCCTGGACATGTTCAGGGTCGTACCATGGATGGACCTCGGAGTCAAAGCCACTGGCATGTCGGAGACGGTAGTAAAAGCAACGAGCCATGCCATCATGTCGTTTAAGATATGCTGTTTGTGCCAAGGAAGGGCATCCACTGATAAGGTGTTGGACAGTCTCTGTGAATTCATTGCAAAGTCGACATTTCATGTATATATCTTCTTTAAGAATCACATTTAGGCGATTACGAGTGGGAAATGAAAGCTTCTCCACAAAAGACCGACTCTGGGCAGACTTGGTGAAGGACTTCACCTGGTTTACTCCCATCGCTGTACCGTCCAGCAGTACATCGCCATCAACAAAATCAACCTCAAATCTCAGATTCTGTCCAACAACCTTGGCACGCTTAAAATAGCTGTGGAATTCCTTGCTTTCATCATGAGTCTTCACATGCATCACTAGCGGATCATCCGGTAAATATATATGTGCAAAAGTACACAATAAAATAAAATCATGAAGAGCCTCCACGTTAATCAAACCCCGACCTCCAGAATTGATTGGCATGTATAAACGGTTAAGAGAGGAACGAGGGTGGTGGGCTCTGTTATCAGACATGATCCTTCTGGTCAGGCGGTCAAGACTCTGGATGTCTTGTTTTGTCCAGTCAACTACTCCAAAGGAATAGGAGAGGACTGGCACAGCAAAAGTATTGGTGGCTTTGACCTTGTTACGAGCATTTAGCTCTGAGCTCCAGATTTTCTTTAAACGAGATTTGTACTTGGCCCGAAGTTTTTCTTGAATTTGGGCATTCTGGAGCTTGTCTCGAACTTGCATTCTAAGATAGGTGTAGGCCTGATCTTCCACAAGATGCTCAATAACTCCTCCCCCTTGTAACCTGACCGACCCATCATTAACTACCTTGCCACGTTTCAAATGAAGAGTATTACATTTGTCGAGTCCAAATGTCATGCCAATATCATTAGAAAAGGACTCGACAAGGAGAACCTGTTCTTTCAAATTGGAATCTCCTTTGGCAAGGAGCTCGATGTCATCCATGTAAAGGAGATGAGTAAGAGGTGTTGGTGATCTGTGCTGAGGAGGTCCGGGATGGTAACCCTCCTCTCCGTTGAGCAGAAAGCTCAAAGGATTTAGAGACAAACGAAAAAGCAAAGGACTAAAGGAGTCCCCCTGGAAAATTCCCCTTCTGATTGGAATAGATTCCGAAGTCTGCACCTGCCCCAGCGAGTACATCTCAAGTTGTGTCGACCAGCAACTCATTAAAGACTTGAGTAAATCAAGTAGTCGCTCAGGGAAGTCAATACAATGAAGAGACTTCAGAATCCATTCGTGAGGAACAGAGTCGTATGCTTTTTTGTAGTCAATCCAGCACATGGAGAGGTTGCGGTGATATGCTTTAGCCTCTTCCAAAATCATTTTTTGTACAAGAAGTTGATCCTTGCACCCCCAACATCCCTTTCTCGCCCCCTTCTGCTCTCTGTAAATTATATCATTGGAAGAGCAGTAAGATGACACGAGGTTTGTTAAACACCCTGTGAATATTTTGTATTGTGTATTCAAACATGTTATAGGGCGGAAGTTTTTGGGATCAGTCAAGTCTCCTTTCTTAGGAAGGAGTATTGTGCGACCTTTGCAGAACCATGGAGGAACATCACCTGTGTCCACAAGAGAATTGAAACAGTGAAGTAATGGTGTTTGGACACAGGGGAAAAGTTTCCAATGCCGTTTTCGAATGCCATCAGGCCCTGGAGCTGTATTAGATTTGGACTTTTTTATAACACTTTTCAGGCAATCTGGTGAGATGTAACAGACAAACGACCTATTTACTTTCTCATGCATTGCATGGTCATAATCACGGACCCATGGTGCCTCAAGGCTACAGTCGCCGGGTATAGACCACAACTGTTTCCAGAACCTTTCATTGGCATCCATGGAAGGCCGTTTATCATGCTCACCATCACCCTTTGTTTTCAGTTGCCTGTAGAAGCGTTTTTCATTATTTCTAAAAAGTTTATTTTGTTTGATGAATTTATTTTTATTTTCCCATTTTTTCTTTCTTTCAGTCCAAACTTTTATTTTTGCCTTAAGGGAATCGACAATTTGAAGAAGTACCTTTTCTTTTGTTGTCTTGTACTGCAATTTTAATTTTCTCCAAATTGTCTTTTGCCGTTTTGACATTGGACTCCCTGATGATCTTAGTTTCAGGCACAGCTGTATCCAGGAAATGTATTTTCTAGTTTCCGTTAGTTTTACTTGAAACCGGTTTTTCTTTGGTGTAGTCTTCTTAGTATTAGATGTTTTTTCTTTGGAAACTGTGTGAATTTCCTCCAAGGTTCGAGCGGCAGCATAGACACAACAATTAACTTCATGTAATGAACAGTCCGATGAAAGTTTCATAGAAATAATGTCATTTAATAAATTAATTTCATGTTTGGGAAAAGGTACATTTGTTTGTTGAATTGGCCTCCGTTTTTCTAAAGGTATGTCAAATATTTCATCATAAATAGAATGAAACAAAATATACACAGGGTTTTCGGAAAGATCTGCAACTGAAGAAGAGGAAGAGTGAGCATCCGAAATTTCGGGGCCAATTGGCTCTTTGCCAGAAGAGTTTCCATCAGCAAGAGGAAAGAGGTTGACACGGACGTCCATTAGAAGTTTTGGGTCTGCTGCCACTTGAGCATTTGTTCATGCAAAGGTTCCTGACGGGCACCAGTTGTGGGTTGAACTGGCTCACGGGGCAAGAGATTTTTAAGCCGCCGGAATTGGTCGCGGAGATTTTGCTCCGTCAGGTAAGCATACATGGGCATGGCATTGTCCCAATGCAGCTTCAGCGACTTGCCTTTGATACGTGGATTTTCAGGCCATCCTGTCGCTCTCGCACACTCAAGTAGTGTGGTTTTAAGGTGGTTTGACCAAGATATTCTTGGTCGGGTTCTGTGCCTTCCCCTGGGGCAAGTCCCATCTCCAGTGTGGTTCGTGTCACTACCGGAGGAAGGCTGACTGGGCTGCGGAAGTGAATTTAAACTTTCCTTTTGGCTGTCTATAACCCAGTGAAAAACCAGCTTCGGGGGGTCAGCCCTAACTGGGTGATGCACGTTTGGTTCAGGGAATATAATTCCGCTATCTAGGCCCACCACGGAGAGGCGTACATCATCAGGCCCTTATTATTATTATTATTATTATGTTTTACAGATTAAAGATAATATGCAGCAGAGAGGGTTCGGGTGATCCTGGCACAGTCAGGCTGGTAAGGCTCATCATCAGCTCAGGGCCCTTGCCCCCTCTACACGCAGCCCAGACAGCGAATGGGACTTCTCCAAAGGAAACGCTGCCTAGTCGAACCCACCAAGAACTTTCCGGAGAATATGAAGGCTCCCCAACACTGCAGCCTTCTGCATTACCCAAAGTGTCAGAAGGGCTGTACTCCCGGTGGAGAACCCGGGCACTCTCCTGATCTGCGCCAAGAGATCAGGAGGTACCAAACCAAGGGCACCGAGAACAATGGGGAGCCTGACGACAGTGTACTTGGGATGCAAGCGAGACATTTCAAAGGCGAGGTCCGCATATTTATCATGCTTTTCCTTAATCTTGTCAATCACATTGTTGTCAAAAGGGACAGAAAATTCAATGATATAAATAAATTCATTGGCTTTATCAAACAGGACAAGATCAGGTTTGTTAGCTGGAATTCTTCTGAGGCTGTATATGGGCCTATTTCAGAGAAGTTTGAAAGTATCATTTTCCATGACGCCCTGGACATGTTCAGGGTCGTACCATGGATGGACCTCGGAGTCAAAGCCACTGGCATGTTGGAGACGGTAGTAAAAGCAACGAGCCATGCCTAGTTTTATTATTATTATTATTATTATTATTATCTTGGTTTTGTTGTGTGTTGTCATTTCCTCTTTCATGTCTAACATCTTCGACGATTTTGCCTCCTTTGAAGTAAAATCCTTTGGTCGGATTTTCCGTACGTAATTTATAAAGTTTCTCTAAGAGTTTTTCTCAATCCAATAGAGTGCATCTTGTCCCCCCAATGACACATCTTTACAATGAGTGGGCGTGGTTTATTGTCGTTTTTTCTACTGAGCAATACTACGGTTTTAACGAACTCAAAGGGAAAACAAATTTAGCTTCTTTGTTCGTTCTATGCACAGGAGCGTACCCAGGAAAGAAATGAAGTGTAGGCACACCTGGGCCTGCGAGACTTCAGGGGGAGAGGTTTTCTATATAAAATGTTTGCTCTAGACAGCATTTCCTGCTATATTTTCCTGAAAAGCCTATTTCAAACTTTTCATAAAATTATGTTTATATATAAAGTAATCAGGAGCTAGCATTCAATATGTATTCACAATACTACATGCAACAATGTAACCAGCACTAGTCTACAGATTGTTCTATATGCATATAAATTGTATACTGACTTCTGTTACACACACACACACACATACACACACCCAAGAAAATGCATGGAAAGTAGTTGTTTTTTATTTTGCTAAAACGTAAATCAGCTAGTACATAACATTTAATAGAATAATGACTTTTGCTGAAGGACTATTTTGTCATTGCTTAAGTATATCGTAAAATATTTGTTAGAATACTAAATTTATCAGTTCAATTTCAGTAACTTCCTTATAAAAATATATTTTGAACAAATGACAATTATGTGAATCAATAAGAAAAGAAAATCTGTATTCTGGGGAGTAATATTGCTGTTAGCATGTTGTGTACAGTCTTAAAGGGCCACTGATCCAGAGCAATTTCCGTGGACTGGTTGTTGCTTTTGTTATTGTTTTTCTCCAGTGAGTACCCGTATGATATCCAAGAATTCATGACTGGTTCGTTACCTCTGCTGCGCCACCCTAATGCGCAATTGATAGTATAAGTATAGACTGATCAACAAAGATGAAATCGTAACATGAGTTATATTTGGGATTACACTTTCTTAGTAAAGTACAGATTCTAGTACTCAGAGTAAGGCACCTTATCGACAGCACACAAAGTCAGACGCCTAGACCGCTCAGCCACTGCGGCTTCCACAAAAATGGAAGTCGAACAACTGGTAGTCTAGACTGCGGACTTTGTGTACCCCTCTGATAAGTATTAATTGGCACGGCAATGAAATACACAATGCCATTTCTAGAAAGTGGTCAAATGTAACATGAGTTATATTTGGGATTACACTTTCTTAGTAATGGGTGGGATAGGACTCAACCCAAAAAGTACTAGAATCTGTACTTTACTAAGAAACTCATGTTACATTGACCACTTTCTAAAAGTGGCATTGTGTATTTCAAAGATTAAATCTTTTTTACTCGATAATCTTATGTTGATTTTGTTGTACAATTATGTAGACTTTAATGAATAATTTGGTTTCATAAAAAAAATAATATTCACTTTGATAAAAATGCTGATTTTGATGTAAAATTTTGATTTGATAGTAATGTTGACTTTATAAAAATGTTATCGTAAATGGATGTAGAATTTGATTTAAGAAAAAGTTTGACCTTGAAATTGGCGAGAAGCCTGATACAATAGCATTCTTTTGAAAGTAAGGCTAACTAAGTACATGGGTAGTCTTGGGGAGAGTAGTGAGCTTTGGTTCACTACCAGTCAATCTGAATGTTGTATTAAATGGCAATATTTTGATAACAAATGAAAACATTTTAAGTTTAACCATCTGTCAGTGGTAAAAAATGTTAGAACTGAAATAACGAAGTCAATGTACGTCTTTATATTTTGTCTTATAATCCTAATTAGTTTATTATCATGTTTGCATGCATTATGAAACTCAATAAAATGCACACGATCTGCTTGTACTTAGTGAATTTATAACATGATTGTAATATCTAGACATTTTATAGATTGCCAACGTGTATCATATTTCACACACACGCCCTAGGTGCGACCTAGTGTATGTTGTCTGTCTCATTACACTTCACGACAAAAAAAATTGATTCTGTTGAATGCCATAACAAATACATAAAAACAAAATGCAAATATTAAAATTAAAGCAGACTAAAGTTTTAGCAACAATATCAGGCTATTACCTTGTTCGGGGAATGTATCCATCAATATCCAGATAAAGGAATGAGATGCCATTCATCTGCAGTTGACAAAATATCCTGTTCCATGTCATGTGTCTTTTAACAGTCTAATATGCGAAAAAGTGATCTATCGTTTCATGTTTTTCACATTGGTGTATAGTCCCATTGGTCACCCAAGATGGCACACCTGGCAACTAATTGCATGATGTCCGCCATTCTTTAAAAAAAAGTAATTTAGTTAGCCAATAATGAGCAATCAATCAATGTTGGCGGTTAATCCTTTGAAGGAAGGACGTTGTTTTTACAAAGAGACTTTACGACAGGGTGTATTCAGTATAGATTCGTAAATCTACATACATAAACACTACCTTTTGACAAATCTGCTGTGCAGGATAAATGCAATTAATCAATCAGCGTGTTATCGGTTAATCCTTTGATCGATGTTTGCTTTGTAACTCAGCTGATAATTCCCCTTACTGCACTTCCATGCGCATGTTACATAAGATGTAATACATTTTCACATCAGACCTCAATTTATAATGATGAGTATTTACTCCAAAAAAGCCAAATGGGAACCTTTGTCGGGTAATCTGAGTGGTGTTATCATTAGTTATACCTGTTATAAATTCATTAACTGACCATCAAGTGAATGATGACAAATAACCTGTGTAGGTTTACCACCAAACAAGTGTTACAGCAAGAGAGTAGTAATCGTTGTATTGCATGAAAGTTTGATTGCCTGTTTTGAGGATACGAACGGAACTTCCTTGTAACATAAGAAATATATATAAGCATTTGCTGTGTACTTAGTTAAAAACTGTATATACCTATGTACCTAAGTAAAATTTCAGATTTATTTTGCAATGGCAAAGTGGGATTGTTTAGTTTATGGATTCAAATACATCATATGTGTGTTTTTGATATCACAGCATACGTAATAGACATAATATTTTTTACATGATTAAATATTGTGGTAAATAAAAACAGAAATAGGATCAAATTGGATCAGTCACTATACCATCCAAACATTTCTAAATCCGGGGATATTTTCAAATAACGGCATCTGATGGGCATTCACCCTTTCTAATCTCCCACTGATAAGGTTGAAGAAATTCTGCCAGGGTGGACAGTAGCCCAGTCCCCGTGTCCGTCATGGTCGAGGGAGCAGAGGCTGACCACTTTGCAGCTAGGTTTCGTAATTAGACTGTTGGCTGGAAACAATAATCGCTCTGGATCAGTGGCCCTTGAAATGAAATCAGTAAACGACAGTGAAACTTATTGTTAAGCAATTGTTTCAGTTCATATTCAGTTGACAGCGCGATAACTTAGAAAGCCAATTGATTTCGTTGTTGATAAGCAAGTATAGGGCCTCCTCAGTTGACAACCGCTTAAAGATGGCAAGGTATTGGTATGCAGAATGCTGGCATGTCATTGAAGGTTACTGCAAGAGATGTTGGTTGGCATACGTCGACTATCATACGTTTTCTACATTTCAAGATATATGCTAGCTAGTTTTAACTCATTTTGTGATACTCTAGTTATTTTAAAGTCTTTCGATGACTGGTTATTTAACTACTTGTATTTATTGTGAATGTACAACATTTATCGTCACTATATGGCTGAAATATTGCTGAGGTGACGTTAAATGTCAACTCACTCACTCACTCATTGGAATTTGAAGTCATGGGGAAGAGTCCTGTGGTACGACGAAATTCGATTTCTTTTGTTCACGATTTCTTGTATTTGATAAGAGCGTATTTGGGTTTTCACGTGATGTTTTGATTGGTTTTGTATATATTCACCCTGCTACATCTTTGCTTACGGACTCAAGGCCGTCTAAGGGTATTGATTACTTAGAACAGTCTCTAACAGAAATTTCATATGATTTCCCAGATTGTGAGGTTCAGAAGCCGGAAGTTATCAAAGCAGAGATGGTGAAATCATGTGCTGATATTATTGATGATGGAAATCGTTACATTCCAAGCCTAGAAGATATGGACTATGATGGGGTGGCAAATGATTATGGGAAGGAGTTGATTGACATGTGTTGTACATTTGGAATTCATATACTGAATGGAAGATTCAAGGGGGATCGTAATTGCGCATTCACTTGTTTTAAAGAGCAGAGAGCTAGTTTAGTCGATTATATTTTATGTTCATCAAACCTGTTTGATAAAGTTCTCGATTTCTCAGTGTGTACCCGATGTGAATCAGATCATTTCCCATTGTCTGTGGAATTCAAGGGTGTGAATATTTATCTTACAAATGATGAGACCAATATCGCAAACAGTATTCCCGGATATGTGTGGAAGGAAACTGAAATTCGAACATTCAGGAACTGCATATCTTTATTTCTAACACAAGTGAATGTGGATGCTTTCCGTATGCAAGCTAACGACAACATCGTCATTGTAGTTGGTAACCTCACTGACAGTCTTCAAAGCACTGCTGCGCTGTTTTGTTTGGAAAGGAGACCTAAATATGATAAATCTTATGACTCTACTGTATGGTACGACAGAGAATGTGAAATCCTGAAATCACAGAAATTCAAATTATTAGACCAGTTTAGAGTGACTGAGTTTGGTTTTACGCCGCTGTTAGCAATATTCCAGCAACATCACGGCGGGGGACACCAGAAATGGGCTTCACACATTGTGCCCATGTGGGGATTCGAACCCGGATCTTCGGCGTGACGAGCCAACGCTTCAACCATTAGGCTACCCCACCGCCCACAGACCAGTTTAGACTAACTGGAAGCAAAGAGTTATTAAAGAAATAATTACAGATATCTATACAGACAGAAGAAGAGAAAATACGACGAGTTCCCAATTCAAAATTTAGTGGACAGCAAAGTATTCTGGCAAAACCTAAAAAAGATGACAAGTAAGAGGAAAAGCACACCGCACTAGAAGAATCTGATCATGCATTAGACAACCACTGTGAATCTGTATGCGATGTGTGTAGTGATAATTATATTATGTATCTACTGAACCCAGACGTATCGCCCCAAGAAGTTGAAGCAGCCATAAAAGACACGAAATCAGGTAAAGCAGCTGGTCCGGAAGTTATCAAAGCAGAGATGGTGAAATCATGTGCTGATCTTTAATTCCATATCTAGTAATTGTATATAATACCACTACAGAAGAATATCCTACTGAATGGGCCAAGGGATTAATCGTTCCACTCCACAAGAAAGGCGACATTAACTCGGTCAACAATTACAGAGGTACCTCACTCATGGACATTTTGGAAAGACATTTTGTTCTATTCTGAACAACCGTCTACAAACATTTGCAGCACTTTATGACAAGATTCAAGAAGCTCAAGCAGGATTTAGGAAAAAACTACAACACAACTGATAACATTTTTACGTTACAATGTTTAATCCAGAAATACTTATCAAGGAGAGGTGGCACATTCTATTGTTTATTTGTGGACTTTAAGAAAGCCTTTGATTCTATAAATAGAAAACTTCTCTGGTATACACTATTAAAGAATGATATTCATGGACGAATTCTTCATGTGCTAAAGAATATGTACTCCAAAATAATGTCTGCTGTCCGAATAACCAACACCTCAATCTCTGAATACTTTGACTGTCTTAGCGGAGTTAGACAAGGATGTGTCTTGAGCCCCTTTTTGTTCAAGATGTCTATATCAGAATTACAGATAATGCTAGAAAACGCGGAAATTAGAGGAATATTTGTTGGATCTGAATTTTTAGAAATATTACTTTTGCTTTATGCTTACGATGTATGTATTGACATTCTAAAACACTACTGTACAACTTGTGGATTACAAGTTAACATGGATAAAACAGAGATATTGGTTTTTCGAAACGAGGGTAGATTGTGTCACTGTGAAAAATGGTTGATTCAAGGAGCACAGTTAAAAACGTCTACATACTACAACTATCTTGGTATACTCTTATCTACACGTCTGTCATGGACTAAATGCACAGAGACACTATCGACCAAAGCAAACAAGGCATTATTTTTTATTAAGAAGTTAATCTACATATATCCAAATATTCCAGTTAATATTCTTTTTAAGCTCTTTGATACCAAAGTGAAGCCACTTTTACTTTATGGTGCAGAAGTGTGGGGTTATCAAGAACGACAGTTAATTAACAAATTTCATACAAATTTCTGTAAATATGTTCTTGGCGTAGGTAAACAAGTTTCTATCAATGCTGTATTAGCAGATTGTGGTAGATATTGTATAAGTGTTGATTATTATGTTAAATGTGTACGTTACTGGTTTATATTACTTCATATGTCTGAAGACAGGTACCCTAAACAATGTTATATTTTGATGAAAAATCTCGATTCAGCTGGTAGATATAATTGGGCATCATATGTAAAAAGTTTGTTAAACATCAACGGGTTTGGATTTGTGTGGTTTAGTCATGATGTTGGCAATATTAATCATTTTATATCCATGTTCACACAGAGGCTTATTGATGTAAAGGGGCAAAGCATATTGAGTAGAATTAATGAATCATCGCATTTAGCTTACTACAAAACCATTAAATCTTTATTAGATGTAGAGGTTTATGTTTCAAATGTACATTTTAAAGAATATAGACGATATTTATGCTTACTTAGACTTCATCACCTACCCCTTCTTTGTAATGTAAGACGAAAAGATGATAGTTATGCCTCAACAATATGTAACAATAATATCCCAGAGGATGAATTACATTTTCTTTTTGTCTGTGATGCATATGTTATGTTACGTAGTATATATTTACCAAGGTTTTTTTTATCAATGTCCAACTATCATTTAGTTTAAAAAATTAATGCAATGTAATGATACCGGTATTCTTCTAAAAACTGTGCAGTTTATTAAGCATGTCCTCATGATCAGATCAAATGTGTGTAAATAATGTGTAACCTTGTATATTGCCTTGTCTAAAATGATATTTTGTATACTATGATTGTACATGGGCCGATGGCCTACTTACGGATAATAGATTCATTCATAAAATGATGGCCGAGTTCGTGTTTGACGCTGCAGATATATTGCATATACACAACGGAATAGCATGGAACTAGTTTGCGGAGGTTATTGATGGTGAATGCACATGTCACGTGACTGTACACTTGACCTTGAGAAGGGTGGAATGACGAAAATCTGAATGCATCCAAGACTTGTCCTCATGGACGACAATACCGGGCCACATCGTACACGGGCAGATGGTGATTTCTGTATGTGCTGCTGATTTCTCTTTCAAGTGCAACTCTACCTTGGTCCGCCAGGACAAACATGAAAAAATGGTGTTGCGATGCGTTTGTGTGTAGTTACTTCTGTTTTAGCTGATATATGTTGATGTTGCCAAATCTTTTGCATAGTATTTATTAGGTCTTCAGACGACAGTCTGGAAGACCTACTGTTTTTATCCGAATATTATTATTTGGTCTTCAGACGAAAGTTTGGAAGACCTACTGTTTTTACCCGGATTATTATTATTATTATTTGTACGTTTTTTGTGACAGCTCTCCTGACCTAACCGCTGGGTCGATTTTCATGACACTTTCAGGGATGATAGCCTGTATGCTGAAATTGAAACATAGTCGAAAAAATCCCGATTTCCGGCTTCCGGTAAGGGCAGATAACCCTAAATGTCAAATTTCAAATCTATGGTTTCCATTTTTCTCTTTTTTTTACCAACCTGTAGGTAATTGAATGGGAAACATTTTTGCTTCACATCATGGTAATGTAAAAATCAATTATAACGTCACCATTACGACACAAACACAGCCTTCGCGATTAAGCACATTTCCGCACTTTTTTTACGGTGCCTGTGTTTAACAATCTTCTGCTCCTGAACGGCAAATAGTACAATGGTGTTCTATATATCGTTTAAAAGCCCACACTCCGGACTACTCAGCTTGCTCAAGGCATATCGATATCTTGAATAGTGTCGCGGTTATTGCCCCTGGAAGTTAGTCAATTTTTGGCAAAACGCATTTTTATAGGGGTCACAACTCTGCGAAAACACAATGGATTTCCTTTTTGAAGACACCAAACTGTAGATAATGAAATGTGAAACATTTTTGCTTCACATTACTGTTATGTAAAAAGTCAATAGTTACGCCACAATTACACCACAAACAGGGAGGGACATTAGGATTTTCGCATTTTCTCAGTTGTGAGAAAACCAACTGAAGGAAGCGGCGATTGTTGCTAGATTTTACTGTCGCTTCCTTCAGTTAGTTATCTCATCTCACAAGGAAGCGACAGTAAAATCTAGCCACAATCGCCGCTTCCTGGTTTTCAAGTGCCCACAGAAATAGTTCCCCCTTTAACAGGCCGTAACTCCGTTGTTCTTAGGTCTACAGTCAAAACAATTAGTGTTCTGGAATTGCCAGGATGTGGTCTCTCAAGCAGTGTGCTTACCAGCCTGACTGTGACAGGAATACGCTTGTCTTTTTGACCACAACAAAATCTACAATATTTACCAGTAATCTCTTTTAGTATATGTCTGTAGATATTGCTGTATTATTTTGCTTTGTTTGACTGTGTCTTCCTGTTCGTTTTTCTGCAGTTTGTGAATTTTCCGTTTGTGTCAGCAGCATTGAATCAATGCCAAATTAATCTCAGGTTGGAACCCCGGCACCACAGTACTTTTTTAATGGTTGAGTTGAGTTGAGTTGAGTTGGGTTTACGTCACATCGGCATTATTCCAGCCAGCCATATAGTGATTAGAACAAGTCTGCTTTAGTAGACATGGTAAGTACAGAGTCAAAATGAGTTTTATTTAAAAAACATCTATTCATTACGTTGTCATTTAAAAACAGAAAAGGTCATAGCACTAAATTTAAAAGCAGGCAATTTGTTAGTCACATCACACAGTTGCAATTTATGATACAGATAAACTTCCCTCAGGTTGTTCACTATCAGATGAGCGCTCACGCGGGAGAACATATATCTCCTATAAAGAGACTACCACTGCAAAGCGTGGGCCACGTGCAGATATGGGCGACGATGTGAATTTCACTGACAGATCTAATTGACAATGACAAGGAGCTGTCAAATCTTTGCTGAAACGTCATTCAATGCCCAAAGAAACACTTGCTCTTTAATTGGCCTTTACATTACATCGGCATTATCCTAGCCATACAGCGCCGAGAACAAGTTTGCATGAATAAACATTGTAAGTACGGAGTCAGATATGAGTTTTATTTCAAATTGTTTTTGAATGGGTGTTTAACAAATGCACTATACACGCACATAGATCTTTGGTTGTTTCACAAGTGCAGTATATGCACATACGTGTATGCGTCAGATAGCTAGGATCGTGGCGATTCCAGAACACCAATCGTTTGGACCGTACACCCAAGGACAGCTTATCTACGGCCTGTTCAAGAGAGAACTATATCTTCTCCAGAACTACTTAAAAAAGTGCATGACCCCCGCGACCACGGCTGCATTTCACCGATCCGCTCTCGTGTCGAAAACGTGTTCTGCCTGGGTTTTGAACGCTTTCGGGCCCTTAAAAACACTTCAAACACCCGTAACTCCGAGAGTTAAAATGGACGCTCCAGCTGGCGTTCAAAGAAACGGTACAAGTAAAGGTAGCCACGGGGAGTGTATGGGGAGGTCTGAAGACCGTCAGTATTGCCCAGGAGGCAATCCTAGTTTAATTTTTCTTTGTTTTGTGTTAGCATCCCATTTATTCAACATATTGTCATTTATGTGTGCTGTCTGCATTTAATATGATTACACATTAACCAAAGCTCATGTCTGCTGGAGACACTGATGTGGCTTAAGCGTGATTGTGATTGTTACCATCACTACTGCTGCTGAGGCTACTACTACTACTTCACAAGAGGCCCCATGACTATAGAGTACGTAATAGTACTAGTGCGTGGATATGTGCGCTATATAAATATCCAAAATAATAAAATAAAATATACTGGTCAAAAATAGTTAGGGATATATGTAAATTTCTAAATTATGAATAATGATTTATTTATTCATTGACACACTGATAAAATATCAATTATATACACACCAATATCCCTAACTTAATTTGTCCAGTATAATAATTATGCATTGTGTTACCTTTTCGGGAAAAATACGAGGGGGTATCAAAAAGTTCCAATTATCATCAAGAAGTTATTCAGCAGTCAGGATAAAATTCTGACATTAACATCAGTGATCCTTTTCTAATTAATGGACCAAGTACTATCTAATTCACTATATTCAGTCTTGTGCTAGTTGATCATACACACCAGTACCCCCAAGTATGGAGAATATTGAGGCGCGCAGAGTAATTAAATTCACGATGAGATGAAATCTGTTTAAGGTGATGATAGCCCATCCTATGACACTGTTGTGACATCAAAAAGGAATTTCCAAACTGGTCACATGTCCCTCACAGATGAGCCAAGAAGTGGACGCCCCTCACTTACTGATGATTTGGACACCGTGAACAAAGTCGAAGCGCTGGTTCAGGAAGATCGCCGTGTAACAATACAAATGGTTATGCATGAGACCGACTTGAGCTATGGCAGTGCATGGAACATCATGCATAACCAACTGCACATGTCCAAAGTGTCAACACGCTGGGTTCCTCGCTTACTGACTCATCTTCAAAGACAGACTCGACGGGACATGTCACGACTGGCATTGGATCTTCTGGAGCAGGGTGAAGAGGATTTCTTCAGATGTCTTGTAACCATGGACGAATGTTGGGTCTATTTGTATGATCCTGAGACAAGAGAGATGAGTAAAGAGTGGAAACATACCACGTCATCACCTCCGACAAAGGCCAAGGTGCATGAAATCAGGGGACTTCCATTCAGCCGGTCTGCACAAGGTCATGAAACGGTGGCAGAAATGTGTAACTCGGGATGGTGACTATGTAGAGAAATCATAAGGACAAGAAAACAATATAAAGTTTGTACCCTGAATAAGTCTTGGTGATACTTAGAACGTTTTGATATCCCCTCGTACAAACAAACCATTTGGGCCTTTATGGTAAATAGAACATCACCAAAAGAGCTGTTCAAATCACACCCATTAGCCGTGGCTAGCCACTTGGAATGAGCTAGAACAGATTTCCCACTCCGACGATGAAACTGATAATTATACAGACTCTGGTTCTTGGTAAACGTGTCTCCGCCAGGAACGCATACGTGACGCTCATGCACCCGCACCTGTTCATACTCATAAGGAAGTTTATATCAGCATGCTTTGTCCACCCTGAAGAACACAATTTTCATAATATTACATACACTATGAGTGAGTGAGTGAGTTAATATTTAACGTCACATCGGCAATATTTCAGCCATATTGTGAAGTCAAAAAATTATGTACTAAGAATAAACACATGTATACTTATTTAAAAACCTGCCAGCGAAAGACAGTATAACGACTAGATTATCACAATTCGATTAAAACTAGTTTGAGTTCAGTGTTAAATGTTAAATCATTTCAAAACATCACAATATCAAATCGGGCTATAG
The DNA here is from genome assembly GCF_003918875.1 of Haliotis rubra. Taxonomy (NCBI): domain Eukaryota; kingdom Metazoa; phylum Mollusca; class Gastropoda; order Lepetellida; family Haliotidae; genus Haliotis; species Haliotis rubra. Next base: position 255,291 of record NW_025767140.1, on the reverse strand, counting down.
ATCGCCAACAACTGAAGGTAGATCACCATACTAGGGACCATGGGGACTTACAGTACATTTGTTTCCTGCATGAGCACATACACTGTAAGAGGTAATCCGAATATTCGTATACAGAATCTGGTTTGTATCAGGTCGTTTGATAAAATATCTGTTCATCTATGTTGGATAGCGAAGAAGTGATAATTGCTTGCTGAAATCCCGAATGGTTTGGCGTGGTCGCTCCAGTGTTGATGAATCTTTATGATCCAATTGGTTTATCAAGGCAATTGATCTGTCTCTTTTATTCTTTTTTTTCTAATTACCGTGTGTGTATTTACGTCCTCTTATAAACATTTTGAAAGTACAAGTTGGCTCCTTCGTTTGCGAAGTGTTGCTCATCACAGTGATGGACAGCTTAATGTATGCAGCATAGTCGCTCATTCCACACCGTACACGACAAAGCAGATAGGATCCACGCAAACACGATTTAACAATACTGGATTTGTATTCTTCCATTTTGTCCATCTTAAAACAGAAGCCAGAAATATGTGTTCTGAACTGTATTGCTCCAGGATTGTCTTTAAGGTCATAGACCTTGTCCCTCCAGTGACCATATGTAGTTCCAAAACACTCTACTTTTGCATATTTCACATACTAAAACGACAACAGCTAGCCCCACACCACACCCAACTACAATCAGAGCTGTGAACAAATCCTTCATCTCCAGGCTATTATCATCTTCCTCCTGAGATAAGCACATCTTCTCTATAATGTTGGGCAATTCATACCACTTCTCAATCATTCCACGATCCATCAGGAACATTAGCCTGTTGTAATGCAAATTAAAAAGATTGTACTTTGGACTCAAACGCAATTTGTTATGAAACAATTGATTTTTCACCAAGTGACGATTTACGAGTTGGTAAAATTAAATTGGTATCTTGACATATAGCAACATTTACGTGTATATGGTTCCTTACCATCCAATGACAAATGGGGCGGTGGGGTAGCCTAATGGTTAAAGCGTTGGCTCGTCACGCCGAAGATCCGGGTTCGAATCCCCACATGGGTACAATGTGTGAAGCCCATTTCTGGTGTACCCCGCAATGATGTTGCTGGAATATTGCTAAAAGCGGCGTAAAACGAAACTCAGTCCGTCAGTCCAATGACAAATAGCAGAGAATGATTATTTCATCACTTTATAAACTAGTATCTTCACTATTTGATAGTCATTCAAAACACACACTTGAAATATGGTCACAGTATTACAGCCGACGACGACTTACGTGGCTATGTTATGGGTTTTGCCGTTTTAATATCATACGTGTACTCACTCCGGATCCAGCAACAACGCAAGAGGAGAGTGTTTGGGTACAATCAGCGAGGACATGGTTTGAAACATGCGTTCCTTTGTGTAAGCCATGTCGCATGTTTCCGCCATGTAGATGTTGATATTGTCACTGTCTGTTATGAAAGCATACCGCCCTTCAGCCAGTCTGGTCCTGTGGTACATTCTATGTTCATCAATGGTAAGGTTGTCACCTTGGTGCTCCCTGGTCTTTTTCCAGATTTGTTTGTTAACAGAATCATTCGACCTCTACAATGAAATGTAAATAACTTGATGAATATGCAAAGCATGTAATTGGAAAATCAGACTTGTCAATCGGTAATATGTGTTAGTGGGCATCAGTTAGATCATCATTGATTTTATCCAAGTCAAAGCTATACGTTCGATTCTCGATCAGTACAACTCCATATAGATTTGTCGGTGAAAGTTCCCGACGTTCTGGGGAGTGTTTTTCTCGCAGGTATGCATGGTATAGGAGTAAACATTCCCACAATGGCAACAATGTACTCAAACATGTACAATCAGCTCTTAAACCATTACATGCAGACATTATTTGTATTGTACTAATAAAACCAAACGCCTGCGAACAATAATATATCATACAAAACATGTTTGACTTTGCTGTTTTTCTTGATTCTGCACGGGACTCGGAAATGTGATGGTCGCTACCTATATAAGTGACCAAAAGGAGTGAGTGGGTGAGTCTATATTTAACGTCACATCGGCAATATTTCAGCCATGTTGTGACGTCAAAATGTTATGTACAAAGAATAAACATGTGTATACTTATTTTAAAAACCTGCCAGCGAAGGACAGTATAACAACTAGAATATCACAAATCGATTAAAACTAGCTTGAGTTCAATGTAAAATGTTAAATCATTTCTAAACAACACAATATAAAAATAGTGGGCTATAGATTGCCAACAACAGAAGGTAGATCACCATCCCAGGAGCCATGTGGACTTACAGTACATTTGTTTCCTGCATGGGCCCTAACTCGATTTACACCATCCCCTCAGCCGCTGGCGATGGTACGGACATTTAATCATAATTTAAAATAACAAATATTATACGTTTAAAAAGCATGGTTGAGCTAAATTGACTTTGAAAGGTTTGGGACTTACGTATCCTCTCAGGAGGACAATGACCGAAAGGAGATTACACAACTTACACTGAGTATATCTGTGATGTATGTTCCCTCTTCAACTCCAATACCATAGCCACTGTCAAGCAGATCTCCGAAACCCGTGATTGGAACATTATCTTTGGACGCAGTCAAAAATGCAACTATATTCCCAGAAAATACTGACGTGATGGGAATACAGAACAACCACCAAAAGGCAAGTAGAATCCGCTGTGACTCTATGTTTGGCAATCTAGACGATCCTATAAGAGATAATCATGTACTAGTTAATGTATCGATCTTTGTTGGCAATTTAATTACCTGAAAGTGTCCACATTACTTCACAACTGTAGACATGACAACATACAGCATGCAGATGTTCTTGTTACCATTTTGAATATGAGTTAATTGGAATACGGTTAAGCGGAGATTATTTATTGTGATAAAATTTACATCGATGACTTACTATTGCTGAATCTTTTTCGTGACGATAGTGCAAACATTGTTAAAACCTGAATTTCACCCTGAACAGAAATTTGCGTTGATGGTTTATGCAAAACAGTGTGACAATACCTTGATAGCATGTAACTCCAGTGGTCGACATCACTGTCTCTAATATCTGATGGCCATTCGGTTTGTTGCGCTCAGTTTGATGGACAGAAAATCTCTTTAGCATTAAAAAGAAAACGTTCACCCCGGCAAGTACCGCCAAACCACTCAGATACACGTGCCACTGGAAACAGGATAGCAGCACAGTCCAATCGACGGGGGAATCTGGATTCTTATAGAGGATAATAATGTTGGTGTGTCTCACAGGGTACGTAAACGTCACGTAGTTTGACCTCACAGGGTTCCAAGCATAAGGCACTGCCGATATGTCAACTGTCTGAAAATATTGAAATGAGAAACAATGGATACGTCGGTAGTTCAAAATCGTTAATGATATATGATTCCTGTGTGAGGACAGTTATGAACTTTGCAGTTGTGCAACTTCATCAAACACAAGATGTATATCAACAAATGCGTGTCATCTTTAGACTCATAGCCTTTATCCTTTCAAGTGAAGACTACTTCAGATATAACATTACCGTGACATTACAGACTGCCAATGTCACGAAGTCTGGATCAGCTGTTACTCAGGCATGTGCAACTGCAGTTGTTATGAAAAAAGGTTCTTTTTATTATTTATTTTAATATATTCAAACGATCAAGAACTGTATATTCTCAATGTCCGTATCTTTTAATGATACCATACATTTACCTTGTTTAGCAACAGTCCAATTATTCCATCCCATGTGCCATTGACATACGTTCCCCAAGACTGATCTTCGGGCTCAACATATGTGTAGCTAGAAAGATTGTTTACATTGAAGATTAACACAAAACTATTCAATTTGTTACACATATGTGCGCGCACGCGCATGCATGGATACATACATACACACACGCATACATCCATCCATAATGCATGCATCCATCCATATATACATACACACATACAGAACATGTGATTAAATACACGTTTTAGTACAGATTTAGTATGGATAGCAAATGTTTGATTACTTCTACGTTTAAAATTATGGTGAGTGCATGGCCTAATCTCTTTCGAGTTCCTGCATCCAAGTTACCTGAAGTTTAACATCTTTGACAGGTGAGACATGAGTTTGCTGCATCGCCCAGAGACAGTTTTGGTTGTGTTGTTTGACTTGCATGAAGACCACTGAAATGTAAGCTGTTACAGATAAGAACAAAGCGTATCAAGGCAAACAGTGAAACTATGAAGTGATAAAGGGTGGGCACAGAATAACAATGAACACATGGTATCAGTTTATCGGTTGTTGGTACAACGCCATAACATCCATGTTTTGCGGTTCCTCCCTCAAAAGAAGACCAACATAATATTACCAACATTTGTAAGTGAGTGAGTTAAAGTTTATAGTCACAGAGTCAGTATTTCAGCCATATCTTGACTTAAGATAGTAATAAATTTATTTATGACAAATGTGCCAATTTACATTACATTTACATTACTTTTGCTACCTGCATGGTCCATAGTTGGATTTACACCATCCCTTCAGCGGCTGGCGATTGTAGGAAAATTTAGCCGGCAGTTAAAAGAACAAAAATACTACGATTAAAATGTGGTAAATTTACATTTTACTTTGAAAGTTTTGGGACTTACGTACCCTCTCAGGAGGACAATAATTTTACACTAATTTAACCCCCTTTGAGGGTACAGCTACTAACAATCTAAGTTACTAATCTAAACTACCAATAATAAAAAATATATACCTTTTACAAACTATTCATCAAAATTCATCTAGCCATTCTATCTATTTAAAAAAAGTCAATGATTAAATTATAATTAACATTTGAAAACATCCTTCTTTGTTTTGACATTAAAATATTTATCCCTTGTGAGGGCAAAATCAATACAGTCAAGCAAGATATGCTTGACCATGATTCTTTCATCACAAGGGATACAAAACGGAGGATCCTCACCTTTTAACAGGTATTCATGAGTATACCTTGTATGGCCAATGCGACATCGTCGCATGATGACCTCTTCAAATCTGGACTGACAACCCAAGTGGGTGTAACCAATATTGGGTTATAATTCATGTAATTTTAATACCTACTTGGGTATCCCACTTCTTTAGCATCAGATCACGGATGTAAGTTCTAATGCTAGCTTTGTAATCAGAGTACGGGATAAGAAGTGGTTTCACAGATTTGTTGAGTGCTGCCTTGGCAGCAAGATCGGCCATTGTGTTCCCAGAAATGCCAACGTGGCTGGGTACGATGTCGCATTGGCCAGTAGCAAGATCATTATATAATTCAATAATTAAAAGTTGAAGTTTGGAAGAAAAAAATTTAATAGCCTGAAGGCAAGAAAGAGAGTCTAAAAATATGATATATTGTTTATATTTAGGATGATTTTTAATATATTTAAGAGCTGTTAATATGGCGTTAGCTTCCGCTGTGAAAATAGAGCTGTTATTTGGTAATCGAGAAGATATTGTTCTGGATCCAATGACAGTGGCACAAGCCACCTTCCTTGGACCCATCTGTAAATAAGGATTTGTATGTATTATATTTACTTTTTTTAATTGATTATATTCTTGTTTATATTGCAATTCATTAGTTTCTGATTTTTTAAACTTTGTCAGTGTTAGGTCAACTTGTGGCCTCACTAATTGCCAAGGAGGAGAAGAAAGCAGACGGGAAGGAGATATATTTTCTAGCTCAATGCCAACAGCAGAAAGGAAAGGTTTGGCTTTTAGTCCCAGAGGTGGAACAAGAGAAGACTTTTTGTTGTACAGATCCTCATAAAGAGGATTGAAAACACAGTTAAATGCAGGATTAGACTCCTTAGCATAAAGTCTTGTTATATGCTGTAAGGATAATGTTATACGGCGTTGGTTAAGGGATGGTTCATCGGCCTCAACATAGAGACTGTCAACAGGAGAATTTCTAAAAGACCCAAGACAAAGTCTTAGGCCCTGATGATGGACAGAATCAAGTAGTTTTAGTTGCTTTTGCAGGCTCCACCATATACGATAGAGCCGTAATCAAGTTTCGAGCGGACCAATGATCGATATAGGTGGAGGAGGGTAGTTTGTTCCCCTCCCCACTTTGAGTTGGAAACAACTTTCAACAAATCGAGTGCCTTCAGGCATTTGGCTTTAAGTAATTTAATATGCGGTAAAAAAGTTAAGTGGGAGTCGAAAATTAGACCCCAGAACTTGGCCTCCTTTACAACTTTGATGGGAGTGTCATTTAAAGATAGTTCTGGGTCCTTATGAGGCTTATATTTTCTACAGAAGTGTAGACAATGAGTGTTTGATTTAGAAAATTTAAAGCCGTTTTCAAGACACCACTTATGTATTTTGTTTAAACACAACTGCAGTTGCCGTTCAATAGTATGCATATTTTTACCACGACAAGAAATATTGAAATCATAATAATAATAATAAATGTGAACTTATAATGCGCCTTTTCCATGCACAAGGCCCATGCTCAAAGCGCTAACAAAGTGAGTGGATAATATACATATATACAATAAGGGACTAGTTGCTAGTCATAATGCAGTGAAAACAGATGAGTCTTGAGAAGTCGTTTGAAGGAATAAAAGTCAACTGCTGATTTAATGGTGATAGGGAGAGAGTTCCAGAGTAGAGGGGCAGAGCAGACAAAGGATTTCCTTCCAAAAGTTTGCAGTTTGAACCGAGGCACAGAGAGTAGGTTCAGATTCTGAGAACGGAGCTGTCTTTCTGGAGTGTAAGGGGTAAGAAGTTCTTTCAAGTATTCTGGGCCTATGCCATTGAGGCATTTGTAGACAAAACACAATATTTTAAAGTCAATTCTTGATTTAACAGGCAGCCAGTGGAGGTTTTTCATGACAGGTGTTATGTGTGAGCGCTTTGAAGTTCTGCTTATGATTCGGGAGGCTGTATTTTGGACATTTTGCAATTTTGATAGCAGCTGCTGAGAAAATACCAAAAAGGAGGCTATTGCAGTAATCAATTCTTGATATAACAAGTCCCTGGACCAGACCGTGTGCTGCATCACGACTGATGAGATGGCGTATTCTGCCAATGGCTCGTAGATGAAAGAAGCATATTCTGCAGAGTTGATTTACATGAGTGTCCATCGCCAGGTGTGAGTCAAGTGTAACTCCAAGGTCTTTAACAGAGTCCACTGCTTGTATCTCTGCATCTGCTACCAGAACAGTTTTGGTGGTAATTTGTTTTTGCATTTGCCTGGATCCAATAACCATCACCTCAGTTTTGTCATCATTTAACTTTAGCAAGTTGTTTGTCATCCATGACTTAACATCTTTAGTACAGTCTGTTATTTTATGAAGACCAGTGTGAAAGTCCTTGGGAGTTGAGTTTTTCTGAAGTTGGGTGTCATCTGCAAACGAATGATGGCAAATGCCATGTTTGTCAATTACGTCTGCAACATCGGTCGTGTATGCTATGAAAAGAAGCGGACCGAGTACCGATCCCTGGGGTACACCACAGTGGACCAAGGAGGCTTGTGATTTGATTTTATCTAACAGGACAGTCTGACTTCTGCTTTCGAGATAAGATTGTAACCAGATGAGGGGTACCCCATGGATTCCAAATTGGCCCTTGAGTCTTTCCAGAAGGAGTTGGTGGTCGATTGTATCGAAGGCAGCAGAGAGGTCAAGCAAGATAAGAGTAGCTAGTTTGCCTTCATCAACAGCTGTAAGTAAGTCGTTGGAGACTCTGAGGAGAGCTGACTCGGTGCTATGATTTGATCTGTAAGCGGACTGGAATTTATCCAAAAGTGAAAAGGCAGAGAAATGATCCCTGAGTCGAATATTGACTGCTCTCTCAAGTATCTTTGATATAAACTTCAGGTTAGAGACTGGTCGAAAGTTTTTAAGCAAGTTTGGATCTAGGTTATCCTTCTTTAACAGGGGGATAACAGTGGCATGTTTGAAAGAATCTGGGAAAACACCACTTATCAAACTACTGTTCACCATCTTTGTGATAACTGGGAGCAGCAAATCCAGGAATTCTTTTACCAGAGATGTGGGAATCGGGTCTAATTGACAAGTGGTCGGCTTGGATCCAGAAATGATCTTCTTGATGTCGTTTTCAGAAAATGGATGAAACTCCAATAGTGGTATACCAGAAAACTGTGTATCAGTAGGAGTATCAAGCTGGAACCTAGTACCTTTCAGTGTTGAATGAATTTTGTCAATCTTGGCTCGAAAAAAGTCATTAAAGGAGTCAGGAAGTTCATCAAAAGGTGGAGTTGAGGGTAGGATTGGATCATGCTTTTTCCCAAGAAGGCTATTTATAAATTTATGCATTTTCCTAGGATTATTTTTAATCTCCTCGATAGTGGACAGACAATAGTTCTTCTTAGCATGGGCTATGTGTTTAATCATGCTATTCCTCGCTTGACAATACATCTGACGATGAACTTCTAGTCGTGTCTTACGCCAAAGTCTTTCAGATTTACGTTTCTGAATTTTCGCCCAATGGACTTCATCATCATACCAGGGAGAATTTGACCGCACAACAACAGTCTTGCTAACAGCAGGAGCATGCTTGCCTAGGATTGCAGAGAGCGTATCCTGATAGAGATCTGCCAGAGCCTGAATGTCGTCTGGGGGTTCACACACCAGACTTGACTTGGCAAAATCGGCCCTGAACAGGTCCTTATTGATTCGTTTATAATTTCGACAAGTTATTGCATAAATCATGCACAAATAATGATCCATCAATTGAATCATTTAAAACCATTGATAAACTATTGATCTTGATGCTTAACAGTGTGACAGACAAAATACTGCCTTGTGGGACACCCTGAACCTGATTATCATGATCAGACAGGGCTAAACCCACTCGGACTTGAAATTGCCTGTCTTTTAAAAACTGTGATATAAAAAGAGGCAAACGGCCTCTCAAACCAAAATCGTTGAAATCATTCAAAATGCCATGCTTCCAGGTCGTATCATAAGCTTTATAGCCGTTTTCAAGGCACCATTTACTTATTTATTTAAACACATCTGCAGTTGCCGTTCAATAGTATGCATATTCTTACAGTGACAAGAAATATTAAAATCCACAAAAAGTGATCCATCAATTGAACCGTTTAAACCCTTGGATAAACTGTTGATCTTGATGCTAAATAAAGTGACAGACCAAATACTGCCTTGTGGGGAACCCTGATCCTGATTGTAATGATCAGACAGGGTAGAACCCACTCGGACTTGAAATTGCCTGTCATTTAAAAAGTTGGATATATTGAGGTAAACGGCCTCGTAATCCAAAGTCATGTAAATCTTTTAAAATCCCATGTTTCCATGTCGTGTTGTATGCTTTTTCTGAATCGAAAATGATCGACACTGCATTTTGTTATTAATTATGGCATTCTTAACAAAAGATTCTAAACGCACTAAATGATCGATAGTACTTATGTTTTTACGGAAACCACATTGTATATCTGTTAGAGGTTATTGGTTTCCAAGTACCAAACAAGTCGATTATTTATCACCCGTTCCATGGTCTTGCAAACACAGCTAGTTAGTGAAATTGGTCTATAATTCGATGGATCCGTATGATCACGTCCAGATTTAGGGATGGGCACAATTATGCATCGTGCCACGAGGAAGGAAATTTTCCAGATGTCCAAATGTCATCAAAAATATGTCAAAGTGTCTCTAAACATGAATCCGGTAAGTGCTTCAGTAGTTGATAATGTATACCATCAGCTCCTGAAGCAGTATCGTGAGCCTGGTCAAGAGCAGTATGAAGTTCATGCATCGAAAAGATTTCGCTGTAATCTTCTCCATTATCTGAAGTAAAATTAATAAATTTCTTTTCTTGCTGTTTTTGATATTTTTGGAATTCAGGTACATAAGTAGAGGAGGAAGAATGTTTGGCCAAAGTCTCACCAAGTTTATTAGCAATATCTGATTTATTAATTGATTCCCATCTTTCAGAATGCTAGATTTAGAGCCCTTACCTTTGATTTTCTGGATCATGTTCCATACCTTTGACATAGGGGTACGTGAATGTGTTTTTTAAACATAATTTCGCCAAGATTGGCGTTTGTTTTGTTTAAAAGTACGTCTCCCTTTAGCATTAAATATTTTTGACTTATTTAAATCATGGACCATAGGATAGCGACGGAAATACTGTTCAGCTTTCTTCCGGGACTTCCTAGCTTGTTTGCAGTCAGCGGTAAACCATGCTTTACGTATGTGTGGATTTGAAGAGGACTTCGGGACACATTCATCAGCTATTTTATGAAGTTCGTTAGAGAAGAGTGTTACAGGGTAGGGAACATCAAGAAAATCACCAGGTGTTAGTTTAGTAGAACAACGAATTTCATACAAATCCCAGTTAGCTTTAGCAAAGTTCCATCGTGATGACGGAGGAACATCAGAAGGTGTCACAGATTTGAATATGGTGGGAAAATGGTCGCTTCCACAAAGGTCATCGTCGACGGTGGAATGTACAAAGAACATAATGTGCAAACAACATTTAATGTTATGCGAACTGCAACAGCCTGAGAGTAGTATTGGAAGTAACAGGACTATGAAGGATGCACTGCCTCACCAAAACAGAAGAACCTCCAGAGGCTTTATCACCTAGGAAAGAAAAGCGGTGGTATGAGTTGTATCCTCTTAAATCAAATTTATCGGTGGTTTTAAGGAAAGTTTCTTGTAAGCAAACAGCAGAAGGTTTTAAATCTTGGATTAATAGCTGAAGATCAGAAAAATTGTTCCGAAGACCTCTACAGTTCCATTGTATCAAACTGTCAGGGCAGTTCATGGGGGCACAATAGGAGATCGTGTGTGAGAAGGTCCTTTACGCTGTAATGGCAGCGATGGAGTGACCTCCATATCCAGAGGTTCAAAGATATTATGAACCTCCACAGGAACAGTCAAGGGTAAAGGTACCTCAATATGTTTGAGGCCCTTTGATTTTTTTTTTCTTTAGTTTTTGTTTTTCCTTCTTTGTAAGTGAAGCATTTCGTTTTATCTCAATAACAGATTCAGGCACAGTTGTTGATTCTGGTATTGGTTTAGCAGACACGGTTGTTTGAGAAGCTGATGTAGATTGGGAAGGTATGACTTCAGCATCTACTTCATAAGGAATGGTCTGTACATCAGATACCCAGTTAAGTGATGTTTGACATCCTTGATCAACTTTTGGAATTGAGGAGGAAACTGCAGCAGAGTAAGACACTGTAGAAGTGGACGAGAAAGACTCCTTTTCTACTAATTTCTTTGCCTCAGTAAAAGAAATATCTTTAGAATATTTGATGGTGAGAGTGTTATTTTGTTGCACATTGCATGGGCATGATTTTGAGAAGGACATGTGGTCGCCGCTGCAGTTTGCACACTTGATCATGTCTGTGCAGTCTGTGCTGTCATGTTATGTTACTGCAGCGGGAGCAAATTTGAGAGTTTTGACAAGATTTTGCACCATGTCCAAACTGTTGACATCGGAAACACCATAGAGGATTTGGTATATATACATCAACTCCGATGTTGAAATACCCGGCTTTGATTGATGAAGGGATTTTCGATAGAGCAAACGTGAAAAGGTAAGTCTTGGTATTGACAATTCTCTCACCATCTTTCCTAGTGAACCTTCTCACATGCGTTACGCCTTGACTCTGCAGCTCTTCTGCAATCTCATCCTCAGACATGTCTGAGAGGCACTTTGCTTGGTCGCGTACAATACCTCTGCATGAATTTAAAGTTTGTGCACAGAGACAACAATCTCAGTATTTGCAAAATGATGCGCTTTGAGCAGATTAAGAGACTGTTGCCTCCGCGCACATTCCTCGAGCAACAAAACAGAGTGAAGACAGGTAACATTCTTTACGGTACCACATATGTCTTCGATTGACTTAGAAATTACAAAAGGGTTGATTTTGAGGGGTTCACCATCAACACCTGCTACGACTAGAAATCTTGGCCAATAATCAGAATTGTGTACAGATTCCTCATCTGAAGAATTAGTAATATCAGAATCAATATGTCTTCTCTTAGTTTTTTACCGAGAACCAATTAATTGTGGGGTAGCCATAATGAAGGAAAATATATTCAACAGCCCTGCTCCCCATCCTCCATGGAGTGCCAACAGGGACGGTGTTGTAGTGGAAGCCAACTACAGACACCAGGGTTACAGGGATGCTCTACTCAAGCAAAATGGACACAGGTAGCTATTTTTGCCAAACAAGGTATATGTCAGGCTGGTTCTGCCCAAGATAGATCCCTGAAGACAAACAGAACCCGGTGGTCAAAATTGCCAGATTGGCCCATGAGCCACTGCCTTCTGGCATAGGACTCTAGGCAATGTAATATATGAAGAATTTGTTCACTGAAAATCGAAATGTCCAAGACCCAGTAACAAAAATGTGCAGAAAATTATCATCATGCACAGGGCTTGGCGTGACCAGCCGATTGATAGAACCGGGCCAGTTCTACCACCCGTCAAGGTGAAATAAGGGCCAAAGTGGTGTGCTGGGCAAAGGGAACACGGTTCCAGGCTCCCAGTGCCCTCAACCAAACATTTGTCAGCTTTGCGATAGCTAACTATACTGGAATTACATATCCCTCAATTGTCCACATTGAATCTTAGCTATGTTGAACTAGAGATGTTGTAAAATCTTGTTGTCTCTGGATTAATTAAAGTGGTGGCGAGATTCTACCCGTTTCTATACAGTGCATCTCTATATTTTTTCATATCACATTTTTCTCTACATAAATTCGATAATACTGGTCCAAGCTGGTTCAAACCTGCGTTAAATAAAATTAGTTCACCTCAGATACGTTTGTATGTGCTTTCTAATTGTCACTTTTTCAACAATCCCTGTAAATATCAAACGTACCGGTAATATTGCTGCCTTCACAAGCCTCCCATTCAAACCCGTCTTGGTGTTAGGAAACACACGTGAGGAAAGGCCCTCTGTAGGTGTTTGTGAAACCGGCTGAAGTTTCCGTGAAGCATTCTTCCATATCAGAGTCTGCAGCAAGGAGGCGTTCTGACAACAATGTGTCACATTCAGTTTGAGTGTAATATAAATATTGTTGCAATAATTTCCGAAATTTAATTTGTTGTACTAAATGAATCTATATGGCAGCAAGATATTTTTGGCCATGGAATGCATCAATTAAACATAAAGTATTGTTTCTGGGGTATATATAAACTAATGGAGGTTTATTCGTTGAAGTTCCATAAACAACGTATGATGTTAAGGATGAAATATACCTTTTCAGTTATGTTGTGAATCGTTGTAACAGCAACGTTGTCCAGTACAATGTTGTTAAACATTAGTGCATCTATATGTCCCGAAGTTAACACTACCAGCCATCTAGAGAAGTGTCGAAGAAGAAAGCCTGCTCCTAGTTCTCTATCAAGCTGCTGGGCCTGTTCATAACATAATATGCATAAGCTTAAAGTATCGGTTAGAAATTCAGGTACTCTTTTTCATTAACTCTTTTCGTTTGATACACTAGTACTCCATTTGAATTTTGTTCATAATTAAAAACTTAACAATACTTTATTATAATTCTACCAAACTAATAAAAACATAATTCAAATCACAGTTTGTGAATTTCCTTCAAATAACTAACAAACATTAAACACTTTCCTTCGGTTCATGGATTATCAAAAAGAATCATATGCCATTTAGATTACACAATGTTGAGCTGTGGCTGCAAAACAAATGTGGGGCTGAATATTCTGGACAGAGTTTATGTAACTTAAAATATGTCTTAAATTTCATGTCCACTGAGAACGGTTTGGCTTTTATGAATATTCTACGGCGGATTCTCATGTGGTGTTACCATAATGTGTGAAACGCAATACTCTTAAAACATTGTGGTTTCCAATATGGAGTTGTACCTAGTATGAGCAGCACTGAAATCACAATGTATCACAAAAATATTAATACCTGTTATAACTTATATATTCATATTTTAAATGTATTCCTTTCTAACAGACAATATTCGCTGTTTCATTTAGTTATTGTTTGGGTGTGATGCAGAATCATGAGATGAAGCCTACAGATATGTTATATTTTCCAGCCAAATTCACCTTCATGCCACGAACATACAAAATTACCTTTGTAGTAGAGGACAAATTGTTCCAATTTCAGCGAGAACAAGGAACTCGTTTGACAGACTCCAGATTTCCATATAACATGACTGTAGACATATGGGACGATATCATGCTGGGGAAGGCGTCCAGATCCAAAATTGTAGACTTTCCCTGATGCGAAATTTGTCTGATGATGTGATCTGTCCGTATATCTTCAAATAGATATTTCGCTTTTCATTAAACAATGTAATCATGAATTAAAACAATATTACAAAGAGTATGTTATTGACACTGTATATTTTGGTGTTAGTGAACCCTTCTAGTCGTGGGGGCGTGTTGAAGTGTATTACCAACTGCACACATTATACGATAAATTCTGAATTCAGATAATTCATTTCTCTTTGTGTATGAAAATGTTAAACTGAACAAAGACATTTTAATATCTGGAAACATAAAAAGGTGTTTGTACTGAGATGACGTGTCTCAATAACGTGACACAAGCTTAGAAAAACGTAACAAAAAATCCAAGAAAAAATAACAAATAATGTAAACCTTTATCTTGTCCAAGAATGATTACCGTCGGTGACATGTCCATAGCAAGCATGAAACTGCTGAGTTTTCCTGTATCAGAGTCAGTTTGCTTGTACCCTAGATACCCATATGCTGAAAATATAGAAGGGCCTACCTTCAGAAACTTTACAAATTCGTCACAATATCGTATGACGTACTTTGTCAAACATTGTTACACACATCACTGGTGAAACAATGCTCTGTGACGTCAGACTTTTGCTGGGTAATCAAGTTTGCCTAAGTTCCTCTCAGTGTTCTGCTGTCTCTGTACACATTGTCATTCAATAAACCCTGCTTGTTTCGGAGTTTTCAGTAGTTGTGTGGTAAATATAGCCGGCGACGGGGCATTTTATAGCAAGCACCAGTTTATTATTTAGCATTATTCTATGATTCGCTTTCAACTAGTTTTATGGGACTAACATGAATAATAAACGGGGGAGTAAAATATATGTATTACACAATAAAGAAGTTTAATGAGCATGATATCGAAGACTATATAAAGAACATACAATGTATGTATATTCTTTTATGTGCTAAGCAGAAATGTGCATCATTACATTATAATGGAGTTTATTGAGCATATTATCGAAGCTGCAACACCCACCACACATCTACTGTCACATCTACCATGGGGCATATGTTGCAATAATTAAGTTAGTTCTTTAGGCACCTGTTTTGTAATGGCAACGACAAGAAAGAAAGCGATTGTGGCTGAAGGAAGTTGTATCCCTTTTCGTGTATTTTAAAGGACGCGAGCCGAAATATTTGAATGATTATTTTGTATTGTTGCTTTCGCATTCTTAATTCTTTTTTCACACAAACAATGTAGAAAGTACAAGATGAAATGTCACTAGTTATGCTGATGGAAATAGTCTTGGAACTGCTACTTAAGCCACTTTCGCCGGCTACATTTCATCAGTAATTATTCGAAAGCTGACTAGCCATAATCATGTTTTTCTCGTTTCTTAGTACCATCCACATTATCTACACCCGTTTTCGCAATATCGGCTTATTCTACATCTTTAGGTATTTTGTAGATTACGGGTTTGGCACGAGTTTGCCAAATGGCATCGGGATAATTCAAAAAGTGTCCGTAGATAATAATCACGATCGCTGTATTTACTCGTAACCTACGCAATTGTCCTTGTGCTATTCTTTCGGTTCGTTTACGTAATATTCAGATTCGAATAAATACATTTTACCCACGTAACAGTGTGGTAACCGAGTGTCGCAGCGTTTTCTCTTAAAACTAGCTACTCGTCACCTACAGCACAGATGGTCCGCATGAGAAGTGATGCATTCTGAAGGTGCTCCCATAGAAGCTGAATACATTGTAGAAAACATGAGTTGAGCATTCACACTACGCAATCATTGTGTAGATCCACTATTAGGGTTCGGCTTCTAGATAGGCATGTCCTCGACCACATAGCACTTTTATTAGCATATATTTTTTTCAGAAATATGTTTAGATGTGCATTGCTAGAGCATAGGTTTCTGATAATCTTTCTTTTTAATTTTTGTTAAAGCATGGACTTACGAAATGCTACTGAATTGATAGTAGACCTAACAGGCATACGTTTTAACCAAACGAAATATGTTTCTGATAACATTAAAGACTCGACATTATTTCCCACTGACGATGTCCATTTGATAGCAAAAATCAACTTAGAGCTACCTAGAAGTGGATCCCTTCTTTTGTCTGCTCCGGAGTTGCAGAATAACCGTATCAGCTGTGTTTTGAAGAGTTACATAAGTAAGACGTACATAAAAGAACTTCCTGATGGCATACATTTTCTCAAGGACCACCTTGTCGTCTTCCTTAGGCAATATGATCATGAACCATTTGATCCATAGCAGTCACTGCTCCTTTTCTTCTATTATAATACAGCACAGTTTCTAAAGGATGATGATTCATGGACAACTCTAAGTTTCTAGACAGAAATGCGTGGTAAGAAAGTACCTGTTCTGTGGAATTGTAGCACAGAGGCAAATATATCTTTCTCACGTTTGTGCCTTTTGGAATCATTGTGTCATGAGAACATTACATGTTCATAGATTGCTTATTCCATCACCATGAGGAGAGATTGCTTATTCCATCACCATGGGAAGAGATTACATACTCCATCAGAGAGTGAGTGAGTTAAAGTCACATCGGCATTATTTCAGCCATATCGTGACTAAAACTAGTTCTAAATTCATAATAATTATTTCTCTCTCTCACTCACTCTCTCTCTCTCTCCCTCTCAACGAAGGACAGGAAAATTACTAGATCATCTGGCTTAAAATGAGTTAAACTAGCTAGCTTATATCTTTTAAAGTAGAAAACTATTTTTGGACCATTCAATGGGAAAATGGCCTATTGATCGCCAGCAACTGAAGGTAGATGGTCCCCATCATACTAGGGACCAATGGGACTTACAGTACTTTTGCTACCTACATGGACCCCAGCTATATTTAGATCATCCCTTCAGCCGCTGGCGATTGTAGTCGAACTCAACCATGAATTAAAAACACTAAAATATTAAGGTTAAAGAATATGGTAAGGTGAAATTTAAATTTAAATGTGTCGGGACTTACCTACCCTCTCAGGAGGACAATTCTTTTACAATACTTAAACACATACACACACACACACACACGTACACACAGACATATTTTTTTCGAAATTCATCAATTAAATCAATTTCTTTAAAAAAAACAATAATTAAATGAGTGAGTGGGCGAGTCAAAATTTAACGTCGCATCGGCAATATTGCAGCCACATCGTGACGAGAACAGTTGATATCAATATTCAAATCAATAAACGTATAACATAATAACCTGTCATCGAAGGACTGTACAACTACTAGAATATCACAGCTCTTAATTTAAAACTAGTAAGCTATCATACAAAAATATCACGAGAGATAACAGTACAATTTAAGAACGGCTATAGATCACCAGCAATTGAAGGTTGATCACCATACTAAGGACCAAGGGGACTTACAGTACACTTGCTACCTACATGGACCCTAATTATCCCTTATGATGGGCATATTTCATCAGTGGCAGCCATGTTTGTTAACCCATCTAACTTATTTATAAGGCGAACTGCAAATTCTGTCATATGAAGACGATCATGTTTGATATTACGTTTGGATGTGCTGGAGAGACATTGTTAATCAACACAGGACTACCACCCTTTAGAGTACACCCCACGCAAATCACTATTAGTTCTCGTTAATATCAGTTCTTGGTGGTGTCTTAGAATCGACGGTTCATCACTGGACCAGTCAGAAATTACAAAATCCTTGTCTGAACAGTAAAAATCGTTGGTCAGAAATCAGTGGACTGTCGACGTTTGGAAAAAAGGTAATCAAGATGGTTCGTACCTCTGCAATAGTTCATCATAACTAGTTACTTATCTCATCTGTTCTGTAAGCTGTTACAATAAACCTTCAAATTAACGGTATTTCGTATGTTAGGAAAATAGGCAATGTTCTATATATTCAGTGTGATGCCACAACATCTAATTCCGTCAGTCACATGTCATTACCTCAGCAAGGTTGTAAGGGTTAGAGATAACTTACAATGACATGCACCCATCAAAGCACCAAGTACAAATCCTCCTTGAATAAAAAGAAGATTAGCTCCTAAGACGCAAGGCATTGCCACGTTTTAACGTCAAGCGTTTCACCACAGTTTGAAAACTCTTTTTATATTGATCAGTACCCATCACAATCTGCACTTAACTCCTGGAGTCATTAATAACATTTAAGTGTAGGTGGTTACAACAGGTTAGTAAACACGCTAATGAAGACGGGAAGTTTTCTATTTGCTCTACACTAAGACAGAAACGTGCTGTTGAAGTTGAAGCCAGCCCTGTAAAAACATATCGTGTATTATATTATTTAATATTCTCCTTTTCTGAGTAATTGAATAGTCGTTTTGCGAGAACTGAATAGCATTCTCAATACATCGAACCTTGTCAGCATCAAATGGTCAACATACACCACGGCTCCCTTGCAATGAAAATCACAAAGAAGGATTGATTTATATTAAACCGCTTACAGCATTATATCTTTCAACAAAAATATGAGCAAAAACATCAAACTATCGACATTTATCACACCTCCTGTAGAGAGACAAATGAAGAATAGTGTGATTTCCGTTTCAGAATTGATAGCGTTATATTTTCATGCAGATATACCAGGTGAACCCCACTACTACCAAGAGTCAAACGACCAGCTTATCACAAAAGTATTTACGTAAGTGAGCTAAACATGTGTTTTCAGATTTATGAGTCTTAATTAAGAAATACAGTTCGCTCTACCACCATGTATAGAAGCGTCCGAGAGCTTTAACGTTATAATAGTTCAGGGCGAAAGTGTGCTTTATTACACTATACATGGTGGTAGAGCGAACTGTATTCTTTTCTAAGATACCAAATTTAATACTTTCTAAGGATAATTACGATTAATTTAAGGCAGAAAACAAACGACGGTGTCGGCGGTGACCTAAATTACGAATCCTCGCATAGGGCTGACTTGCGCGCTGTTCTATTGATGTGTCTGCCCCCCTACGTTAAGACGAACGTTACCAGAAAAAACAAATGATAACAGTTTGATGACGGTTTACGTTCGGATTAAATATCTTCTCTGAATTATTTTAATTACATCTGTCATTAACGTAAACCATATGGGGCAATATGAACGTCGCATTTCTACTATGAACGCAAGTTTAGATCAGTACATCCAGATGAAGCTGAGTAGTCAAGCGACATTCCACGATTGCATTGTGGGAATGTGAACATTGCGAACGTTACCGTGTCGCTGAAAACTTGTGAGTCGAATTGACACAATTTAACCGTCGGAAAACATAACGTAATGATTCCACCAGTGATGTTAGCTGCGTGAAGCAACTGCAAACCAAGAAACGGGATGCAACGGAGTAGTTTACTGTAGGAGGCCGTACGAGGCGATGACAACTGACATGCATCGTGACGTCGCTTACATTGTGACGTAATGTAAAATGGTTCGATTACGAGGGACCACACTAGAATGGCGTAGTGACGGGATAACGCCATTCAATTGTTACGTCATCAAAAAAATTATACCTTTATTTTCTGATAATGTAAAAAAAATTTCGATTTTTCTAACCGCTAGGCATCTTAGAAATAGTATAAATTAGTTTCTCGACCTTGAAAACTATAATGTTGTACACCCCCATACTGGGATTCTATTACCGTATATTCAAACCCAGACTAGATTGTGATTACTGCAGACCTTGCAAGGACCTGTGCAAATTCGTTGACCAATGGCGACGTCGGAGAATGCTAGATAACGTTAATGCGGGGTGAAGTGTTTTGACATTGTTTATTTAAAAATTCAGAGGTATCGGAAATGCAGTTACTTAAATAACAAATATCACTTCAAGAAACATCTACCTAATGTAGACCGAGGGAATAAATTTTGAGACATGCTCTAAAATGTGATTTTACTGATGAAAATACCAAAAACTTAGAAAAATAAGGGGTAGTGGGACGTTATTTGATACAAACATTAACTGCCTGTGTTACGTCATCAGCATGCACGGTATCGACAGGTGAAATTGACACCCGAGCACACGCTCGGGGGAGGGGTCATCTCAATAGATGTTTTCTGCAAAATGTTGAATATGTGTACGTATAGTATACGTATCGGTTATGTAAGGGATCCTTTGTGTATGTGTATTTGTTTTGAAATAAACATACGAATTACTGTACATTGGAAAGAATCCTATCACTTGTGTTATCTTATCGATTGATTGTAGAAATGTGCAACGTTTCAATAAATGTTTTGCATGTCAACAGTATATTTCATTGACAAAATATGGATATAATTCGGTCAGTTTAATCTAGTTGTGAACATTTGCCAAAGATTTAACGAAGTCACTGGTGTAACTTTTTTAGAATATATATATTTTTCTTCTCGTAAAGTTTGTAGACAACCCGTCTAAGCACTCCCTTGTCAAAGTTGTCAAGGATGGTTTTACGTCCCGGTTTTGCATTTGAGACGGTCCCTCTCTTGTCTGATTTGTTTACAATATTGTAAACTTGTTGGTAAGACATGCCAACAGCTCTACAAGTTCTGTAATAAACCCTTTCTAAACTAATGAAAGGTTTACCTCTGTCTTTTTTAAAGCAGAAAAAACCTATAAACCTTTGCAACAATCGATTGCAAATCGTTGGCCACAGTGGACGCTGTGATAAAGATGTGCATGCATGACGGGAAACGTATTTATCAAGACTTAACATTTATATTAATATTTCTTCAATAAAGAAACGATAATTAAGTAAAGTAACACAAACATTCAACATTTATTTGTTTAGGAAAAACGTTAATTCATATTTTTACACCACCTGTATTATTAGCATAAATGTAAAGACTATTTCAGATTTCTGTTGTTGAACTCTGAAAAAATCTTAAGTTGCTGTTTTGGTACCAAATTCTCTCCTGTAAACTGCCCTTTAAATGCATGGGAATGTTAAATCGGTTGAAATTGACAAAAAATTAGGTAGACAATAGACGAGTTGATATATTGACAACATAGTACATGTGATATTTTCACCTTTATAAAGATATTAAGGCTGAAAAAAGCATTTTTCTAGCATTTCCGACAGTACTTTCTTAACTCACTCACTCTCTAGTTAGCCCTTTCTTCAAAGTTGGATAACTGTTACTGAGTGGTGAGGTACGTAAGTCCCAAAACATTCAAAGTAAATTTAAACCTACTACTCTTTTAATAGAATATATGTTCGTTTAATTTATGGCTAGATTATCTAACATTGCTTATAGCTGAAGGGATGGTGTAAATCCAGCTAGGGTCGATGCAGGAAGCAAATGTACTATAAGTCCCCATGGTCCCTAGTATGGTGATCTACCTTCAGTTGTTGGCAATATATAGCCTGTTTTTACCTTGTATTGTCCTATAGTTAGACTGTTTTAGATTTGATTGCTAGTTTTAAATTCGAATCTGTGATAATCTAGTTATTTTACTGTCCTTCGTTGACAGGTTTTTATAGTTTACGATTGCTTACTATGCATAAACTTACTTGTTCTCGTCACGATATGGCTGAAATATTGCCGATGTGACGTTAAATATTAACTCACTCACTCACTGAGTGGTGAATGTTTATTGTATTTATTGAACATGTATCATTGTCTTTATTGATGTGATCACTGCGCTTGTATTACATTACCTTTCAATTTGTACTGCAAAGCGATACCCTTGTATTGATTTGTTGTTAGTTAATTTGAAACTACAATTGTTGATTACATCTCATTTCTTGTTGCTTTTCACACCTTGTTCTTTTACGAACTGATACTCGGTTACCTGTTTAGTTTCAATTGGGAATCAAATCGTAACAAACAAAAGACACGTGTAGCTCATAGGTATTCTAATATATTTAACGGGCAAAGATGTGTGTATTATATCATTAGATGTTGAACAATCTCAAACTGCATTATGATATCTCCAATTACCATAACTATAACTGCTACTCAGAACTAATCACCAGTACAAAGGATTTAGGGTGAGTTGGAAATGAAATAGATCAAAGAAATACTTTTCCCGCATTCTGCTACAGACTTGCTTTTTTCTGTGAAAATGTAGCAATCGAGTTGTTGGACTTGTTGCTGTTTCTTAACAATGCGGGGCGGTGGGGTAGCCTAGTGGTTAAAGCGTTGGCTCGTCACGCCGAAGACCCGGGTTCGATTCCCCACATGGGCACAATGTGTTAAGCCCATTTCTGGTGTCCCCCGCCGTGATATTGCTGGAATATTGCTAAAAGCGGCGTAAAACTAAACTCAGTCAGTCAGTCAGTCTTAACAATGCAAAACCACCAGGCTTAAGGTTGCCTCGCACATTATTTCACTTATATTTACACAACCCTGTTATATAAGACGAGTATCATGTTTTAATAAAATGTTCGGAATACCATACGAAGTATACATTCTCGGGTAACTGGTATATGTGTAGGCATCAATGAAGACAAGACACAGGCTGCAGGTGTGTCTTTAATTCTTTGTCTTACAACAAGACACAATGAAACGCATGTATTAGGGATAAGAAAGACTTCCAGGATAAACAAAAACACATATAAAAATACACACCATTATACAAGGGTTTATTATAATAGTAAATCATCAGAAGGCATGCACAATCAATGATGTATGGAAATGGTGACACTGTCATCAACACATTTTGATTGAGGCAAACTACCGGGAACGACAAAACCTTCGTTATACAACTATTGTAATGCGTCAGATAGTCACAAACGTA
Organism: Haliotis rubra; assembly: GCF_003918875.1. Taxonomy (NCBI): domain Eukaryota; kingdom Metazoa; phylum Mollusca; class Gastropoda; order Lepetellida; family Haliotidae; genus Haliotis; species Haliotis rubra. The sequence goes on along the minus strand of NW_025767140.1, from coordinate 232,365 downwards.
GTGTTGGAACTATGTACACAACACAATGGCGATATATACGTTACTCGGCGTCATTAAAGAAGGGTCAAGCTATTAGTAACACTATTTCTAAAAAGTTGTAAAATCTTCGTTTTTGCTTGAACTGAATGTTTTACAAACTTTCTTAATAGTATGGAAAAACACATCAGGCCGTTAAAATGTCATTATTTCGTTCTTTAACGTCCGATACATTCTGTTACAAATGGCGGACTTTTTAATTCAAAATGTCAAGAGGGAAATCCACCTTCTACTTAATGGCAATGATTTGCACGTGCAAGTCGCTCATTCCATTGTGGAGGTAATCTTACCGACGGTAATCTTACCGGACGTTATCGGGGCGAGATTCTGGCTCCCTTGGTCGACCCTCTTTACTGCAAGGCAACAACGCTGGGCCTCAGGATTGTCACGGAATTCCTTAGGCAGCGTGGTGTTAAGCGGATGGAGAGGCCAGCATGCCCGCCAGACCTCAACCCAATTCAGCATGCCTGGGATGAGCTCGGTCGACGTGTGTACACACGTCACTCAGCTCCAGTGGATCTCCCAGGACTCCTCAGAGCTCTAGTAGAGGAATGGAATGCTTTCTTTGTGAACGTGATAAGGAGCATGAGAACAAGGTGCACCTGTGTCATGGACGAGCGAGGAGGTGCTCCAAGTTTGTCATTTTCATTTTTCTGCTGTTTGAACGTTTCGTCTGTATGACAGGTTTGTCAACATATTAAACATTAGTACTATTATTTCCGAGAAACTGTTGACCCTTTATTAATGACGCCTAGTATATACATTACACCATAGTAAGTTCTTCGAGAAGAATATACCGCTGCTATGAGATCAAATAAACCACATTCAGAATATTTTAAATGTGCATGTACAAGAAGGAATAGTTACCTATTGATCTTCATCACGGAACCAATCATGTAAATGTCAGGTCATACTTTAATCGCTCGTGCAGTTTAATGTAACCATATGTACACCAAAACTATAACTATTAAGCATGTGTGTTTTTCACTTTTAATACGGAATAGTATTATACTTATGCATGAATGTCATTGCATAAAAATAATTGAAACTAGACAAATATACGTTCAAGCATATTGTATATCGATTTATAACAGTTATTTTACAGTATTAGCATTGCTATTTTCGTACTAAAGACATATATATTTGAAATATCAAGCTGACCAAGATTAGATTTGTGCTGTCACTGGTTATTGTGAAGTGTAAGGGCTGAGGTGTAAGTAGCTTTCTGTGTTTGAAAACAACCACTCAACAAAAGGATCCACACAAGACAACGGACATAACACGGACACTGACACAATATTTCGACACTACCTGTCACCCCTTACACCCGTAATTGCCTAGTGTCTGCCGGGTAAGCGCCACTGCAATTTTTAGTATACCCGGCAATGCGTAAAACCGGTGTCCCCCCATTAGCCATACGTCCCACTAGTCATACGGGTTAAAACAACATATCGTATGGTTGACTGCACCAACAACTACCTTTGTATAACCTTTGTAAAAATGGAATGATCCAAGAAACAAAAATACAGCTTCACATCAGTGAACTTTAACAATCTGCCTTCAGCGGTGTCCGCCCGGGAATTGCTGGGAAAGCGTGAACATGGTAGTTGCAAAGAAAACATCAGATTACCGTAAAGGAGTTTAGCGTCCATGATTAAATTTTGTCTTCGTTACACCTGTTTGCGCATGTTATACAAACATCCCTTGGAACAAAAAATATTTTACCAGGAAGTTAGGCGTTAGAGAACTATTTGTGGTGTATATATTTTTCTATTTGATTGAACATTTTTTCTGAGAGTTCAAAGTGTAAATCCGTTTGTATGGATTGTTATGAAGTTTTGAAATAGAGACAAGTGAAAGCAAAGCTTCTACGTTTTACGTATTTTGGTACAGAATCTTACTATTTGTTTTCATGTATTCAGAAATTGGAGACTATACTGCCATTGTCGTAAACAAAAGTTGATTTATTGCACACAAACAAAAGACTAGCAATTAGCTAAGGGGTTTCATGAGTGGCCTTCTTTAACTTAACTTCATATGAAAATGTATTTGGAACAAATGTCTGTTTGATGAGTAAAAGTATTGTCAATATGTACTTGTAAATAACATTGTAAACTAATATTTTATTATAATAATTAAATACTTATACATCCATACCATAGGTTGTTATATTGCCAATATGTAACGGGATTAATATAAAACTTGTCACAATATATCACAGTTCATGTGCTAAAAATAAATTTCATGTTGGATAGGAATATTCATTAAAACTTGATATTTACTTTCATGTGTCAGATGTCACATTAAAAATATATATCTTTATGTATTCATGGATCTTCTAGAAATTGTTTGCATATCTCAGATATTTAACGAGATGAAGCTGTTATATATTCACTGAGGTCAGTGGTTACCTGGACTATAGATCGTTTCCCTCCAGTTCTCGTTTCTTGTCAGACAATGCCTTAGTTTTACACATCTCAAAAACTAAAACTAAATCAGCCAGCCCGACTCCACATCCGACAGCATCTAGAGCTGCTAAGAAATCCTTCAGTTCCAAGCCGTTATCATATGAGCACAAGGTATCATTTTGCAGGGGTTGTTCATACCACTTGTCAATAACACCACGCTCGTCCAGCCCTGTTCCATCAACATCAATACAAGAAACGCGAGTGGGTTCCATTTACTATGGGCATCAGAATACATCAATTGTGTAAAAAACCAGCATTCTACATTCCTTCGGCCTAAAACCAGTACAGAGTCATTAGACCTCTACAATGAAATATCATTGACGTCAAATATATAAGTGTCATTAGTTTGGGAGAGTTAAAAGACTGGCATTATGAGCCCAGTTTGCTCAGTATCAGTTTGAATGGGCCCTGATTACCTTGGCCATCGGAATACTCCGGCAATCTCATAATATAAGTTGGAATCGGCAAGTGACAGATCCAGGGAAGAATATGTTCCCGTAGCTGGATGTAAATAAGCGGCTGAATCGTCATTTAAAATACAGAAATTATTATCAGAAATGAATTCCTCAATGATTTTACCTTTGTTATTAAGATGGGCTCTTCCCCAAAGCGGGTTGTGTCCGTTAAGATCGCCCATGATGAGACATGGCTTCGGAAGTTGATCATACAGATTTTGAAGATCTCACAGATCTTGAAGAGGGAGGTATATACAAGCTGCACAAAGTCAGAGCAATGTGCAGAGTAGACGAACTGCAACAGTTTGAAGATCCGTATTTAAAGTCACAGGGCAGTGAGTCACACTCTGGTGTACCAAAATAGAGGCGCCTCCAGTAGCTTTATCGCCTGGAGGGGAGAAGGAATGATAATCACTAAAGTTAAAGGTATCAGTATTTTTAAGGTATGTCTCTTGAAGACATAATACTGACGGTTGAAGATCTTGAATGAGTAATTATATTCCATTGAAGTTACTCTTCAGTCCTCTACAATTCCACTGAATTATATTAAACAACTGAGCCATGATTGTGCCTCAACTGGTGATCACCCCCGTGAATGTGAGGAGGAGCTATTCCTCCGCCTGTCCTGTGAAGATAGGGTAACCCCCATGTCTAGAGGTCCAAATGGGTTCTCTAGAGGAACCACTAAAGGTGAAGGGATGGTTGGTGTCTGTTTCTTATTCATTTTTTTCCCTTTCGTTTTCGACAGGTAAAGTGTGTCGGGCTGTTTGTCAGACGTATTGGATTGTGTCTCAGTCTGAGATCCAGATGATGCTGTAGTGACTGTGGAAGTCGATGGTTTGATTGAAGCTGAATTCACGTTTTTTTCTGATTTGACCCACGTCAGGTCAGTCTGGCATGTCACGGAGGTTGTTGCGACAGAGCGAGATACTGCAGCAGAGTAGGTGATGTTTGATCGAGTTGGGCCCTCAGTTGATAATAACCTTTTGACGTCAAGGTAGGAGATATTTTTTTCACACTTTAGTTTCATTATTTGTGACTCCTTTTGCCACACTGGGCAGGATTTAGAGGAAGCACCATGTGGTCCATGACAATTTGCACACTTAAATTCTTTATCACAGTCAGTGGTTTCGTGACTATCAACACAGCGATAACAGATCACAGATCCGCGACAAGAATTCGAGCCATGCCCACATTTCTGGCATGTGTAGCATCGGAGTGGACTTGGCACATATGTTTCCACTCCAATATTGGAATACCCTGCTTTAATTGATTGCGGAAGTGATGCTCGCGCAAATGTCAAGAGATAAGTGTTAGTGTTTGTGAAGACGCCATCTTTTTTTAATTTTGAAACGTTAAACAGCTGTAATACTCTGATCCTGTAGCTCTGCTGCAATTTCCTCCTCTGACATGTCGGACAGACAACGAGTCCTGTCACGTATGATGCTTCGACACGTGTTTCATGTTCTGTGCACTGACACAGTAACATCAATATTTGCAAATTTTCGGATTGACAAAAGATTGAGCGACTGCGGTCTCCGTGCACACTCCACTAGAAGCGAGCCACTACGGAGACGGGTAACGTTTTTAACATCCTCACAAATCCCAGATACAGCTTTGGAAATAGCGAAAGGATTGAGTTTTATGGGGAGATTATCCAATGCTTCTATCACCAGGAAACGAGCCCAGGAATCATCATTTTTTGTAGAGATAATTCTTTGATCGACAGTTTCAATTCTTCGTTTCTTTTCATTTCGATTTGAACCAAGCATTTGTTGTGTTATGATGAAAGGAACAACAATTAAACACCCATGCTCCCCACTCACCACGGAGTGTCAACAAGGACAATGTCATGTAGCAGCGGATTTCCGAGCTGCTGACACCAGGGATACAGGGGTGTAATACTCCAGAGAATATGACACAAAAAGCAGTATTTGTATACCTGATTAAATGCCCATGGAAAGAAATAGGATACATTCTGAAGTTGGAGGTCAACATCACTAGATTGGCCCATGAGCCACCGCCTTCTGGCATAGGACTCTAGGCAATTTAATATATCAACAGTTTCTATGTTACAAACAGAAATTACCAAGACCCAGTAATAGGTTAAATGAGCAAGAATAGTCACCATGCACAGGGCCTGGCGTGACCAGCCGATTGATAGAACCGGGCCAGTTCTACCACCCGTCTAGGTGAAGTAAGGGCCAAAGTGGTGTGTTGGGCAAAAGGAACACTGTTCAAGGCTCCCAGTGCCCTCAACCACCAGAATCCCGTCCTCCACCGAAACAGGGGCGCAACCCACGGCAAACAGGTTGGTGGACCAAATATACCCCCGGGTCCACACAGGGGTTGAAGAGCGCTTAGCGTTACCCAGCACCCACCAGGAGGAGGTGGCTCTTCACGGGTGCCTTTCTACAAGGGACTGGCTTTTAATCACTAAAGATAATTAAATAACAGTAATCGACAGATTAATTGACAGTTTTATAAAAATTCGTTTTCTTCAGACTTTTAAACCTTTTTCATCATTATTCATAATTGGATTTATAATTATGAAACACTCTTCCTTACATTGATGAAGTGATTTTTGAAAATAATCTGGCCCTAATACGCGTCCATACTTCGGATCTCCAGCTGGATGTTTTGTGTAGTATGAGGACATTGGTATATAGTGAGTGACTGCAACGGAATATGTGATATTATGAGGAGTTGAAGACTTATTCGTGAACATTTTTTTCGCATCAAAATATGAAAATTCTTTTCACATTTTTATTTCATGATTTCTGGTTCCTCTTGATACACATTGCAGGGGCACCTGTGAAGAGCAGCTTCCTCCATGTGAGTGCTGGGTAACGCTAATAGCTCTTCCCCGTGTTGACCCGGGGCAGAATAGGTCCCCTGTGTCGGTGGAGGACGGGATTCTGGTGATTGGGGGCATTTGTTCCGTGAATAGCGTCCCTTTGCCCAGTACACCACTTTGACAATGACTTAACGGTAGATTGAATGGGCCCGTCAATGGGCTCTATCAATCACCTGGTCATGCCTAGCTCTGTGCATTATATTCGTTTTTTGCACAAATGTTATTCATTAAACTAGTAAATTTATGGACTTTTCAAAACACTATTGAAAGTATTTGTTCACTCTAAACAAACCCAGAATTATTTGCCTAAGTATACCAGAAGCCGGTGACTCATGGTCCAATCTGGTAGAACATTTTGTTAAAAATTCTACTCGAGTGTACCTTCTTGGTATCCCAGGTGTCGCCTGTCGCAAAGACATAGGCAATTCGTCCTTGTTGACATTCCATGGTGGGCGGGGAGCCAAGAGGACGAAACAAAATCACTACTAACGCGGAACCCCTAATGGGAAAAGTGCTCATGAATCGTATGATGTTTTGGATACTGAGAATGATAGTCCGCGGACACCTTCTGTAATATTTAAAAACTGGCATCTATTCTTGGTTGTCTCCTCTGTTGATAGCACTCCTCTGCAGCTGAGTCTATTTGCTGTTGAAGGGCAATACGACACGTAGCTGGAGATGATGAGGATGTAAAAAGACGACGAAGTGGTTGCTTGTTAATAAAATGCAAGTGACACAGAAAAGCAGTTAGTTTTCTTTCGATTAAGACAATAGTGTTATGGCTGAGGTTGACATTCTTGTAAACGTAAAATGCCAAATTAGAGAAATTTGACTTAGACAAGATGGCACCCGTAAAGAGCCACCTTCTCGTGGTGGGTGCTGGGTAACGCTAAGAGCTCTTCAAGAGAGGGGATAGCAAATATCCAAGTAATTATCGTGGGATAAGTCTCATCAGCTGTTTTAGGAAGCTTTTAACTAGAATTTTTAACCAAAGGCTTTACGATTGGTCTGCAGATAATAATATTATTCCAGATTGTCAGTTTGGTTTTTGCCCTCATCTTAATACTGCTGATGCTATATTCTCTCTTCATTCATTAATTAGTAACATCCTTAACAATGATAAACGTATGTATTGTGCTTTCGTTGATTTTAAGCGTGCATTGGATTCGGTAGACAGATGTAAGTTATGGTATAAGTTGTCAAAGTTAAGTGTAAATGAAAAATTGATGTAAATTACATATTCGTTGTATCTGAACGTTAGATCGTGTGTTAGCGTTGGCGGTTTTGATAGTAAATACTTATGAAATAAGGCCCGTCCGACCGCCCAAGACGGTCTAGATTTCTGACGGACGGTCTAAATTCACAGCTAGCCGACCCGATGGTCTGGTAGAAATTTTAGGTTTTTCATACATCTGAATACATTCACCATATTTGGTCTGGTTAAATCCATTTTGGACTGGTAACATTCTCAAGTTACCCGCCCTGATGTCTGGATGGATTTTTGGCTTATTTCATACACTGTTTAATCCAAGGTGAAGTTTTGTCTCCAATTCTATTTTCCTTTTATATCAGTGATTTTGAGACTTCTTTTTTAGAAGATAATTGTATTCCTTATGAATGTAAAGCTCTAAGTATTTTTCTGTTAATGTATGCAGACGACCTTTTCCTACTTTCTGATTCAGTAGAAGGTTTACAAAAGCAGTTAGATTCATTGTTGAATTACTCTATTGAATGGGGACTTGAAGTTAATATCTCTAACACACAAATAGTCGTTTTTAGAAAACGTAGGTTAACAGAAAATTGGTGCTACGATAATTGTGTAATTGAAGTTTTTGATACTTTTACATATTTGGGAGTTGTGTTTAATTATAAAAATAAGTTCGGAATTGCTGAGATCCAGCTTGCAGATCAGGGTAGAAAGGCCCTCTTTTCACTCTATAATAATGTAAGGTCACTCTCTCTTAATCCTGAATCTCTTGTGCCGGTTTTTGATTGTTATTTTGGCAGTAAATTAGGATACGCATCGGAGGTCTGGGGTTTCCATTAAGCAGTTAATATAGAAAGATTACACTTAGGTTTTTGTAAAAGAATGTTAGGAGTTTAAAAATGTACATGTAATTATATGGTTTATGCAGAATTAGGTCGTTTTCCTCTCATATATCAGAGACAGTCTAATATAATACAGTATTGGTGTAAGTTGCTTCACACAAATAATCTTACTCTTCGAAATTGTTATGAATGTTTACATGAGGAAGTGGTGGCCCGTGGTGTTAATAACACGACGTATCATAATAAGATTTTATTATCTAGCATTGGTGTCAATGAATTGTGGCTTAGACAAGAGAAATGTCCTGCATATCTACCTTTTGTAAAGCAGCGAATCTTAGATCAAGCGTCTTAAGAGATATTTGATAATTTATCTAATTCATCAAAATGTGTAATTTATACAAATATTCTTGATAATTGTACACTGCAATATTACCTATGTAAAGCTATCCCGCACCTCTTTAGGATAATTTAGCTATAGAAACTGGCAGATACGATATTGTTAATATAACAGAATGAAACTGTGTTTTTTGTGAAGACGAGTTCCATTTTATGTTAGTATATCCATATTATAATAATAACTATAGAAAGTCATATATAAAACCATATGATTACACATGTCCATCAATGCATAAACTAATTCAACTTTTAAGTGTTAGAAATGTAAAACGGTTATGAAATTTAGGTAAATATTAAAGTCTGTTCTCGCAGAAATGAAATGATTGCTAAATAATAGGTAATTTTCTGTACATTTTCCCTTATAATCAATGTCAATTATATTCAATTATAGTCATCCACCTGTACCAATTTTCGTGTTTGTATGTACAACCGATTGTCTGTAAAGATAAAGGTAAATAAAGAATCTGAATGTTGGGAGTGCAGTATTAAATAGCACGTGTGAGACGTCATTGATAACCTGTGCATGGTATCTAATTGATGTGTTCCTGCTTATTATATCCTCCTTGGATATCTGGTTTTACTATTGGGACTCTTTTACATAAAAAAAACAACGTAAATATTCTGCAATGTATTTCAACTGCGTACGTGTTGTCAAACCACCACAGGTATCGTATCTAACTGCGACGCCTCGCTTTCCTCGCCCAACGTAGTCCTTAGACATAATTATAACATGCCCCAAGCTGGCAGACAGCATGCAGCCGAATAACCACTGTGTTCCTGTTGTTGTGGTAACTCAAGCCCGTCCATGTTCATTACATCAAATGTGAGCACCTGATTGCACAGATGGAGAATGCGCAAGTGATGGTCATGTTCCAAGTATTCACTCTCGGTCTTCCAGTTCTGGGAATGTCAGATGTCTGGTCAATCTGGAGTCACATCAGTCCAATGACGGCCTGCCTTGTACAGCCAAACTTTCTGGTCATGTGACAGTTCTAAGAGATATTCCAATGACTCGGTCTCGGTCAGCTGATCATTTTCATCTATGACTTCAACCAGTATACCTTCATGTTATGTTCCTTAATCCCTGTTAGTCTGTTCTGTGACGTAGTACTTCACTCTTGCTTGATATCAGTATCAGAATCTATACCGCAACGCCACATCACAATATAATAAAGTATCATACCGTTCTAATATCATGTATATTATACTGGCTATGTTTTTGTGGCCTTGTCCTTCAATACAACTACAGACGTTCTTGAGTCAGACTTGGGACGAAAGCATGCTTGATCAGAATGGTTTTATTCCTGTGCCGTTTGGAAGCATCCATAATCATTTTAAGGTCGTGATCGTTACCTGGAAGCAGCTGCTCATATAATGTTGTTGTTGAAAAATCGTATGAATGTAGCTATTGTTAACATTAGAACAGTTACCTGTAAGTATATGACCTACATGATGGTAGATGATGAGCCTAGGGAGCTGCATGTCGTGGAAATGTCCATATTTTCCATCACGTTCCTATAAGTGAACGACCTGGATGAAAGTCTGAGTGCATAGGAAAATGTAGGAGATTCCTAAAATTTGAAACATTGTCGGACGTTTTGCGAAATTGATTGTCTGACAATGGTTCCTAATTTTAGGACATCAATCCCTATTTCTCGCAATGCTTAATAATTCTACCGTTACTTCCATCCTTAACAACGATCATCTAAAATAATTCTTGAAGTCAACTTACACTAGCAAAACTACAATCATGAGCAAAAAGATATAGGAGCAAGTTATGTATCGTGAATCTCGGGAGCCAGGTCATTAATACACGTAAAGGTAAAATTGGGAGTTTGTCAAACAAACAATTGAAAAAATCTCCATAAAACCTCCACTAACTCGTTCACATGTTGCAACAGAAGAATTTATTGACTGAAGCACATTGAACATTTTAACCTTTTTGAACAACATATAAACGGTGTTCAGAAAATACTGTTTGCTACGATCATTAATAAATCTCCTGCCCTTTGGGGTTAGATATTGTTTGCATACCTCAACTATGAAAGACATAGATGTGTTCTGCTCACTGGATCACAGACCCTTTTCCTCCTCAGCCTGTTTCTTGTGTGACAATGCTTTATATTTCCTCATTTCAAATACTAGAACCGCAGCAGCTAGTCCCACTCCACATCCGGCAACAACTAGTAATGTGAAGAAATCCCTCAGCACTAGGCCGTTATTTTCTTCCTCCTGAGTTAAACACACCCTGTCGTCAAGATCGGACTGTTCATACCACTTATCAATAAGCCCCCGCTCCACTAGGGACATCAGCCTGTATCGCGCAAATTAATATGACCAAGTAATATATTACTTCGCAGCAATCTGTTATGAAACATTCATTAATGAATGAGTACGGATTGATGCCTTAACTTAAGTCACATTCATATGTGTTATGTTGTTTTACGCCCAATGGAATCTACAGATCACCGTGACTGATCATTCTCTGGAGTTGGCGTTATTTATAACATGTTACACCTGATGTCAGCATTACTTGATAGTGATTCTTCAACGCATAGTTTTGATGCAAAGTTCTTAAAACTATGGATTTAGTCACGATATGGTTGAAATATTGCCGATGTGACTTAAAATCTTAACCCACTCACTCACTACAACGTTGGAGAGTACTTTTTTGCTTATTTTTAAATGCATACTCACTCTCGATCCATCAGCAAAGCAAGAGGAGAGTCTTTGGGTACAATGGGCGAAGACATGGTGTGAAACATCTGTCCCTTTGTGTGAGCCATGTCGCATGTTTCCATCATGTAGCTATTGATAATGACACTGTCCGTTATGAAAGCATACCGCCCTCCAGCTAGTCTGGCCCTGTGGTACATACTGTCTTCATCGTTAGTAAGGTTGTCACCTTGGTGCTCCCTATTCTTTTTCCAGATTTGTTTGATAACAGAATCATTCGACCTCTGCAATGAAATGTCCGTGATGTTTAATGTATCATTGCAGTTTCATCAGGAGAGTTTCATAATTAGGAATATCAATTGAAATATTTAGTCGCCATCAATTCAGTAAAGCATGTCTCTGATTTTCAAACACTCTAGGGTTATCTCCATTCTACCATGAACCATTTAAAATCGAACTTCCTCCCTCTGCGGAAGACACTGCGCAATCCGGCATGGGACGAGAGGCGAATTGAACTCGTCTGTGAAGGGAGCGGTAGGTGCCGTTCGTGTTTTTTTAACATTACAACATAACAATATTCTGTCCAAAGAAATCAAACTACTGTTTATTCAATGCAATTATGTAATACCCGAGATCTTGGGTTTTTTTTCATCCCAACTCCACACGACTAAAACCAGCCTATTGTTTTGTGTGCCGTGAAACTGTACCCCCCTGGCCACACTATAATGGAATCGTCTGACCTACTTATTTTCTTCGAAGTAGACAGTTACGCAACAGTTTGAAATGGCGGACGAGCCAGTGTTTACATTTTGCGAAAGGTTGAAATGTGAAGTGACAGTGGGCAATACTTGACTGACTGTCGAATCTGAACCCTGCAGAATCGAAGGATAGATACTTTCCTGATCAACCTACGACTTGTAACTCATCAAAGACTGTTGATTTTTATGACCGGCCGATCATGATTTCACGTACTGCCTCCACCCCGGCATGTGACAAAAGGGTGACAGTGCTGCTGCTTAGTGTACATGCGACTAACTTGTGATTCCTTGGAACTTTGTTTTCATCGTTTGGGACTGGACTGTGTCCATGCGTTTTTCAAAGTAGATGAACATAACAGTGACAACCTTGAGGGGAAGCTGGCAGAGAGCAGAATTATTTTGTGAACGATGCAACGGGATATGATGGAGTATGACTATGAGTGGCATAAATGTGGTGTTTCGCCAGACCGTTTGATCTATCTTGCAAATTTCCCATTCTAAACGGAATTAAATATACCATTTACCAGGTAGGTAAATGTTTACTAATGTTTTGCTGCATATTTTGTGTCGATAGGGATGTATTTTTACAAGGCTTTCTGATTTATATGTTAGATATTGTTTTGTTTACGTTTGGGGCTGTGTATTGTAACTGAGTTTGAATATTTTTAATTATAATAGAAGGTAATATGATAGTGAGGTTCCCTCATAATTGGGGGGGGGGGGTCATATTATTGTATTTTTCGAGTTTAAATAAATGTTTTATCAGCATTTCCATCACGTCTGTTGTGTTGATATTAGTCATGTTGGTGGTCAAGCTGAAGTAGTGCGGCAGTGTTCTATACGTGCGCAGTGAAGCGCAATGAAATCAAACGCATTTTTAATCCAAAAAATTCCAATTGCCTGTGTGGAATATTCGAAAGTCAGCGTCAATATCCATGGAGTTGTTGTTATGATCCGCCATCATTGTGGTCAAACGGAAGTAGTTCTCACAATAAGATTTGTCAATGCGCGATGAAGCGGCCTTACAATCAGATGAGCGTCAATCCACAATTGATGCCGTCTGATTTTTCTGAACAACCAATCAGAATCTAGTATTTTCTTGATTCATGGTAGAATGATCCTTATTACTCGACCGTGGAAGCTACTGCAGTGTAACATTTTTACGGCAATGTTACACTAGAGTAATACCGCCAGCCGTGTGACGTCATAATGGTTTATAGTTATAACGTCACAATGCTTATATCTTATATGCCACAATGGCATTAGACCTTTCTTGACTCGCGGAAAGCTGAGACCAAAAAAACGCAACCTGATCTCGGAGAGGGTACGGCGTTCTCCATGTTTTTCATGCAACTCATGCTGCACGTGCTGTTCACAAGGACCAGCCCTATAAAATGCACCCACAAACCTGGTTGAAACATTCACATTACAACGTCAGCAGGATGCCGCGACTTACGACAGCTCAGAGGAATCAGGGGCAAGGAAGACTTGAAGCTGGCCACACTGCACAAGCCGTTGCCATTCACTTCCAGGTCAATGTTCGGACCATCTACAGGAAGTGTTTCCGGGCCACCAACACCACAAATGATCGCCCCCGTACTGGCAGACCAAGGGTGACCACAAGACGACAAGACCGCCATGATGTGCGACAGCATGTACTGAATCCCTTCATGCAGGAATCCGAAACAGCACGCCAGACAGTGGGAACACACGGAAGACCAATCAGTACTGATCCAGTATGCCGACGTCTTAACAGCGGGAACCTCCATTGCCGTAGACCTTACCGTGGACCTATCCTCACCCCTCGTCATCGGCGTGAACGTCTACAGTTTGCCCTACAACACCAAAACTTGCGATACAGGCAATTGAGAACTGTTCTGTTCACAGATGAGAGTCGGTACTGCGTATCAACTGCAGATGGCAGAACAAGAATATGGCGACGACGTGGCCAGCCTTACTCAGACCAATGTGTTATGGAAAGAGACATATGGAGAGGTGCAAGCATCATGGTATGGGGTGGAATGGGCCTGAACCAGAGAGTGAGTCCTGTGGTGTTCCCAAACCTTCGTCCAGCGAGAGGAGACGGCATCACAGCGGTGCGCTACATCGACCAACCTCTCAGACTCCACGTCATACCACATTTTGCACGTCACCGGAAGAACATTTTCCAGCATGATAACGCCAGGGCCCATACTGCCAGAGCTACAAGGAGACTTCCTGGAGCAAAACGGTGTCAACATTATGCAGTGCCCAGCCCTTAGTCCTGATTTAAACCTAATCGACCATCTTTGGAATGAAATTCAGAGTGGACTGAATAATGTCAAACCAAGGCCGAACACAGCCGATTTATTGCGCCAGGTCTTACTCAGAGTGTGGTTCCAGGTGCCAATGGGCTTCATCAATCGATTGGTGCACTCCATGCATAGACGCTGTGCTGCAGTTATTGCCGCTCGTGGTGGTCACACTAGATACTGAAGTCAAGAGTCTGAATGGACTTCAAACGTTCACGTAATGTCTTGGAACTGTGATGAGTTATTCATTGATGTGTCAGGATATTGTACACAAAAATTGTTTTTGATCCGCTTATTATGTCCATTTCTGTAATGATTTGATTGCAGTGTCTATCTAATTTTGAATTTGTACTGACGTTTGTTTTTGCTGCTGAGAATATATAAGAATAAATTTTTTAATTATTATTATTTTATTATTATAGGATATTTACATAGCGCACATATCCAGGCAACTAGTGCATGCTCAAGGCGCTGGTATAATGAAACCCCCTACAGCAATCCATTCACAAATAAACATTTACTCGTATATACAATGGATGTTTAAATCATTGTGCTTTACTGTTTTGTCCAACGGAAGAAATTTCTTTTCAAATTGACATTTATCTGACAGTCTGTCTAAACCAAGACTTATTGTAGTTGGTGTATGCTGCCAGAGTACATAGATATTAATAAATGGAGATTCCACAACTTACACTCAAGATATCTGTTACGTAAGATCCCGTTTCAATTCCAATATCATAGCCACTGTCAAGTAGATCTTCTAGCCCCGTGAATGGGACATTATCCTTGCTCACAGTTAGGAAGGCAACCAGGTTCCCAGAAAACACGGACGTGATGGGAATGCAACACAGCCACCAAAAGGCGAACAGGATCCGATAAGACTCTGTGGTTGGCAGTGTAGACGATCCTGTAATTGTTAATGTATACACCCATTTTTCATCCACTTACGGTAATTTCATTGCATGTACTCTCATATTTATATATGGGTATATGTTAAAATTAACATATGTATATCGGTATTCTGTAAAACGTTTCGAATATCATTGGAATTTGGTCGATGGACAATCGGACAGCGTGATGAACCTTTCCATCGATACTTATCTGTTCCAAGTTATACTCTGTGCAAATGGTGTAGTATTGTTGACAACAGGATAACACCCAGTACAGAATTATCGATTTGCCTTGATGTTGAGATATGGCTTGTATTTTCTGAAATACGATGACACTTATCTCAGATTACACAACAATAGCATAATACCTTGATTACATGTAACTCCAATGGTGGACAATATTGTGTCCTGCGTCTGGCGGCTATCCAGTTTGTTGCATAGATTTTGATTGACAGAAATTCTCTTTGACATGTGAAAAAGAATTATCACCCCAACCAGTACTGCCAAACCACACAAATAAACCTGCCACTTGAAACAAGAAAGCAATATTGTCCAGTCGACGTAAAGGTCTTGTTTCTTGTAGAGAATATCTATGTAGGTGTATTTGATTGGATACAGAAAAGTCACGAAGTGTGACCTCACAAGGTTCCAAGCATAAGGCACTGCCGATATGTCAACTGTCTGAAATGAGAAAAAATGGATACGTTGAGATCGAATAACGGTATAAATGTGATAAGAGTTATTTCTTAGTCGTCTTATGTGGGTTTTTTTGTTTATGGAACAGTTGTGTTCCAAGTTTTCACTGAAAACAATACCCCCACAAGTTTTTTGTTGATAGTTTAATATTGTAATTTAATCATAAGTAATCTAAGAACGTATTACACGTCCACTATTTCATTTTCTACATAGTCTAAGTCTCATGTCACTGATAAGCAGCATAGGTCTGGGCATCAATGGATATAATTGGCTTGAATGCGTCACCTATGTTAAGTTTGCACTTAATCTATCTTAAGGATGATAACACGGAATGATACAAATTATACAAATTAACAAGAAATACCTAAAGATAGAACATGAAAAGGATTGTTATCAATTGTGAAGACCCGTGAAGGTCCGGGTTAGAATGAACCTTCAGTAACCCATGCTTGTCGTAAGAGGCGACTAACGGGATCGGGTGGTCAGGCTCGCTGACTTGGTTGACACTTGTCATCGGTTCCCAAATGCGCAGGTCGATGCTCACGGTGTTGATCACAGATAGATTGCCTGGTCCAGATTCGATTATTAGCTACATTTATATATATATATATATTTATACATTGCTGAGCGCGGCGTTAACCTAAACTCACTCACTCACTATTTATTTGAAATGTTGAGTTTTGACTTGCATTCCAAAGTTGTCCCTCTTGTCTATACATAATATGATAACTAAAACATTTTTTTAACATCTCAAATACTTTAAAACGTTCCCTCTAAACGAAATGAAATTAATATCTGTAACTTTGCACTAAATTGTGATATTGCATGCTTCAAAGTTCATATTAAACACTCAATGATGCATATCGGTCAATGAAGTAATAACACAAGAAGGTCAGTATATACTTGTTAACATCAAGGAAAAAAGTTAAAGGTCACATGCAACCCAAATATCAAACATAATTAAAACACAATTATCACTTCTTCATGACATATAATATTCATTGCTGGTTATGAAAAAACATATAAACAAAATTATAAGCGTACAATCGCAAATCAAAAGTGCAATATTGTGTACTTGGGTTTACTTCCCAAGAAACGAAGCAGCCGGGATACCGAACCCAGTCAGAGCGGGTGGGTGTGCACTCAAGTGTAACGGCTGGCTCATTTGCAGATTCCCTCACGGCTCATTGTGTGTGTATATATAGAGATGTTGGGTTTTGTAAATACATGCTCATTTTTTGTGTATAACATTTTGCAATCAACAGACGTCATAACATGGCATGTGTACAAGTATCACACCTGCCTGTCTGTGTAATTACATAATGTGACAGAGACAGAACTCGGGCCATTAATCAATGCATTTTGTTTATGGTGTATAGCCTGATTGGTGTTAAGTTCAAATTGCATGTGGTCAGTGATCGCAGTTGTGTATTGAATATTTTCATTAGCAGACAGGCAGGCAGACACATAGGTGTCAATAAAACAGACATTGAGTTTTGTCTGTGACAACGACATATCTTTATCACAGTTAGAAATTCTGTCAACGCTAAATAATGACATTGCTTTTAAGTATCGAATTGAGAAAGTGACTCGGTAAGAAGAACGTTTGGTGAAATAGACAAATGAACTTATATAAACAGTTAATCTACTGTAATAACATATAAAAACCTCGCGCCTGTGAAATATCAACAAAACATTAGAAAAATAGCTCACACCAAAGCCTTCACCGAGTATTCACCGGACAACCCGCTTCCAAGCTGCGCGAACCTATTTCACTGCGCACGTGCTATGAGCGCAGCCCAGCTGTTGAAACCGCTTCATTTCGCCCAAGCGCTGGGGGGAAATTAGTGAATCGTTTGAACTACGATTTCGCGCGGTTTTTTTCATCGCGTTATTTTCAACTTTATAAGTTGAATTTGCATTTTTGATGATTTGTTTCGGTAAGCCCATACCGAAAGGTATCAGAATCTGCAAAGTTGTGTTTTACGTTGCATGTGACCTTTAAGAGGTTTACTACATATGTACTTGTCACGTGGCAAAATGAAACATTAATGGAGATGGTTTATATGTTGGGCATGACCCTTGAAAAGTTAATAGCGTGTAACTCCAGAACATTCCATGGCAAATGGCTATTGTAAAACAGTGTTGATTCCCTTTTGGTATGGCTTGCTAAACATGAAGCATCACACACTAACTTGAAATGAGAAGAGACCAAATGCATAATCAAATGCACATACAGCAGACAACACCTAATGGCATTTCTTTTTTTTCAATTTGATATAAAATAAATTGAAGAGTATGCAAGTGGAGCGAATAGAATAGAGGTGGATAGAGGTTAACTTTCACTATTCATGTATGTTATTGTTTCATATCGCTACTATTGGTTTGTATTACAAGGGGGTACGCGCAGTAGTTGGAACAGTGAAACAAATGCACGTGCGGTGCGTGATGAACGTAAACTCAGACTACCGTAGAAACCAATTGCAACCTTCTTGTTCTCGGGGTTTCATTTAGTGTGCATATCGCCCTATAATACAAACCAATAATAGCGATTTGAAGATTTGAGATTTTAATGTTCATTTGGCAAGGTAGAGTTATGAGGATTCCCAATCTTAATTTCACTTTATTTGATTTACTTTTTTGTTTAAAGTGAAATTCATCGGTACGTTTTCACGGCAAACAGACTATAACAGATACTGCAATTGCATTATCCATCAAACACTTGCTGAATTCAGTGTTGTCTTTAGAGTATCATATATGAAACAGATAACATAATCAGAATCGGCATAACCAAGGACACGTCTAGTAATGGTACAATACGTTACCTTGTTTACCAATAGTCCCATGATTCCATCCCATTTGCCATTGTCATGCGTTCCCCAAGACTGATCTTCGGGCTCAACATATGTGAAGCTGAAAAATACACACATGCAAATGAATATTAAAGAATAGTGCGAAACATATATATCTATATATACAATGCTATCCAGTTTGCGATGACATTTAGATAGCCCTGCTGTACCATATATATCTATATATACAATGCTATCCCATTTGCTATGACATTTAGATAAACAGGCTGTACCATATATGTCTATATATACAATGCTATCCCATTTGCTATGACATTTAGATAAACAGGCTGTACCATATATATCTATATATATATACAATGCTATCCCATTTGCTATGACATTTAGATAAACAGGCTGTACCATATATATCTATATATACAATGCCAAACCCATTTGCTTTAGACTCACTAGTGTAAATGTAGCCATTTACTTCAGTCAACTGTTCTAATCTAGATTTTGCAAAATATACTTTAGACTCACTAGTGTAAATGTAGCCATTTACTGAAGTGAACTGTCTTAATCTAGATTTTACAAAATATACTTTAGACTCACTAATGTAAATGTAGCCATTTACTTCAGTCAACTCTTCTAATCTAGATTTTGCAAAATATACTTTAGACTTACAAGTGTAAATGTAGCCATTTACTTCAGTCAACTGCTCTAATCTAGATTTTGCAAAATATGCTTTAGACTCATTAGTGTAAATGTAGCCATTTACTTCAGTCAACTCTTCTAATCTAGATTTTGCAAAATATACTTTAGACTCACTAGTGTGAATGTAGCCACTTACTTCAGTCAACTGTTCTAATCTAGATTTTGCAAAATATGCTTTAGACTCACTAGTGTAAATGTAGCCATTTGCTATGACATTTAGATAAACAGACTGTACCATCTATATCTATATATACAATGCTATCCCATTTGCTATGACATTTAGATAAACAGGCTGTACCATACATATAAATATATATACAATGCTATCCCAATTGCTATGACATTTAGATAAACAGGCTGTACCATATATATCTATATATACAATGCTATCCCTTTTGCTTTAGACTCACTAGTGTAAATGTAGCCATTTACTTCAGTCAACTCTTCTAATCTAGATTTTGCAAAATATACTTTAGACTCACTAGTGTGAATGTAGCCACTTACTTCAGTCAACTGTTCTAATCTAGATTTTGCAAAATATGCTTTAGACTCACTAGTGTAAATGTAGCCATTTGCTATGACATTTAGATAAACAGACTGTACCATCTATATCTATATATACAATGCTATCCCATTTGCTATGACATTTAGATAAACAGGCTGTACCATACATATAAATATATATACAATGCTATCCCAATTGCTATGACATTTAGATAAACAGGCTGTACCATATATATCTATATATACAATGCTATCCCTTTTGCTATGACATTTAGATAAACAGGCTGTACTATATATATCTATATATACAATGCTAACCCATTTGCTTTAGACTCACTAGTGTAAATGTAGCCATTTACTTCAGTCAACTGTTCTAATCTAGATTTTGCAAAATATACTTTAGACTCACTAGTGTAAATGTAGCCATTTACTGAAGTGAACTGTTCTAATCTAGATTTTACAAAATATACTTTAGACTCACTAATGTAAATGTAGCCATTTACTTCAGTCAACTCTTCTAATCTAGATTTTGCAAAATATACTTTAGACTTACAAGTGTAAAATGTAGCCATTTATAATTACTTCATTAGTGTAAATGTCATTTACTTCAGTCAACTCTTCTTCTAATCTAGATTTTGCAAAAATATATCTCAGCCATTTACTTCAGTCAACTGCTCTAATCTAGATTTTGCAAAATATGCTTTAGACTCATTAGTGTAAATGTAGCCATTTACTTCAGTCAACTCTTCTAATCTAGATTTTGCAAAATATACTTTAGACTCACTAGTGTGAATGTAGCCATTTACTTCAGTCAACTGTTCTAATCTAGATTTTGCAAAATATGCTTTAGACTCACTAGTGTAAATGTAGCCATTTACTTCAGTCAACTGTTCTAATCTAGATTTTGCAAAATATTCCATACTGTTTAAAGGTACTATTTACACATAAACTGATGTATTGTAAATAAATTTGTAACGCGGAAAAGATTATTCTCATGAGTTCAATAAATGATAAAAATCAGGGAAATTGGAGAATTCTTGACAAAACTTTACACCAAAACGCCGCTATAACATATGTCTGGGATTACACTTTCTTAGTAAAGTACAGATTCTAGTACTTTTGGGGTTGAGTCCCATCCGGGATTCGAACCCACACCCTAAGAGTCAGGCACCTAATCGCCAGCACACAAAGTCAGACGCCTGGACCGCTCAGCCACCGCGGCTTCCACGAAAATGGAAGTCAGACAACTGGTAGTCTAGACTGCGGACTTTGTGTACCCCTCTGATAAGTGTTAACAGGCACGGCTCCCACGACCGAAAGCTATGAAATACACAATGCCATTTTAGAACGTGGTCAAGTGTAACATATGTTATATTTGGGATTACACTTTCTTAGTGAAGTACAGATTCTGACTTTGTGTGCTTGCGATTAGGTGCCTGACTCTGAGGGTGTGGGTTCGAATCCCGGATGGGACTCAACCCAAAAAGTATTAGAATCTCTACTGTACTAATAAAGTGTAATCCCAAATATAACATATGTTACATTTGACCACTATCTAAAATGGCATTGTGTATTTCAAAACGCATCTGTTCACATGCACGATATTTGCATAAACAGACTAAACTTCTGATGGGTAGTTTAATATGCATTATATTTACTTTTTATGTTACTGAAAATGAAATACACATTAGCATATGGTTATTAACATGCCCCTTTTCGTGACAATATCGTATCATCACCACTTGATAGGTTTTTGTAAACACACACTTACGATATAGCTGGATCTACATTCTTAGATATATCATGGTAATGGCAACGTCGTCTGTTGTTTCAAATTTTCAAGACAACGAAATGTGCAAGGTGTAACAAACGACTTCCTGCACCCAATTTACCTGAAGTTATACACCTGGGAAAGATGATATATGAGTTTGTTGCATGGCCCAGATGAGGTTTTGGTGTCTTTATTTACCTTGCATGAAATCCACTGAAATAGAAGAAGTGAAGATCTGTACGTGAAAGAGGGGTTAAGGCAAACAGTGGAGATTGATTGAACACTGCTACAGTTGACGGTGGTTGACATTGAAACTATTTGTTTTATCTTTAAAGGAACATTCAGGAAAGAAGATTATGTGCAAACAATCGAAGATCGATCAAAATTTCTATTCTGTAGGAAGACGGTGTTAGGTAAGAAGAAACACGGGATTACGAACTTGAGTCTTACTCTACAAGAGACTGACAGAGAATCATCTTTCCTACTAACTGATCTGGCATATATTTCAATGGAATGACAGTGTAGGGAAGATATTGGGAATCAGTTGTTGGGTTTAACAACATTTTATTCATTGATTGCTCCTTTTTCCAACTGAAAGGATCGGATAGACTATGAAATACTCTGCAAAGCTTCTTTCAACACAACTCACGGAGTCTCACACCCATGACACATGTGTATGTACTTTCTTCTTTTACTGATTTGGGTGTTAAATTCACGAATAACAGACAAACCGGTAGTATTGCTGCTTTCAGTAACCTCCCATTCAAGCCGGTCTTGGTGTTCGGAAAAAGACGAGAAGAAAGGTCCTCTGTAGGTGTTTGCGAAACTGGCTGCAGTTGTCGTGACTTGTTCTTCCACATCATTGTCTGCAGCAAGGAGATGTTCTGACAACATAATGTTCTATCCTACAGAAATAACATACATCGGACATAATATAGCGCCAATGTTTTTCATGAAATTGCCAATTTATAGATCCATGAAATGAAACAATCAGTGTGTCAGTCGACTCGCTATGCACAGACACATATATATATGTCGATTCCTCTCACTCTTCCATGTCACAACAACCCAGTTACATTGATAATTGGAGTTTATTAAGCATAAGTTTCTCAAATTAATGCAAAGGTTGGCCTTTTCTTATTTATTTTGTTTGATGTATGAAAATGATATATTTTGTGATCATGACTTAACTTCACTGAAAGGTTTACCTGAGTATGTCTGCAAGAATTAGACACTTGTTAGGGTTGTGACCTATGGAGCAATGCCAACAAACCTTGCACATACTGCCAGATATGTTGTCAATCGTTGTTACAGCAACATTGTCCAACACAATGTCGTCGATGACCAATGTGTTTAACTCTCCCTTTGCCAACACTAGCAGCCATCTGGAGAAGTGTCGAAGAAGTGAGCCTGCTCCAAGGTCTCTATCAAGCTGCTGAGCCTGTTTATAACATATAGATGTGAGCCTGTTCATGACACAGGTGGGTTTAAGCTAATTGTTTTGGCAAACACATTAGACATTCCGTTCTATATGGTAAAGACTCGACTATTTACAGACCGCTCCCTTTTAGCTGGAATATTGCTGATAGAGGGCGGCGTTAACCAACACACAAATATATCAAATAGCTTTTACTATCACTCCTCATCTTTCCTGACATAAACTATGTGTGTACTGTTTGCAGCGTATCGCACACGTTCAGGTTTGAACTCAACTTAAGGGGCGTAGCATCAATAGTCCGTTAATAAATTACAGTATATGTTTCATCTAACTGACAATACCTGTCTCGTGTCTGTCTTTCTTTAAACTCATTAGATAATATTCGTTGTATCAGTTATTCAAATGTATGTGTGTCATGTCACGTGATAGATCCCACGAATCTCATGAATGTGAATCATAACTCGGCATCACGCCTTGCGGTAGCGGTACCTTTTGTAGTAGAGGACGAATTGTTCCAATGTCAGCGAGGACGAGAAACTTGAGGTTTTCTTTGACAGTCTCCAGACTTTCATAGGACATGACTGAAGGAATATGCGACGTTATCATGCTGGTAAAGGCATCGACATCCAAAATAAAAGATTTCTTCTGCAGTGAAACTGATCTGATAATGTGTTCTGTCCGTGAATCTGAAAATTCATATTCTGTATTTAATGAGAACAGGTCAACATGAATTTAAACACTATTACACAGACAATGTGATCTTCCCGAATATATTTTTCGGGCGTCCGTGAAGACTTTCAAAGCTGAAAAACGTGTGTAGAGTTATCAACATACAACTATTCTTATGCAGGCTAATGTTGCCTATACCATATGAAGACTTGAAAGTACATGTTATAATCTCTAGGGAGTGTGGTTCCCTTGTGTGGAGCAAGTATGAACAATACACGAAACGTGTTTTCCATACAACAGCAGCATTAACCTGTATTTTGTCCAATGATGATTGCGGTGGGTGACATTTCCATAGCAAGGAATACGCTGCTGAGGTTCCCTGTATCAGACACAGTTTGCTTGTTCCCCAGATACTCACATGCTGAAAACATAGAAGCTGAATACATTGTTGGAACATGAGGACAAACTAATCGTTTCGGCCATTCCTATTTGTCTGCCTTCAAGCCATTATGCCTTTATGAGTTCTATTTGATCACACTCTAATTGAGAAGCTTTGGCTGGTTGTATATTCGAGTTAACACCCTTTAAAGACTCATTGGCTATACATTCTTTGCAGTTTGCAAATATCTTTCAATTTTAACTATTTTCCTCTCACAATAGCTGTAGCGGTCAGTCACTCAGTGAGTACGTCAGTCAGTTTATAATCATGTGCAATTGGATACGGCTTTTCAACCCGTTTAACGGAATATATGCTGTATCGATTATATCATGAATGCATGCAGCATTAACCATAAAGAACCATATCAGCTGATTGCTTATGAGCTCTGTTAAATGAGAAATGTTTGCAACATGAAATTAAGTTATTAGCAGATAGTGCATGCCTTTGTAAAATGAAACCATATGATAGGCGCTCATATGCCCTAAGAGGTGATACCTAGATTTTCCGAGTAGACAGTATATGGAGACCATGTGGCAAAAACCAAGGGAGAGTAAATGAGTAAAAGTAAATATTCTCGCCCATGGACCAAAATGTTTTTCGCCCATGAGCGAGATTTTTTAATATCGCTCTAAATTAGCCGAATCAAGTCAAAATATGTTGTATTTTGTGTCATGATGCTTGGAAACACTCATTCATTTGCAACCTCTAAAGCATGGAAAAACATGTATTTTGAGTAAAAGTAAATATTCTAGCCCATGGGCGAGATTTTTTAATATCGCTATAAAATTAGTCGAATTAAGTCAAAAGGACTTGAAATTTGTCATGATGCTTAGAAATATACTCTCATTCATTTACAACCTCCAAAACATGAATTCTGAGCAAAATTAAACATTCTCGCCCATGGGCCACTATTCGCCCATGGGCCGGCCCATGGGCGAGCGAGTTTAAATTTTGAGTTTTCGAAAAAAAGAAATTTCATTTTTTCATCCTTAGCATATATTTATAACAACTCTATGTTTAATTTTGTTGAATCCTTTGTCAGAAGTTCCACAGTGCGGAGAGTTTCTGGACTTTTGTGAGTCCAGAATTAAATTGTGACGTGTTAAGTGTAATTTACTCACGTATTTCTACACGACATGTACCATATAAAAGAGATTAGGAAGATGTTATGGAGATACAGTCTGGGAATTGTTATAATCCCAATATTACAATAAATGAAATTCTTGGGAAATTACCTGCCGTCTGGATTTCAACACAAACTTTTTTGGTGATATTTTCACTGATAGCTTACAGTAGAGATTTTCTCTTGAAATCCAAACAGCTTGGCTCATTGACAGGGGAAGAATGTGTTCAGTATCAAAACGTTCATAACATTCATCCCACACATCACTGTTAGTGGTTAACATGTCCTTTCCATGTATATGGATTCTTTGATGTCACAACTGCATGTTCTTGAGTGAG
Organism: Haliotis rubra; assembly: GCF_003918875.1. Taxonomy (NCBI): domain Eukaryota; kingdom Metazoa; phylum Mollusca; class Gastropoda; order Lepetellida; family Haliotidae; genus Haliotis; species Haliotis rubra. Next base: position 207,002 of record NW_025767140.1, on the reverse strand, counting down.
TGAGTGAGTTAAGTTTTACGCCGCACTCAGCAATATTCAAGCACATGGCGCCGGTCTGTAAATAATCGAGTCTGGAACAGACAATCCAGTGATCAACAGCATGAGCATCGATGTGCGCAATTGGGAACCGATGACATGTGTCAACCAAGCCAGCGAGCCTGACCACCCGATCGCATATTCTTCAGATGCTAAAATCTATTTTGAAACACTTTTGCTTCAATGATTCTATAATAGTTACTCCATATCACATAAGCATAACATCCGTGAAGATCCGGGTTAGAATTGATCTTCAGCAACCCATGCTTGCCGTAAGAGGCGGCCAACGGGATTGGGTCGTCAGGCTCATTGATTTGGTTGACTCATGTCATCGTAACCCAGTAGATCGATGCCCATGCTGGTGATCAATGGATTGTCTGGTACAAAAACGATTATTTACAGACCGCCGTCAAATAGTTGGAATATTGCTGCGTGCGGCGTTGAACAATAAACAAACAAACAAACAAACATTAGCATCTCCTCTGTTTTATCTGTTTCCGATTCCCTTTTCCCCTCTTTGGCTCCTGTTCCCTTCCGCAAAATGCATGTTGTGTTTGCTGTGAGCATAGAGTACACCACTTTACAATGAAATACCCCAAATTCTGTTCATCCATTGAAATAGTAAACGATAACATCGCATGAAAACATGCTTAATGCAATATGATGCAGCAAACAAAATAACCAGTTAGATCACTCGTCTCAATGAGACTTAAAGGTCCAAAAGTGTTGTCCACGAAGTCAACATCCAGCAGCCGCCCGTATGTGATCCTTCTATGGTCTCCTTAACATGAGTTCAATAGGGTTGAGCACTGGTCAAAGAGCAGGCCAATCCATGCAGACAATGCTCTCCTGTTCTAAATATACTCGGCGTCATTAATGAAGGGTCAAGCTATTGCTACACTATTTCTTAAAAGTTGGAAATTCTTCGGTTTTGTTTGAAATATATAGAACTGAATGTTTACAAACTTTCTTAACAGTATGGAAAAACACATCAGGCCGTTCTTTAACTTCCGATACATTCTGTTACAAATGACACATTTTTTATTCAGATTGTCAAAATGGAAATCCACCTGCCTCTTACTTTCAATGATTTGCACGTGCAAATAGCTTTCTCCATGGAAAGAGGAGGACACATGCATTGATGCTTTTTCACTGTCGTTCACTGTTCAAAGGTCAGGTATCTGTTTCAAATCGCAGCTTAAAGTAAGACGTTTTTAGACACTTGCTGAAAGGGGTCGGGCTATAGGCCTCAGCGGCAGCGGCAGGTTGCTGTCCGCTTTGATGTGAGTGCTATTGGTAGACTGTGTTACATTTCAAGTCAATGGGTCCATGGAATATGCACGTCGACCAGGTCGCCCCAGAGTCACAATAGTCCGTGATTATAGGCACATGATTAACACTGCGTTACGTAACAGATTTCTTAATGCAGCAGATCTTCAGACAGAACACTTCAATTAACAATGGTGACGATATCTGGGAGCACCGTTCGTCGACGTTTAAGGGCAGCTGGACTCAGCCGTAGGCAACCTGCAGTTCGTTCGCCACTATCACCACGTCACAGGCATGCGCCTTTGAAATGGAGTAGACATCATGGCTGCTGGAATCAACGTCAGTGGTCTCTCGTATGCGCCCTTTACAGATAAAAGCAGGTTCAATATGTCCTTCCATGCTGATCGGTCGATTTGGCGCGCGGGGTTGGGTCGGTCGGTGTCGGACATGGTTCGGGCAGGGGTAACTAGTACTGGATGTACTCGACTGCACGTGGTCTGCGGTTGTCTTACCGGCCAGCGTTATCGGAAAGTGATCCTGGCTCCTGTACCAGTACCATTCCTGCAAGCTATGCATGGCTTTTATGGTCGACACTCTCTACTGCAAGACGGCAACGCTAGGCCTCATAGGGCCAGGATTGTAACGGAATTCCTTTGGCAGCAGGGTGTAGAGCGGATGGAGTGGCCAGCACGCTCCCAAGGCCTCAAACCAATCGAGCATGCCTGGGATGAACTAGGTCCACGTGTGTACACACGCCACCCAGCACTAGTGGATCTCCCAGGACCACGCATAGCTCTAGTAGAGGAATGGATGTCTGTAGTCCTGTTTGTCTGTATGTGATGATGTGTCACGTTTGTCAACACATTAAACATTATGATGACAGTCTTAGTTCTATTATTTCTGAGACACTTTTCTTTAAATGTGCTACATATATCATTTGACCCCGTATTAATGACGCGGCACCCTTGAAGAGAAATCTCCTCGTGGTGGGTGCTGGGTAACGCCAATGGCACTTCGCCCCCGTGTGGTCGAATAGGTCCACAGCACCCCATTGCTGGTTGCAAGAGGCGACCAAATTGGGCAACCCGTTTGCCGTGGGTTGCGTCCCTGTGTCGGCAGAGGAAGGGAATCTGGTGGTTGAGGATGACGAAACCGGCAATAGTGTTCAATAATCCAACACACCACTTATACCCTAACTTTGCCTAGATGGGTGGTAGAATAGGTCCGATTCTACCAATCGGCTGGTCACGCCTTGCCCTGTGCATGGAATGTTTATACAAAAATTGGTATTACATAACACTTTTGGCCATGTTCAAAATGTTAACTGATATTCTGCCAAAACAAATTAGCCTTGCAGACCCATGCACAGAAGGCGGTGGCTCATGGGCCAATCTGGTGATGCTGACCTCCGATTTCTGTACGTCTCCAATTGATTGTCATGGACCGAACCATCCTGATCTTTAATCTGGTAGACAGCTACAGCATTTCATGTCAAATTCGCTGGAGTATAACATCCCCTTATCCCCGGTCTTTGCAGCTTGGAGATCCGCTGCAATATAAGATCGTCCCTGTTGACACTCCAAGGTGGGTGGGGAGAGGGGATGCCGAACCACATTCCTTATGACATGGCTTCCCAATACCCTGGTTCAAAACGAAGACATATGGACTCTGACAATTCCTTGTCTGACGAGAGTACGTCCATTCGACCAGATTCCTGGCCACGTTTTTTGATCATCGAAGCTTGTGACAAGCAACCTTTGCAATTGAACCCATTTGCAGTCTCCAAGGGTATAGCTGGCATCTGCGGAGAGGTTGCCAATGTCACAAAGCTCCGGTCCGGTTCTCTACTAGTAGAATGTGCTCGGAGACAGCAATCCTTGAATCTACTGAAATTACAAGAGTTTGTCAATGTAAAGGTTGCTGTCTCAGCGCACAAAACACTGAATGCGTGTAGAGGCATTGTACGGGACAGAGCTCGGTGAGCTCCTCATGAATGAGGAACAAATTGTCCAGGAACTTTCCCAGCATTCTGTCACAGCTGTAAAGAGATTCACTATCAATCTCTTTACGGTGTGGTTCAACCCACAAACACCTACCTCATTACGTTCGCCAGATCGAAGATTCCCGAAACTATTAGAGCCGGTTATTGCAGCATTGGTGTACCTAATCCACTCCGGTGCTACAACTGCCAAACGTTTGAACATGGATCCAAGTCCTGTCGTTCTTCTGCTGTTTGTTACCGCTGTGGTGACAAGCATGAGAGCAATGACTGTACTAAGGAAGTGAAGTGTCACCATATGGCTTCCTCCCGTGTCCCGTGTGGCAAAGCGAATCAGAGATCATAAAGATCAAGCACAAAGAAAATGTCTCTTTTCATGAAGCTAAGAAGAGGGTTGCAAGTATAACTGTAGCCCTTTCAACCATCACCTACTCTTCTGCTGTCTCCCGTCCTTCTATCACTACTGCAACTATCTCTTGTCAGACCGATCTGACATAGGTCAGCCAACTCAACTCAACTCAACTCAGCCACTCCATCTCAAAAGCCAAAAGTCAAAACTTCTGAATCACAAACACCAAATCAAATGCCAAAACCAGAAACAGAAACTGCGCGCCAAAAAAGGGAAAGAAAGAAGCTACAGAGACTAAAGCAGCTTGAACAACTGCCAAACACAAAACCAAAGGCCACCTCTCCTTCAGAGGTCCCCGTCGAGGTCCATAACTCCTTTGGCCCTCTGGATATGGAGGTCACTCCATCTCCACCTGACACCAATAGGAGTTAATCAGACGATTTCTCACGTTCACGTGACATGTCACCAGTGGAAGCACCAAGAATCCACAAAACATGATTCAATGGAATTGCAGAGGACTTAAGAATAATTATAACGAATAACAGTTATTGATTCAAGACTTCAAACCATCCGCGTTTTGTCTCCAAGAAACCTACTTACAAAGGACTGATAAATTTGACATCCGTCGGTACAGTTCCTACCACTCCTTTTCTCATCCCGGTGTTAAAGCTACAGGAGGCACTTCTATCCTGGTGAGGCAGGGCATCCTCCATATCCCTGTTCCACTTAACACCAACCTACAAACTGTTGCTGTTCGCATGACTCTGAACATAGGGTTTACACTATGTTCACTCTATCTTCCTCCCTCCTCAACTGTCCACCTATCAGATCTTCAGAACTTGTATGATCAACTCCCAAAGCCCTGCATAATCATGGGCGACTTGAACAGCCATAACTCTCTATGGGGGAGTGCTGATACAAATAATAAGGGAAAGGTCCTTGAAGATTTTCTCCCCAATAATGATCTATGCATCTTCAACGATGGATCAAACACTTATCTCCATCCTGCCACTGGGACATACTCTGCACTTGATCTATCACTTACGGATTCTAATCTCTTAAACGAATTTGAATGGTCGGTCCACGATGACCTTTGTGGAAGTGACCACTTCCCACTTACTCCTATCAATCCCGCGGATGAACCACCTTCAACAAGATGGAATTTTACTAAGGCCAATTGGCCATTATTCCAAACTCTCTGCTCTGAAAAACATATACCGGACAACTTCAGGAATGTTCCTGATCCCATGGAACTATTTTCTGATATCTTAAATACTATTAGAGGCGAAACCATTTCCAAGTCCTCTGCAAATCCGCCCATACACAAACCATGGTTTGATACAATCTGCAAACAAGCTAGGAAAAATAGGAAGAAGGCGGAAAAATACTTCCGACATCATCCTAATGTGCATAACCTGAATGCCGTTAAAATGACAATGCCAGGGCAAGACGTACATTTAAACAAACTAAACGCCGGTCATGGAAGAAATATGTGTCCAAAATCAACTCCCGCGCACCCATGTCCAAGGTATGGAACATGATTCAAAAGATTAAGGGCAAAGGATCCAAATCGGTTGTTAGCCATCTCAAAGATGGTGACTCTCTTTTAACAAATAAATTTGAAATTGCAAATAAACTTGGTGAAACTTTGGCAAACTACTGCTCTTCCACAAATTATAACCCCAAGTTCTAGAAATACCAAACGCAACAAGAAAAGAAATCAGTCAATTTTAACTCTGATAATGGTGGAGATTACAATGAAACGTTTTCTCTCCATGAATTACGCACTGCCCTGGGGCAGGCTCACGACACTGCGGCAGGAGCTGATGAAATTCATTATCAGCTTCTCAAACACCTCCCTGATTCAAGTTTGGAAACACTACTCAATATATTTGATGACATTTGGGCAAGCGGCAACTTTCCTCCTTCGTGGCACAATGCCATTATCATCCCTTTACCAAAACCTGGCCGGGATCATACTGATCCCTCAAACTACCGACCTATATCACTAACCAGCTGTGTTTGTAAAACCATGGAGCGCATGGTCAACAATCGATTAATTAACCTCCTCAGTGACCTCCAATGTGGTTTCCGAAAGAACCGAAGTACCATTGACCATCTGGTGCGTCTGGAATCTTTTATAAAAATTCCATTGTCAACAAACTGCATACAATATCTATCTTTTTTCGATTTAGAAAAAGTATACGATACAACGTGGAAACATGGTATCTTAAAAGATTTACATGAACTATTTGGATTGAGGGGCAGATTACCTAAGTTCATATCTCAGTTTTTAAACAACAGACAATTTCAAGTACAGGTAGAGTCCACATTGTCTGATTATTTCCACCAAGATCAGGTCGTCCCTCAAGGCAGCATCCTGTCTGGCATCCTTTTTAGCATCAAAATTTAACAGCCTCACTAACGTCTTGAACAGTTGTGTTGTTGGGTCCCTTTTCGTGGACGATTTCAATATTACATGTCGTGGTAAGAGCATGCACGCAATAGAAAGGCAGCTACAACTCTGTCTTAACAAAATCCAAAAATGGGCCAATGAAAATTGCTTTAAAATTTCAAAATCCAAAACAAATTGTATTCACTTTTGTCGTAAATACAAACCACACAAGGATCCAGACCTATCTTTAGATAGTACTCCTATTAAGGTAGTAGAAGAGGCCAAATTCCTGGGACTCACATTCGACCGTCATCTGACATTTTTACCACACATAAAATATCTGAAAACCAAGTGCTTGAAGGCTCTGGACTTACTAAAAGTCGTTTCAAATACAGAGTGGGGAGGGGATCAGATTACTCTCCTTCACTTGTACAGATCTTTGGTTCGCTCTAAACTAGACTACGGCTCCATTATTTATGGTGGAGCCTGCAAAAGCAATTTAGAAAAATTTGATTATATCCACCACCAAGGCCTGAGGCTCTGCCTGGGAGCTTTTAGGACCTCTCCGGTGGATAGTCTGTATGCAGAGGCTAACAAACCTTCCTTTGAACAACGCCGCATTAAACTTTCACTGCAGTATGTCTAAATTACCTTCAAATCAGTCCAATCCAGCTTACAATTGTGTTTTCAACCCTCTCTATGAAAACCTGTTTCCCAAACTGCCAAGTCTGGTTCCACCACTATCTGCAGCTAAATTAATCTAAATATCATAGCACCTTACCGGCTTCTGTCTTCGCCACCCTGGCAGATGGTGAAATCACAGGTCGACCTTACCCTCACTAAACTCAAAAAGTCCGAAACAAATCCTTTGGTGTTCCAGCAGGAATACAACCAATTACGTTCCAAGTATGACACCCATAGATCCATTTACACAGACGGATCCAAGGATGAGGGCCAAGTTGCCAGTGCTACAAGACTGTCTCCTCTAGGGTTCCCGACAACAGTTCCATTTTGACTGCCGAGGCCAAAGCTATCTTCTCAGCTTTGACCTACATTACACAGCAGAATCATTCCAAAAACTTCATCGTTTTCACAGAAAATGTGACATCGTACTCTGCTGGTTGCCGGGTCACGTCGGCATAGCAGGTAACAAAAGCCGATGCTGCAGCTAAAGCAGCTCTTGACAAGCCCGTATCGCCACTGCTGATCCCGCACAAAGACTTCAAACCCACTTTCAAAAGCTATACTCGGGACCTCATGCAAAAGAGGTGGGACACTCAAGTTGGAAGAAATAAACTGCATGAACTGAAGCCAACAATTGGTTATACCTACTTGGGTTGTCATCAAGACGTGATGAGGTAATTTTACGACGATGTCGTATTGGCCACAGTCGGTTTACACATGACTATCTGCTGAAAACGGATGGGGATGGACCCCCCATGTGTGTCTCTTGCGGTGAGGTTTTGACCATCAAGCATATTCTGCTTGACTATGTGGACTTATCGTCTGCAAGGGACTCACACCATGATGCAACAAATCTGAAAGATCTGTTCTCCCGCGTGAGCGCTCTCTGATAGTGAACTACCTGAGGGAAGTTGATCTGTATCATAAATTGTAACTGTGTAATGTCACTAACAAATTGCCTGCCTTTAAATTTAGTGCTATGCCTTTTCTGTCTTTAAATGACAATGTAATGAATATATGTTTTTGAAATAAAACTCATTTTGACTCTGTGCTTACAATGTTCATTAATGCAGACTTGTTCTCGTCACTATATTGCTGGAATAAAGCCGATGTGACGTAAAGCCCAACTCAACTCAGCTCAACTATAAATGACGCATAGTACAGTTATTAACAACTCTGGCACGATGAGGTCGTGCGTTACGGTCCATAAGTATGAAGTCTGGTTCTATCAGTATGCGGTCTCACATCAAGAATGCCATACTTGCACCCCAGTAAATGTTTACTCAAATGAAGTGATATGCAAGCCACTCAATCCAAACCTGACTGTGATGTCGGGTAAGTGGGATACAAATGCATGACCTCCATCAACGGAGACCAACACCACGGAGATGACCGAGCACTGTCTGAAGGACAGTTGACGCTATTGGCGTTCCACAAGTCATTTCTGCGTTTGGCGAGGAATTGATGACTTATGGCTGCACCCCGGAGACACCTTTGGTGTGGTGGAATAGTGTCGACAACATGCATGTCGGTAGGTGCTGATTCTGGTATCGACTCCATGTTCTGCTGATCACACATTGACTCGAACTAAAAATGTTTGCAATGTGACGTTGGGTTGATCCAGTTTAAAGCATGACTATCCTTCTGCCCAATCGTTTGTTCGTGAGTGAGTGAGTATAGGTTTACGCCGCACTCAGCAATATTCTAGGTTTATGGAAGCGGTCTGTAAATAAACGAGTATGGACCTGACAACCAAGTGATCAACCGCATGATCATCGATCTACGCAAATGACATTTGTGAGTCCGACCACCGGATCCTGTATCCTGGTTACTGAAGACCAGTTCTAATTCGGATCTTCGTGGGTGTGTTTCGTCGTGAAAGAAGGGTTAGAAGGATATTCAGTTACTGTAATCACACCTAAGAAGCATTGTGCTCACCGATAATGTGCAATGATTCCATCCCTGTAAATCGAAACATAGGTTTTCAAGCCTGTCAATCTGCCTGTTATTATGACCCTTTAGGGTTACATTCAGAGAATAACCCACGAAGCAGGAGTGATTGCGGGATATATGTCCCGAGTAAAATTTATGTTCACTGTCCCGAGCTTTAGCGAGGAACGGAACATTTATTTCACGAATGACATATTTCCCGTAATCAGTCGTACCTCGTGGGTTATTCTATTTATTACCCATTCTGTCATTAAACCGAGAAACCAATATTTATGAACTCAAAGCCACATCTTCTTCAACTAACCACAACATAGAACTGTAGGAAACGGTATGAATTCAACAGTTTACAAATTCGTTTGATGACGGTTTCATTAAACACCTCAGTTTCATGGCCAAAAACAGGAACAAACCTGTCGAAAGTTTTGTTTACGATTCGGGGGCTCAAGAAAGTTTTCTTACAGTATAACATTTATGACACTCTCAGGCAAGTGGGGACTTTGGCGAGATGCCGACTCGCTCGAAATCGTTTCCGGCAATGCTTTCAGTTTAGACCTTTCGACTTCCATTTCACCACATTCAGTGTTTATCATATACACGTGAAAACAATTTAGTGGTTGTATTATTCTCGTTGCACGTCCAGTGATGTCTCTGTTCACCTTGACCAAGTCATTGACTTTGACTGGAGGAACTGGGTGGCCATGTTTGTTTGCAAAAGATTATTTTATCAAGTTTAGACAAACTCAAAACATCTTGTTAACGTGGTGTTCTCTTTTTGCCTGCAGGTATTGTTTAGGGATTAAAATCATTGACAGTACTAATGCTTAGAACAATGTGCATTAAGACTATAATGTGAATTAGAAATGCAAGTATGCCAGCAAATCGACACTGGAGAATCGTCACATTACAATAGTTGAAAACACAGACTACTCAAGCATTTTGTCTTCTTGAATCACTATCAGCGTTACAGAACTGCTGAACGTGTCCAGGGGTATCTGTTTTTTTACTCATGCGCTGTGTGAAAACAAATGTTCTTCCTCGAAAATGGAGACAAAGAAGTTTGAAAATCGTGATAATACGATGATAATGGACAGTGTGGTCATGCGCCATTTATTAGGGGCATGACCGTTCCGTCTCCTAATATCATTCGTCATGGTTACACAGGCATACATATTGTGTTGTATATGATTTTTGTCAGTGAGTGAAATTCTGGAAATAAATAAAGGAACACTTGTACTTTCATGTGTTCCCCGATTAGTTTCCAGAAGTATATTTCATGTTTATAGAGCGCCAGCATCAGATTGAATGTAAAAATAACTGGTGAGTCTATGAATAATAATAATATAGCAAAAACATACAATGGTAAAGTGCTTCTTTCTATTCAGAGATAGCATGTGGAATTATAGCGTTAGGTGTTGTGACTACTTACATTGGCACGAACCCATCAAAGCACCCACTACAAATCCTCCTTGAAGAAACAGAAGAACAGCTCCCAGGATGTCAGGCCTTGTCATGTTCAAACCGCCTTCTCTTTCAACACAGATCGGAGTTTACATGTTGATTCTTCTAAGGATGCACATGTACAATCGCTACTTCAAACATGGAATGATTAATTATGTTTTACACCAGCTTCATGACAACATTAAGCTGGTGTAAAAACGAGCCAATGAGGATGTGAAGTCTTCTGTTTGTACTACACTAAAGTACAAGACATATTAAATGGATTCTTGTATGAGACAAGCTAGTCATGAAACGTTTCACGTATGTCAATACTGAGCATTTCAATATATTGGATAACAATGTAATTTAACACGCTCTATATTTAGAAAAGGCGAAGGATAAATGTTATGCACCTTTTGCAAACATCAAATTGTCGACATTGATCAGTCTTCCCTTTGAAAGCTATATGTAAAGCGATATTGATTTCTGTTTTATCATTATATTGTTCATGCAGTCACAACGGAACAATATATTTCTGCATCTGATGCAACCTACGCCCAACTGAACCGGTAAATTTCCACAAACGCTTTGTTTTAACCTGAGTTATCTCTCAGCTTACATACATCCAACAAAGAAGCTCACCTTACATACATCCAACAAAGAAGCTCACCTTACATACATCCAACAAAGAAGCTCACCTTACATACATCCAACAAAGAAGCTCACCTTACATACATCCAACAAAGAAGCTCACCTTACATACATCCAACAAAGAAGCTCACCTTACATACATACAACAAAGAAGCTGGAGGTGTGAAGTGTAAGACCTAGTGTGAAGATTATGATACATAAATTGGAAATTCTTTGTTTAGTGACTGACACGCTTCACTACCGATCCCTAAGTTGAAACTATTAGTTAACTGGCTATCAATCGAAGAGCTCTTTTTGAGACCAACGAACAAGATAGAAATTTGATAGAATTGTGAAGTGTGTTTTCTAATTATCTAAGTGTACAGCAGTGGTCAAGCTTCCACATTAGGCCAAAAGCCTGAGCATCCAGGGTGAAATGTGATCTATACACACTGTAGCTTTTAGCTGTTGTATTTTGAGATGAGGCAAGAGCACGCCCTTTTATGTATAACAGAACGTTTCATGTACTTTATATAAGTCTGTGGATCAGACCACACTGGAATTATACACAGTAGATCGCGACAATTTCACCAAAATCTTGGCTCGCAGTCAAATATAGTAACCACCACACCACAGCTCTCTGCTGAATCTGAACAGAAACAATGTAAAACAAATACAACATTCTTCTACAATGTGTACAAACACTACCACATGGCATTGTGAAACACTCCAAACAATTTAAGGTTAAACGTTTGAGAAATACCTTTTGTTTATGTTTTGTTGTTCATGTCACAATTTCCTGACTGTAGGAAAAATGTACAATATTCCAAACTTGAAATGACTTTGCCCTTTTGTATTTCCCTGTTACCCAATCTGAGTATCACGCCTTTCTTATAATGTTCGCTTTCTTCTAGGAAAACGTATTTTGCAACATAAACAATCACCAAAATAAATTAGGAGATAAACATCATGTGTTGACGAACTTCCGGGTGTTATTGAGTATTTGAAGCACGGGAATTCATTTGGAACCGACGGCGTCAGCCGGAGGTTTCAAATGAAATATTCCCGTGCTTCAAATACTCAATAACACCCGGAAATTGGCCAACACATGATGTTTATCGACATTGTAAACACAAAAGTAAACCAAAAGGTCCACACACGTTTTTTGTGACTGCACTCATTGATATAGAGTACGGCTACAGCAGTGCAATGTCATCAGCCGGCCGTTTCGGCTGTCTCCCATGGTAGCATCCGGAACTGCTCATTTGTGACATCATTCGGACTTTACATCACAATATGATTTGAATGACGTCATCTCAGCTGACGACGTAACAATACAATGGTGTGAGTGATGTTTGTATGTATTAATACGCAGCGAATTTCTGGGAATCGAATACCATTTGATCATGTTTATCAACCAATCAGATTAAAGAACACAGTGACTTTTGGTTTACAATTTATTGTAAAAATATATTTTCTCTAAGTTGCGATATTTGTTTTACGTGATGCAACAACAGCGTGGTGCCATCGAGGGCAGATTGGTTCACTCGTCCGCCAGAGCATAGTCGAGTTCCTGTAGAGTTGTGGGAGGGCAGTCTGCGGCTAATTCTACATGTGTCAATCCAACTAGGGTCCATGCAGGTAGCAAAGGTACTGTAAATCACAATGGTCCCTAGTATGGTGATCTACCTTCAGTTGTTGGCGATCTATAGCCTGTTTTTATATTGTATTGTCAATTCTAGTTAAAATGTTTTAGTGTTAATATTTGTTTAAATTGAAATCTGTGATTAACTACTTGTTTTACTGTCCTTCGCTGACATTCTATTTTTTAGAATTTACCATTATTTATTGTAAAGTTATAACTTGTTTGTAGTCACGATACGGCTGATATATTGCCGATGTGACTTAAAATGTTAACTCACTCACTCACTCCACATGTGCTCGATAGGGTTTAGGTCTGTTGACCAGACTGGCTGTTTGATGCTGACAATGACATCAACGACCCTGGCTCGCACTTTGGCTGACACTCTTTGACTACGTGACGTTTTGTTGGCTCAGTTTCACGCATGAGTGTGTATTTGCCTACTTCTTATATTGTCATGCTGAGGAGACACACGTGCATTCTATTGTTGCAATCATCAAAAGCAAAATTAATATGGTTGTCATTGAGGATAATGATGCACAAAACAAAAAATACGTCACACTGTATTGACGTCGTTACGCCATTCTCCATCGTCAGTAAGTATTAAATTTCGCATCTTAGAAAAGAAATCCAGTTCGTTCTACCCCTAAGTATAGTGTAATGAAGTACAGTTTTACCCTGAACTGTCATAGTCAAAGCACGAGGACGCTTGGATCATTGGTATTTGGCATCTATTTTCAAAATATGAGATGCAAAGAACACCATCTCAATAAAACTCCCCAGATTCTCCCACATCTGTGCGTTCTACGGCCGGACAGGAGGAATGAGTGACTTTCAATGACAAATGTCAAGGAAAAAGGTTCGTACGATATCCATGTAAGAATGCTGGATGTTATAGCAGTGTTTCTGTTGTTTCTGGGATCGTATACGCATTAAATGTTCAGAGAAAATATTGAAATTAATATGACATTCAGCTTTCTGTCATTTGTATGTAGTTCACGCACGAGCACGAAAATGCTGACACATATCATATCTGATGTGTGTCAGTTAATGCACGAAAAGACCCGTGAAGCTCCGTGTTAGAATGAATCTTCAGTAACCCATGATTGTCGTAAGAGGCGACTAACGGGATCGGGTGGTCAGGCTCGCTGGCTTGGTTGACACATGTCATCGGTTCCCACTTGCGCAGGTCGATGCTCATGCTGTTGATCACTGGATTGTCTGGTACAGACTCGATTATTTACAGACCGCCATATAGCTGGAATATTGCTGAGTGCGGCGTAAAACTAATCTCACTCACTTATGCACGCCAAGGGTTCCGGCGCACAGGGGCATTACACAAGTCCTACTGCATATACTAAATAATTGTCATTTTGCGGTATTTACTTTGTTAATCCTGCCACGAAAGTCTTCACATGAACATTCTTATAATAATTCGAGTCGATGTATGCGACAAAAAGGCGAATACAGTCTCTATTTGGTTTATTTTTTATTTGAAGCAAGAATAGCTTTTCATATGTTTAGGAATCACAGTGAGATAGTCTAATGTTTGCGAAAAGGTACTTGCCCCACAAAAGCAATTGTTCATTGGAGTAAACCTTGTTCTTGACAAACCCGTAACACAGCGAACCTCTTAACAGATGATGTAAAACTTCGTACATGTGTTTCATTAAAAGACACTCGAAAGCCATCACTTTTAAGTGTCTATCCCAAGGCCGTCTGTGTTCGACAGAGCACCAAAAACGGCCGCCGAGCTGAACAAATGTGTGTAACCTCATTAAATATTCAGGTGTATGTGTCTCAGAAAGACGAAGGGAAATGTAAGTACCATTGATTAGCTTGTATTGACACGACGATTGATTTGTGTACACGACAAAGGAAACCAAACATTCATTAGTTAGTACCAAATCGGCGTGAGGAGTAGTTATAGGTTTTGTATGAATGTATGACAATAAAGACATCTTCCTGCCATTGGTGAGAAAGAATGGTGCGGAGAGAAAGAACAATGGCGGGGAATACTCCGATCGGCTAAGTAAATAATAATAATAATACAATAGATCGAAGATCACCTCGCGGGAGGTATGTCGCGTATGTAAGCTGCAACCCTGAGTGGGAACGAAGATAATGATATACTACTGGATTAAAGCAACTGTACATTATTTGATGTCGTGCCACTTTTAATGCAAAAACATGATATAATAATAACATAGATCATATAAACATAATAATAATAAAATAATAACCATACCTCTCTAAAAATAAATGATACATTTATCTCAGTAATACTAACTATCAACCTTCAGGGAAGCTACCATATAATTTTTTTCAAAACAAATACGTATTTAGATTACAATATTAAATAAAAAAGTTCGAATTAATTAATGCAACGTTGCAAATATCCTATAACTTCTTAAGAATTCAGTCCAAGGCCAGAACATACGCGCAACTTTCAGGCGAGTCGTAAGTCTCACTAAGTCTTTTTTTGCATTAACAGGAAGCTAAAGTGAGTGCATATGGCCCATTATATAAAATATAGCCCGAAAATTGTCGAAAATGTGTGAAATAGTGCCTTTAACTGTTGACAGGATAATATCGAAATCTATTATGATTTGGCACTGGCACATGACCTTGAAGAGATGTTGTGTCAAAGGTCAGTTCACAAATTCGGTATCGCGTGTGTCCACTATTGCCGTTGATGCAGGCAGGATAGGGGAGAGGTTCGGAGGAACAGCTGGCCAGGGAAGTACCGGAATGTTCTGCTGTCTCAGGAAATCTATCACAACACAGCGATATATGGACGGACATTGTCTTGCTGAAGTGCGAAGTTACGTCTCTGTCCTTGAATGAACGGCTGCACGTGAGGCTCAATGATCTCATCCCTGTATCGCAGACCTGTCAGGTTGCCATTGGCAATGACAAGTTATATCCGACCATGAGATGTGATGGCTCCCATTACCATAACGTTCTCGCCACCAAGCTGTCGAAGTTGAACAACGCGAGCGTCAGCATACTGTTAATTTGGTCGTTTATACACCCTTGCCCAGACGACTGAGCTACGCAGGTGAAATCTCTACTCGTCACTGAATAAAACACCATCTCAATCTTGTCTCCTGTACCGTAGATGCAGTCTGCACCAGGCAAGACGTGCCTGTCGGTGGCGTTGAAGGAAATTGGACCTATTAAGGCCGTCGGGGCCGGATGTTGTTGGTCTCTCTGTCGGTTCCGTACAGTCATAGAACTGATTGGTCGTAAGCCAGGAATGGTCCGGGCTGTCAAATTGGCAGTCTGGAATCCATTCCTTAGATACACACATGTAGGTCAGCCGGATGTGATGTCTTGCTGACGTGACGTGAACTTCAGGTGTCAAAAGAGCATGCAAAAAGTGAGTAAGGTCATTGTGCACGTGACACGCGCGATACGTGACATCAAATTTCTTGCAAAGTGGACCCTTGAAGATCCGGGGTAGAATAGGTCTTCAGCAACCCATGCTTGCCACAAAAGGCGACTATGCTTGTTGCAAGAGGCGACTAACGGGATCGGGTGGTCAGACTCGCTGACTTGGTTGACACATGTTATCGGTTCCCAATTGCGCAGATCGATGCTCATGCTGATGATCACTGGATTGTCTGGTCCAGATTCTATTACTTGCAGACCGCCACCATATAACTGGAAAATTGGTGAGTGCGGGGTTGATCTATCGCAGTTGGGATGGGATGGCATGTGTCAACCAAGTCAGCGAGTCTGACCAAAAATGATCCCGTTAGTCGCCTCTTACGACAAGCATGGGTTAGTCAAGATCAATTCTAACCCGGACCTTCACGGGTAGCAGAACAAAAACAAGAAATCTAGGCTGTAGATTATTAAATCACATGTGTGTTTAAGGACCAATGAAGTGCTGCGTATGAGATGTTAGGCATAAATTTGATAATTTTTCACTTGGTGCGCACAGACCTATTAGGCTTGAGTTTTAGTAAAACGGATGCATTGGTGAATGTTGGATAGAGTTAAACTGAATTATACATGCTTAACACAGACCCTATCACATCGAAGCCACTCCAAACAAAACAAAATATACATCCTCATACATGTAGCACCTGGTAATTTGAGGTAAGAAGTAGGGCAAAATCTCGCGTGTACTGTCAGCTGGAACATGGCCGCTACTCATGACCAATACCTTCTAAGGGTATGCAGGTGTTAGGAAGCAACTGTGTATCTGGTGATACACAGGAAGGTGTATAACCAACTCTTGATCCACATCAAACATAACGTTTCCAAATGAAAAACGTCATGCACATTAAACATCTTGTGAAAGCATGAAATCGATATGCTTACTATCAAATGTTATGTTACTGATAATTGATCAGTTCTGATAATTGATCAGTTCGTCTCATCAATGTTTTACCAAACATTGATAATCGAAGCCTTGTACCAGAAGACACAGCAACACGTCCTACACTAGGTATAAAAAAACAACTCAGTTAACATTGTCAACATTGTATATGTGACCGCCATTTGCGTTGATATAGATTATTGAAAACAGGCTGGGTGATGATGTCCCAACCGTAAATCAAGATTGGCCCAACTGTATTATTGTAACCGGATGATTCTGCAACTTTGATAGGTCTCATGCGAAACAGTGCATTCAGCACAACGATGCTACGTTGACTTAAAACGTATGTGAGAAATGTCAGCGTCGCTTGTCACCTTCACGCCTTTACTGCTCAGCCATTAGAGCTGTTCTGATGACACCTTTCCTACCATCGCCAGCGGCTGAAGGGATGGTGTAAATCCAGCTAGGGTCCATGCAGGTAGCAAAGGTACTGTAAGTCCCAATGGTCCCTGGTATGGTGAACTACCTTCAGTTGTTGGCGATCTCTAGCCTGTTTTTATATTGTATTGTCCAGAAAAATGCTATTTGCTTAAAGTTATCACACTAGTTTTAATTCGAACTGTGATAATCTAGTTGTTTTACTGTCCTTGGACGACAGATTTTATTATATACACATATTCTTTATCAACGTCAAAATTGTTCTCGTCACGATATGGCTGAAACATTGCCGATGTGACGCTAAATATTCACTCACTTACTCACTCTGATGACACCTAAACCCATCGGTGAACAGTATACTGTCACATTCTTGCCTTATGAACTTCACAAAAGGTTTGCCAAAAAGAATGCGTTCTTGCATGACATTTTTGAGAAGGTCTTAATTTTATACCCCATTATCAACTATATTTTATATCCAAACATTATCTACAAACCTCCCTAACTTCCAGTGAATGCTAATTAGTCAAACAAAAGACTTTGGTTTACAAGACTGACAATTTTTTGCTTTTGCGTAGAATATTGAACGTTCACATCGCACGTAATGACGTTTTCCATGAGATCTGCTGTGTTACGTTCCATAAGGGGAGGTGTGTGTTTCGGTACCTTAATACATGTACATTTGTCTCCAAAGCCGACCAAACGATTGGTATCAGTTAATTACTGAATTAGGAACAACCCAGCACGACCATTGCATTCCTTGTACAAACAGAACATTATTTACAAGTGTCATGTTTCACAGTTCATGTCTTGTCACACATTTCGCGGGTTATGACTAATTACTTGATCCTCTGTTCAATGTGCACCAGCACATTTCCAGTGGGTTCATTAAGGCAACTTACAGAGTCGTCAACAGTCTTCCCACAGGTAGAAAGATTGAGATTTCAGATAAGCACCCCCAAACATGCATCGTATCCAATGATCAATATACACATGACACCCGCAATCGACTACACAGAGAAGGTGGTTGGGCCAGTACGGAGAGTGGTTTGTAAACATGTAAATTAAAATGATTAATCGTCTGTTTACTCTCTCTGGATGCTTTGGGTGAGGTGCCACGTCTGAGTTGCATGTGCGTAATTGACGTGTTATAGACACCCTAGACAAATTAATGGACACATCTCAGCCAGAGAGAACATCGCAGAAAATGAGGGCCCAATCAGACCATCCGAGGGTGTTTTAACCTGTTATATCGTGACCGCTGATATGAATTTCACTCCCTGATGGCAATGAAACGTTGTTTCTAAGACGTCCAGTCTCATGAATGTTTTTGCAAAATTACAGTTGTTTGTAATTTTTTATCCACATAGGGTGCATCGGACCTACACTGATAATCCTATTTGAGATAGATGCTTAGTTCAACGCAAATCTTCAGAGACTATACGAATGTTTCCTGGTGACAAAAGACGCTCTGATTATGTAAATTCTCTTGGATATTTATAAACCAATTGATATGTCTCTTCAAAATGTTATAGTTTTCATCTTTTGGACATTACCTGAGATGGGACAATCACGATAAGTCTGGAGAATGTAACATTTTTTACTCCGATTAGAAAAGCTCTGGAGCTACTAGTAATTCTGGTAGCATCAGTAATTATATGTTTCAGACAGTTTACAGATTGTAAATATGTTTATGTAAATTCGCGATGAACAATTGTTAACATTCTATGATCGAGTGATTGATCAATTAAGTGCCAATGATTACTTCTTTATGCTACCATGCCATTGAAGAATAATTGATTCTGATTAGTGAAAAAAAATACTTCTGAAACCTCTTTTACATTATGCCTCAAACAAGTCCGTGATCTACCTTCCGTTGTTGGCGATCTATAGCCTGTTTTTATATTGTATTGTCCACATAGTGCTATTGCTTTAACTTTCCACTCTAGTTTTAATTGTAATTGTGATATACTAGTTGCTTTACTGTCCTTTGACGACAGGTATTATATTATATACACATATTCCATTTCAATGTCAAACATGTTCTGGTCACGATATGGCTGAAATATTGCCGATGTGACGTTAAATATTAACTCACTCACTCACTCAAACTAGTCCGTGCGTTTGAATACATCATTAATAGCCTGCAATATCGATCCATAAAACACTGACTGAGAGTCATCCATTCGCTTGTATCACCCTCTGTCAGACGCTGGGTCTCTAATCCACATCTAACAAAATCAATCACGCGAGCGTAATTAATACATACAGAGTCGTGCCAGAAGTATTCGGCACTTGACGTAATTTCCATAGACTTACTTGTTAATTTAATGTAGCATAAATAATTTTCATGAAGTGAGTTTATGATGAATCTTTGTAAAATTTGACAGTCAAATTTGAAATCATCCCTGCTCTGCGCACATAATTTCAGTTCAAATTGCCGAACACTATTTAACTAATGACATCACATTTATCAACTTACGTATGGTTCCACAATGCACAATCCCATAGGCCGCCATGTTGAAGGAGTTCATGACACTGTACACATGTTGATTAAATTGTTGCCATTCGATAAATAAGTAACGGGAAATAAAACGGAAATTATGTAATTGTAGGTGAAATGATTCCTCACAAATGTGCAAAATTTGACTTGGATCTTACGAAATTTAAATTCATGAAAATTATTTATGCTTTGACTTTGACGTCGTAGACCTATTTATAATAAAATGAAAACTGCAAACGAAAGCATATCTTTTGAATGATGAATATGAATGAAGCAAAGGTTGTTTTTAACAAAGTTTAGTCATTACAATATGACATTATGCTACATTTGAGATTACACTTTCTTAGTAAAGTACAGATTCTAAGACTTTTGATGGCTTGAGTCCCATCCGGGAGTCGAACCCACACCCAAATCGAATCCTCAATATAACATATGTTACATTTGACCACATTCTAAATGACATTGTGTAATCATTACATTATAATATGTATATAAAACCTTTTTGTGATCGGAATTGGCGGCGGTTGGGGTCTCGAGGCCAATTGTCAATTGTTCCCTACCAATCCAGGAACACTCACAAACATCACTGTCACGAAACCATTACATGGTCACAGCACAGCACAGCACAACACTTAATCACTAAAGCTTATCGAAATTCATTTCAGAATTAAGCAAAATGTACACGAACCCTTGTGTCCGGGTCAAAGCATCGTCATGAGTAATGCCCTGAAATCATTGACAGGTCACAAAATAGGAGAATCCCTTGTATTGTACAACAACGGCTCGTCTCAACTGGGTTGCATTACGTGGTTACACTGGAGTTAGTGAGTTACAGTTGAAAGATACCCGTGAAGATCCGGGTTAGAATTGGTCTTCAGCAACCCATGTTTGTCTTAAGAGGCGGCCAAAGGGATGGTGTCGTCAGGCTCACTGACTTGGTTGACTTATGTCAAGACTCGATGTTTCACTGACAACCACCATATAGCTGGAATATTGCAGAATGTGGCGTTAAACAAACAATAAAGAAAGCAATTGAAGTCACATCGACAATATTTCTGCCACATCGTGGCTATGCTAGTTATATATTTATACAAAAAATACCACTTAAACGATACAAATACCTCTCAATAAAGGACAGCAACATACCGGCAACTAGAATATCTCAGATTTATACTAGGCACATAAAGAAACTGTGCATACCAAAATTTTAAATCTAAATTTAAGGATTTAAACTCAGAGATTAGTGACATGTATCCAACAGGCATGCACGTGCCACGTTTCGTGACGTCAGTGGGTTCGTCCTTGAGACGTGCAATACGTTTTTGCACGTGCATTCCGGGAAAGAGAAACAGAGCAAATGGATGCCACACAATACTGTCACTTTGGAAAGCTCAACCCCTGCCCTTGCGATCGTTCAAAAAATTAAACGGTTATTGAAACGCATAGCATGCCAAGGCTCACGTCTGCACAACGTCATGAGGCCTTTGGGATGGTCCGTGGGGGAATGTCTCAACGACAAGTGGCTGCACATTTCCACTGCCACCGGAACACCATTTCTGCACTGGTGAGACGCTACCAGAACACAAATGACGTCATCGATCGGCCACGTTCTGGACGTCCACGTGTAACAACGCCAAGACAGGACATATGGATAAGGGTGACCCATCTTCGCCACAGGTTTCAGACTGCAGTGATGACTGCCCGAACCATCCCAGGACTTCGCCGTATCCACCCCAACACAGTTCGACAACGTTTACGTCATCACGGGATCAGACCACGACGTCCCGCCATACGGCCTATCCTGACAAAACGTCATCGACAAGCTCGCCGAATGTGGTGCCGAAATCATGTCAGCAGACCCTTGTTTTGGTGGAGAAATGTTGTTTTTTACAGATGAGTCCAGGTTTAACACTTCCCATAGTGATGGACGTCAACGTGCCTATAGACGCGTGGGGGGAACGTTATGCACAGGCCTGTGTCTTGGAGAGGAATCGCTTTGGTGGTGATTCCGTCATGATTTGGGGTTTGAATAACAGCACGCCAAAGAACTCCTTTGGTGACTGTTCAGCGCAACTTAACTAGTGTGGGCTACAGGGATCAGATTCTTCGACCTGTGGCAATTCCTTTTCTGCAACGTCATAGCCCTGGGTTAACATTCCAACAGGACAATGCCCGCCCTCATACGGCAAGGGTTGCTATGGATTGCTATGGGACGAGATGGATCGACGTCTACGCCGTTTTCCTCATCCGCCAGATAACGTCCTTGACCTTGCAACAGAACTTGAGAGAATCTGGCGTGACATCCCACAAGCCTTCCTTGCACGTTTAATAGGCTCTATGCGTCGTCGATGCACTGCTGTTCTCAATGCCGATGGTGGTCATACCCGTTATTGAGCTTGTGACATGGTCGTTTGACCCCTGTCCCGCTTGTGGACTCGTGACGTCATTGTGATTGACTTTTCAATTGAAATTCTCCCGACTTGTTATGGTCTCATGATCCCTCCATTGAAGTTTATATGTACCTTTGACATTGTTATCGTATTTATCAACTGGGATAATATTTTGACAATGCACAGTTTCTTTATGTGGCCAGTATACATTCAAGACTAGCAAATAAGAAAAAACGTTATTATCATACACGACACACTATAAACACGAGCTATACCATCGCCAGCTAATGAAGGTTGTACACCAAATGAGATTGCGGGGCTCTTCGAATGGCTTGGGATTTGCGTACCCTCTCACGATGGAAGCCACATTGCATAAACAAGCTTATTCCTGGTATATCTACAGGGTAATGCTGAAATACACCATAGATCTGGGTTGTCATTTGGCTTCACGGAACTTGTCCGATTTAAGGCCACTGGTAACGACAAACATTGACTGTGGATTGACGAGTAACCTCGATGTAGGTACGTTTCAGCCCCATCCACGTTAGGTCTGTAGAAGCATTAAATGGGGGATGACATGTAACGCTGCCTTCCAAGAAATGACGCGGAGAGTTCAGACAGTGCAAATTTGCAACAGATTGTGATAAAAGCCAAACATATCGTTTGGCCCAGTTGTGAAGGTTAATTGTCAACGTCATTTTGGAAGACTAAGCCTTCTGAGCGCATGTTTTGAACTAATCATGACTATGGATATGTAAACCTTTGGAATATCTGTTACATTAATACCTAACTACCTGTTGCCCCTTTTCGGAATGTTGGCGGACCTTTGTACCCTTATTTATTTACGTGTTCCACGAGAGCACCTTTTTCAAAGCATTTTTGCCGTCGTGGAAGAATGGACAAAAATCTACTGTGCTTTAAAATTGAGTATTTAGTCATTACGGGTCTTACATTTAATCTATGTCCACTTTGCTTCAAGCCCATAAAGCTCCAAGTTGTTCATTATTTTAACAAAGCTATTATCTTATACCGACTGGTTTGTCTAATCTGAAGGTTAACTGTCATGTACTTAGCTCTTCTATATTCTTGAGAATATCTCGCTCATACGACGACGTGCATGCGTGTGTATGTATGGCTGCTTGTACTAGCCCAGACTTAATCTGGTTTTATAGTGCTAGCTCACTGAGATACCATGCTGCAGTTAAGCACGAATACCCCACTCAGACACATTATACTGACACTGAGCCGACCAGTCCTTGTTGTACCCATTAATGCCGAGCGCCAGGCAGGGACCAACAAGTACCATATTTGGTATGACGCTGCCGGGGATCGTACAATCAGCGAACTTCCGCTCTCCGGGCGGACGCTGTAACCACTAAACCACGGAGGCGGCCATATCCTCAATGAACCAAGTTTAAATTAGACAAATTCTACATTCAAGATATATAATTTATCCTCCATACTGCGATAGTTGTGACAGTCTTTTACATTATTATGACATTTTGGACTAGGAAAATCATGGAAATGACCAAGGACATGTTCCCACAGATAAGTGTGTGTTACAATATCCCTCCAAGAGTTCATATTTGAAAAAATTCACTTTCCTTTTCCATTTATGTATTCAAGAAATGGAACATTTTCAAACAATCTTTGGATCACAAGGCTTATTGTTCATACTGAAACATGACTTGATTTTGTCTGAAAACGTAATACGTAAGCTTACGTTTATAGGATAAGTACAACTCAAGTTACTGACGAACTACTAATGTAATTTGACCCCTCAAATTGTACAATAGTATCCTCATGAAATTAGGTTTTCGGAAAATATAAAAGATCACATCAACGTTCACGTTCGTTGATTATTGGTGCGTTAATGACTGTAGAAACCAGAAATCGAGCGACTGTTCCATTTCGGCTTATGTATTGTTTTGTAATACAATAGTGCTTTCACTGATATATGTTGCCATGGTTTTATACGTGCAGTCCCGAGTAATGGTCAAACAAAACCCATCCCCATCATGAGCGTATTAACAATATGCTTGTGCATTGATTACAAGTTGTTCCAGGATGATCACGTTATGTTATAGCTCACAGTATGAGTCTTAGGAGTTAGACTGTTAAACATGACGATGTGTTGCTTATTGGGGGCTACTATTCTGTTTCTACAAGGAGGAATGATACTGTGTGCTGTGGTCAGATCTCAATACCGTGAGTAGCCGTGATGCTTAAATTAGGGAGGAAATTAAAAATGTTTGCTTCATAGATACAATGGACATGACTCAAACCGACCACCTGTATACAATGTTGATGAGACGTTGATGAAGCAAACAATCAAAGGTGAGGGCATGCAATCATTTGATTCTCAGCACTGCCTCACCTTACTCTTACTCTATCCCTAGCAATACTATTATCAGTAGCTAGTCTGAAATGTTCGCCTTTCTCAACAGATCACTCCCTATTGTATTTGCTGTGGGTGTTACTGTCCGCATGTTTGTTGCCAGATATTTTACTTCTCTATCCTCAGCACATGGACATTCTGACAGCTATACCTCTCCTGATGCCAGGCACCTCACAAGTTTATTCGATGAGAAGAAAGTGTCACCTACAATCGTTTTTGGACGAGGCACAGGTACAGGTAGTATTTGTAATGGATAGTAAATGTTAGTGCAGAAATATCCGTCTTTTCAATGTTCGAAATAATGCCAAAGGAATCTCACAAATGTGGAATAACACACTCGTTCTCGAAACGAATAAACTTCCTATGGTATAAAAGTATATTTTCGTAAATTGTATGTTTTTTGCCCGCGTTTTAACCAAAATACAGTATAGATGTATTTTTGTCGTTTTGTATTCATGACCCGAAACCGGTTTAAGAAAGTGTATTTGACTTAACAAAATGGCTTCTTATCCCATTTCAATGTGTGCGCAATAGCATAAAGTTGAAACTGCGTAAAAATACAATAATGTAGAATCAGTGAGGAAATGTGAATGAGAGGATAAATAACGTTAGGTTTGAGCTGTGACAAAGAGCTTGAAACTTAGCGAAACCTCATAACCTATACGGGTACATGTCTTCATTTCATTTTCTAATTCAAGTCTTACTCTTTCTGTCTTTTAAGATTCGCAACTGCATCACATCGTCACGACAATAACACAGGAATGGAAGGCCGTAGTCTTGGATCTTGATATGTTTGTTACTGTGATGCCATCTAAAATATCTTCTGCTCGGCGATACGATAATCTGGACATCTTGAAAAGACATCTGAACTTTCTCATTGTCGCTGATATTGAGGAAACACAATCAATACTATACAAGGTATTTCAAAGTATGTTGATGTATAAATAGAAAGTATTAATGGTTCGAAATGAAAGGATTAATGTTTCTCAACAGTATTGTTCTAGTAATACAACTACTGAGTTTGAGAACATATACAGATGGTAAAACATGGCATGTCAACGTGTTGACTATTACGTTGTATATTATGAAACATGAAATTACCTACGCCAGTGCGTTAGTGAGTCTATCAGCACATCTGAGCACTATGTTATGTATATCATGAAGGTCAGATTGATTTGCATGGAGAATAGTTCACTCAAATCTGGCATTTGCACTCACAATCATACGAATATGACATCTTAACGACCAAACTGTATGATGCAAGACATGGTGGTAGATTTGACATTGACCCAGTTTTGTGTGTTAAGAAGTATTAAGAAGGGACATGACAGACATTCGTTACTGTGATTTGAAAGTCAATGCAGAGTTATTTCACAGTAGAAATAATGCATTTAAAACAATACATAAGATAATACATAGTCAGGTTCAACTTTAAGGAAGATAAAGACAATCTAGCTACCATTGCCTTTATTTGTCTAACTAATGACAATCGTTCATTACAAAGGCGCAGAAACTTGACGGTGCCTTAGGAGCAGGTACACTTCTTCGACACTTCTCGAAATGGCTGGTGGTTTTGACAGAAGGCAACGTTGAAGCACTTATCATAGACGACATTGTATTGGACAACGTGGCCATCACATCGTTGGACAACGTTTATGGCAGTGTGTGCAAGGTATGTGAAGCTGGGCTTTGATCAGTGTTAATTTGTTATTCCACAAGGTGCAATCTTGATAACTATGAATCTCATTCTGTTTTAGCTTAACGATTTCAACAATGCAAATAACAATTCATGCTTAATAAATTAAACAATACAATATCAACCGTCTGTGATAGAGAATGTAGGTCATTCTCGATTTTCAGCCGGAACTCATTCCTTTCAAATGTAAATACAAAACAGGTAACAATTATGTGAAGAGTCAGATTGAACTAAATACTCGTAATAAAGGTTGACACGCTTTCAGAAGAGACATTGTTTTGTTTCCACATTTAAGTTTTAACACTTGTCATCAACAGGCACAACTAGATTGGTACAAACTGTTTTAGCGTTTTTCGTTTTGCTTTGTTCATGTCTATTTAATATATTATCAAAACGTAGGGGATATTCATAAGCAGGTTCCACAGGTTTCACAGCTTTCTATACTTTATATCTTAATGAGATATTTTAACAGTGTAAGAGGGACATCTGACTGAGATTTGCATTAGTTGTCAGGTGACCTTTTTGTTAGAATATTGACCAAAGCGCTCTGCCGTCTAGTTTATCACGTCATTTACCATGAAATGTCACTCCCTAATATCGCGTGAATCCGCCTCTATTCTTAAGACAATCCCGGATTCGACAATGCATACAACCGTTAAATGTCAACCTGGTCTATTCTATCTTATTCTTCCTTCAGAGCAGGAATCAATATCAGATCAATTTTCTGCAGTGTCCACGTGCACGTCATGAAAAACACTTGCACGAAAGTCGCGTGATTGCATGAGATTCACAATTGTGAATGGAATAATCATTTTCTAAATCCATATACACTCATACAACTTGGTTCCCCATTAACAGCGATCTAAAATAGAATGTCTTATTCATTTTTAACAGCATGTTTTCGCTTTTGTCGTTCTATTTTCCACTGATATCACAAAAGAGGCTACAGAAGTGATACAAGCAATTCATTCGCAAACGTGACAATATACTGTTTCCCAAAATGAATTTTAAGTGTTTCAAGTAGAGACATTGAACTCAGCAGCATATTTGCATAATAATGCTGAAGGTGATAAGTATCGGTATGCATGAAAGGAAAAGGTTTACGAAGAAACTAAAGACAGTATTTCTGTTCTTGCTACATTAATAAACAAATATGCCCAATACAGGTGATTTTTATTCTGTTTATAGGAATGAATTTTGTTTATAACTTTGGAATGGCGGCATCAAGTTAGGGCTATTTAGAGTAATTAAGATTATGTATAGATCCCGTATCTCGTTGGATGGTGGTCTTTGAACGCTTATCACGTGTGAGACAAGGCTGATAGTTATCCCAAGTTTATATATTTTCTCTTTTAAGCTTTCATCAATGGCATTGAGGATGATTATAAATGTGAAGCACACGATGTAACATCACATGCTTTAGATTTGTTCATTTTGCTCTTCGCGGAGTATATCATCTCAATGGATGTGTCTGTTGTTAGTCTTAGTATGGTGATCAGCCTTCAGTTGCTGGTGATCAGCCTTCAGTTGCTGGTGATCAGCCTTCAGTTGCTGGTGATCCATAGTCCGGTTTTAGAGAGGGAGAGAGATTTATTTGCATATGAGGCCACCGACCTACAGTACAAAATAGTACATAATATAGTTGTTGAGTTACCAAATGTGTAAATAGTATAGATCTAAGAAACGAGTTTGCTAACAATGTTCCGCAAAATAAACGTATTTCAAATATTTCTAAGAGTTGTTGATGATATTCATATCAGAGAATGTACAGAGACTTTAAATGGAGGCGTAATGCCCACTTGATGTTTTGGGACATATTTGCATACAAGACCATACGACCTACAATACAAAATAATACATAGTATGGTTCTTGAGTTACCAAATGAGTACATAGTATGGATCGAAAAACGTGTTTGCTAACAGTGTTTCACAGAATAAACATATTTCAAATATAATTCACAAAGTTGTTAATGATATTAATATCTTCGGATGTACAGAGACTTTGAATGGAGACGTAGTGTCCACTTGATGTCTTTGGAACAAGGCGTTGCCGAAGACTCTCATAAAACTTGCAGTTGTATATAGCATGAGCTTCATCTTCAACAGCTTTACAATGCTTACATAATGCAACATTATCATTGACAGTAGCAAGACCTTTCCTTATTAACTGATACCGATTATATTACATCCTGATCTAAACATTGTAAAAATACGTTTATTATCATTACTAATATTAGACAGGAGATATTTTTCACAGTTCAGCAAAGGTTTATGAGAGTAGTAAAAACACAGAGATTTGCTGTCAAGAAGAGATGAATGCCACTCTTGGTGGATACAATCGTTAATTCTTTCAATAAATTACATAAAAATATCTTTGGATCGCCAACAGATTGTGTGTTCCATACAATTCCAAACCCATGTCTAAACAATAAATGCTTTACATAACTTGCCCGTGTTGGGCGTTTTCTAGATTCAATTGACAATAAAAATCGATAACATTGATAAAGGTATCTATCTGGGTGCATGTGTAATAATCTTATCCAATATTTAATTCATTTTACAAAATAGACATTTGACAGATGGGGTCGTCCGCTTTCCCCATAGGCAACAACATTAGGAGATCTGTAACCAATTT
Source organism: Haliotis rubra (assembly GCF_003918875.1). Taxonomy (NCBI): domain Eukaryota; kingdom Metazoa; phylum Mollusca; class Gastropoda; order Lepetellida; family Haliotidae; genus Haliotis; species Haliotis rubra. The sequence goes on along the minus strand of NW_025767140.1, from coordinate 178,224 downwards.
GTAACACGAATTTGCAAAACTTATGATGGATAATTTCAATATTCTCTCTTTTTTGAAAACCCCAGATCTCAGCGCCATATGTAAGCATTGGAACAATCTTCTTATCAAAAATATGGAAAGCATCCAAAAAAAACATATACCGATTTAACAGGCCAAAGTGCTTTACTAGCTTGTTCAGAGAGGTTTTTACATGCTCTAGTCCAAATTAGTTTAGGCGTTACCATAAGACCAAGATACTTATGGACATTCACCGTTTCCATTGGCGTACCATTATACAGCCATTTTTCAGGCTTTGATAGAGGACCACCCATCTTAAAAACAATAATTTTACTTTTATCAATGTTAATATCCACACCCCATTTGTAAGAATACATATGTAAATCAAGACGACGTTGAAGTTTAACTACAGAGTCAGCAACCAAAATCAGATCATCTGCAAACAACAAAGCTATAATGATTTTTGGGGATATAAATATACCGTCCTGAAATTTATTTTCTACTGACAGTTTGAGTTCATTAATGAACAAAGGAAACAGCACAGGACTGAGGACACAACCTTGACGAACTTCACAGGAACTATCAAAATATTCAGTTAAGTTTCTACCAAAATCATAAGATATGGTGGCTTTAACATTTCTGTACATATTTTGTATAAAGTAAAACAATTACCATGGATTCCGTTTTGTAAAAAAACATTTAATAATTTGTGCCTGTTTACCATATCAAAGGCCTTACAAAAATCTATGAAGGCAACATATAGTTTACCTCCTTTGCAAGTAATGTATTTCTGAACAATAGCCTGAAGAATAAAGATACTGTCGAGTAATCCTTTTTAAAGCCTCCTTGGTATTCACCATCCAGTTCACAGAACTCTTAATAATATTCTAGTCTGTTATTCAAAACTGTAGAAAAAATTTTGCTTATCACATTTAATAAGGAATTTCTTCCAACATTATTCGGATTATACTTGCTGCCTTTTTATGTAGTTGCATAATGATACCAGTAGACCAAGATGTAGGGCAATATCCAGTGTGTAATGTCTTATTAAAGAGTATAACTAAATATGGCACAAGGACACCTTCAGCAGTTTTACAAAATCCTGATGGGATACCATCATCACCCGGGGATTTGTTACATTTCAAATTTCTTATAGCATTAATAACATCCTGATCGTTAAAGTCTATTGAAAGAATATCATCTTCAACACAACATTCTGCACATGTATTACAGTCATGATTGTTTAGGTAAGCTTTAATGTCCTCTGCAAAACCGCCATCAGCAGGTTGTATAGGATTTAGTAGGTTCTTGAGGTAATCAGCCCATACTGAAGGGCAGATAACAGACTGAAATGAACAATTTGTAATATACTTTTTCACAAGACGCCAAACACAGTACAGTCACTGGAGCTTGCTGCATCATGTATAGCTTGAATTATTGAATGTTTAAAGCGTTCTTTATAGCCCGGTTTTATATTGTATTGTTTGTTTATAGTGATATATTTTTATGATAGCGTACTAGTTTTAAATTAAGAGCTGTGTTATTCTAATATAGTTTTACTGTCCTCCGATGACAGGTTTTGATTATCTCAATTTATTTTTTATTGATATGAATTACATTGTTCTCGTCACAATATGGCTGAGATAATGTCGATGTGACGTTAAATCTTAACTCACTCACTCACTGTTGTTAGTCTACAAACACGGCTTTTTTCACAATGGCTCTTTGGGCAAGAAAGTTTGTTAAAGTATCTCATTATTAACAGATCGTAAGATTTTCGTTAACACCAATATCACCAAATTGTAATACAATATTGATTAAAGCATATATCTTTCCATAGAAAATGCAGAAAATGGTAATGTTTGCTGAGCTTTTAATTCAAAATCATTTCTTTTCTCTTATGGATTTGGATGTTGGACGTGTTGATTTATTCCTACAACAGTGTGATCAAAGATGTATGTATGTTGCTCAAACTTTGGATTGTTTTTTCCATAACGTCCTGTATTATATTTGCACTAATTGTATTTATGTCAAAAGTTACAAAATACATCAAATCACAGTGTTCCAGAGGAAACGGCATATGTCACGAAATACCAAGGCTGTGAAAGAAAATTAAGCTATGATCTGGTAATCGATAAGATATTGTTCTGGATCCAATGACAATGGCACAAGCCTCTGCGCAGCAGTTGAGGACTAATTCCATTTCTGTTTAGTGTGCCCATCTTCTTCAACAGGCTGATCGAATCCCTCCGTGTCCCCTAGATCGTTAAGCGTGGCGTTGGGCCGATGACGATTGGACATTGCTATAATACTATTACGAGATAGTTTCCAATTGTTTTTCTGATAATAGTTCAGGGGTGCACTTCACCCCCATGAAGTGTATGTTGTCGGGTAGGAAGATCTTGGCGAGTGTTATCGTGTCTTTCACGGTCACGGTGACCCCCCTGCAGGCTGGTGTGGGAGTCGACACCCACCCGAACGTAAACAGTGCAAACGGCATACTGGTGTTGTTTCCCCCACCGGAGTTTGACCCCCTTCACGATTTCGACTTCATCCGGCGATGGTTCCCCTAGGTAGACTTTGATGACCAGCGTGGAGTTCGCCGGTAGACTCTCCAGGCTGTTGGCCAGGCCTTCGAATTCAGACACCAACTGCAATGTCACGTTTTGCACTCCAGGTTTACTCGATAGCATGTGGGCTTCCATACTGGCGACTGGGCTGATGACTACGCTACGTCTCTGAGCCGGGACGTAAGCCACAAGCAGGGTTCCGTTGTTCACGACTTTGTTTAGGTAGTTGTCTTTGTTTTCCGTGAACACGTAGGGGGATCCGAGCCTAATATTGAGAAACCAGTCGCCTTTAGCGGGTAACAACATCCACTTGTCATCGTGGGTGAAGACGAGCATATATGGCTTGTTTCTGGCGACGGTCGTTCTCTCAACATCTTCTATGTCGAACAGTTTGCCCCCGAACGATGGGTATACCATCCATTTATCATCACCGGTGCGGACTAGGGTGTACCGAGTGTTGACGGTCGCTCCTGAGGTATCTACTATATCACCTAGGGTTCCCCCGGAGGGGACTTCAACGCGTTTGTAAATGTTGTTTTTCAGTTGTAAGGCGTACAATTTACCATCTACTCCGGGGTCGTCGAATCCGCGTGTGTCCCCGAGGTCGGAGATCCCCGCATTGATGCATTTATTTCAACCTCTTTCCGGGGCCTTGTGCGCTAGTCATTTTATGTGCAGCGTTATGCTGAGGTATCCTATATTCACAGGATTATGATTTATATCTAACACCGATATTACTAGCTCAGGGATGTTGCCCAGAGTTAACCTCTTATACTGCCGCAGTGAAAATGACTCGCTTCTGCCGTCGTTGTATTTCTCCGTTTTCACCGGTATGGCTCTCAGTATCGTGGAAGGGTGACCACCTTGAATGTTGTCCGTTGTGCTCAACTGACCGAGATGAACTCACAGCTCTCGGTACGGTACTAGGTCGGGTAACTTCGTGCCTGTGACGGTAGTTGTTGGTTTTATCTCGTCCGGCGGCATAACGAGTGTCCTCGCCAATGGTCGTCCGAGCCTCAAGGGGTTTATTCCGTTGTTGATTAACACCACTCTGCCGTTTGAGTCGTTCATCTTGAGTTCGGCCCCCAAGGGCTTGAAGACCTCATCGCTTAGCGAGCACATGCTGTAATAGCCGTCAGTTATCTGGTTGCGGGCGCCACTGACCAACAGCTTGTTGTTGTTGACGTTGATGTTAGTTAGTTAGTTAGTTAGGTGATATCGCAGAGTGCGACTTCGAGTTGACCCGACGTGTTATCGATCGCGTGCATCAACTGAACGGACTCGCCGCTCGTTATTCCTGGAAGTGTTACGTACATGTTAGAGTATATATACCCATTAAATAATAATTTGAAAATGTACAAACAAGGAGGAGCATCCTGCCAAGGAGTGTTTTACTCCCCTGGGAGTGTTTTCCCTAAACTGGACATAGATTTCCCACACATGAAGATCGTGGCCGCTGATTTATTTAGTTTATAGATGTATTTGCTAGGTATAGGTTTTTTCGGTGACTAACGCTAAAGTAGTCCACGCTTGGTTCAACAACCCGATGCAGTTCTGGCAGAATCAACTCAACTTCGCCGTCTGGTGTGCGACGACTGGGTGTGGCTTGACATTAACCGACACTCGGCAGGAACCGCTGAGTCAGTCTGTGTTCACGTTCCACGTGTACTACCAGGTCAGACGTATCCTCAAAGAGATCAGCGCTCCCCTCCAACAGGACAAAGCATGGGACGCAGTAAACAACCAGTATGATAGACGGGCCTACGAACGTATTTGCAACGAATTTAAGCTGTACCCGAAGACGGATTGGCGTTTGCCGGGGCCGAACCACTGGTTGGGTATCCCCATCACTCACAATATGCCTATCGTAGATGCCAGCGAGAAGATGGAAGAATGGAGGTACAAGTCGTATCATCACCTTACAACAAACGAGTGGGATGACCGTTACATGGCTTTCAACAAAAGCAAGGATTACCGAGTCTGGAGGTTCGAGCAGGGGCCAGCGGATGACTGGGAAAAGTTCATGTTGGACACGTCGAGGGGGTTCACTCGTGCCGGCATCGAACGCTTGAACGACTCGATCGAACGTACCTGTGGGCGCTGTTGGGTGCGCAGACGCAAACGCATTCCAACATCCTCGGTAAGGGGACTGCTTACGACGCTCAGTTTGTTGTTAACGTTGAGGATGCTATTAATGCTCCAGTTGATCTACCGGGTGCCATACGACGATACCAAGACGTGTTGGAATATGCCCGGTCGAAAGTCGACTACGTGTTCGACGTGGGGCTGTACATGGCTCCGAGCGACATGCGACTGAGAATCAACAAAGTGGTGGGCTACAACAACGAAATAGTCGTAGCCACGGCCGACCAGAAGCCGGGTATCAACCCCGATGTCAACGTCACCCACGTAACACCTCCCACGGATGAAACAGGTATAGTCGTACCAACCCCGGAGCCCAGGGTTCAACCAACACCCCCACAACCCCAACCCCCACACGTGCAGGCGTCCAATCAGCAGCACATGGACCGTAAAACAGCACTGGTGGTTGGAAGGGTTGCGGCCGGATTGGGTCTCATTTGGTTAAAAATTCCTCAGCCGCTATGGCCACCAGACCCGCAACGGCGACGATAGCTGCCCACAGGTTTTGACCGAGCCACATGACAGTTTTAGCCAGCGTGCTGAGCAGCCACGAGAGGATGCTACCCAGGATGCCGGGCAGGGCTTCGGCGGCCTTACCAGCGAGTTTAGCCAGGGCCTCCCCGAGGGATTTCAGGTGTTTTTTTATCCAGTCTCTGATGCCCCCACCACTTGGTGGTGTTGGTGGGGTGGGTGTGGGGGTACCCCCTGTCAATGACAAGACTAGGGTTGATATGATGAAGCCCAATGCAGTCAGAATGCTGGCGATAGTAATCCCTTGCTCTCGGAAGAGGATTCAGATCCTGTTGGCCAACGTGGTGTCCTCATTTAGGACTCGATCGATGGTTTCCCGTACACGACTGATCTTGGATCAGAGGGCTTCCCGGTTCGAGGAAGCAGATTCCAACCGAGTCCGTCTCTCGTCTTCCAAGTTTTATATTCTCTCCTCGATACCACATTTCAGATCATCGTCCTCCGTTTCGGTGAGTTTTATTTTCTCGCGAGCGATGTGCTCGTCGACTTCGTTCAGTTTCCCCATGTTGTTCACGAGTTCTCAACGTACACGTTTCAAGGCTTCGTCTAGGCCTCGCAGTTCCCTCAGGGTAAATTCGAGACCCGGTAAGGGGTTGGCATGGTACGTGGCCAATATTTTTTCGAGACTGTCTGATGTTTCTTTAGCACGTTGGGGCATATCACCTTCACCGCTGAGTTCTGCCCTGTCTGCCTGCAGATCTTGGATGACCTTCGGGGGAAGCTTAGGCCGTGCGCCACCGTTATCTATGAAGCCTAGTTCATCACGGATCAGTGGACTCCCACCAAGGCGACTGGTGAGTGTTGACAAAGCATACGGTCCTTTCCCGTCTTTTTTCATAATATCGACCCCCGGGTGAGCCTTCAATCGCAGCGTGCCCTTCTTATCGATGATAAACTTGGCATAGTCTCGTACCAACGGCTTGATGTTGTCTCTCTTTTCAACTGCGGCGTAATAATCGTCGACGGCCGACTGTACAAGTTCAGCACTTAAGGGGTTGTTCGTGAATGTGGTGTCATCCTCCCCAAACGTCTGGGCACTATCATCCCACATATCAGTTGAGTTGAGTTGAGTTGGGCTTTACGTCACATCGGCATTATTCCAGCCATATAGTGACGAGAACAAGTCTGCATTAATATACATTGTAAGTACAAAGTGGTTTCGTTTCAAAGACATACATTCATTACGTTGTCATTTTAGAACAGAGAATGTCATAGCACTAGATTGAAAAGCAGGTACATTCGTTATTGACATTACACAGTTACATTTTATGATATAGATCGACTTCCCTCAGGTAGTTTAGTATCAGATGAGCGCTCAAGCTGGAGAACAGATCTTTCAGATTGGTTGCGTGATAATGCGAGTCCCTTGCAGATGTAAAATCCACACAGTCAAGCAGAATATGCTTGACGGTGAGAGCCTCATCGCAGGAGAGACATATGGGGGGTCCATCCCCATCTGTTTTTAGCAGATAGTCATGTGTAAACCGACTGTGGCCAATACGACATCGTCGTAAAATTACTTCATCACGTCTTGACTGGCAACCCAAGTAGGTATAACCGATTGTTGGCTTCAATTCATGGAGTTTGTTTCTTCCTACTTGAGTGTCCCACCTTTTTTGCATCAAGTCCCGAGCATAGCTTTTGATAGTGGGTTTGAAATCACTGTACGGGATTAGCAGTGGAGATAGGGGCTTTTCAAGAGCTGCTTTTGCTGCAGCATCGGCCTTAGTGTTACCTGCTATGCCGACGTGACCCGGCAACCAGCAGAGGATGATGTCATATTGGCTAGTAGAAAGGTCGTTGTACAGTTCTAATATGTCCAGGATGATTGGGTGACTTGAAGTCACGTTTAGAAGTGCTTGAAGGCAGGATAATGAATCTGTAAATACGATGAAGTTTTTGGACTGATTTTGCTGTTGAATGTAGGTCAGAGCTGAGAAGATAGCTTTGGCTTCAGCGGTGAAAATGGAACTGTTGTCGGGGATCCTAGAGGAGACAGTCTTGGCTCCAATGACTGTAGCGCTGGCAACTTGGCCATCGTCCTTGGATCCGTCTGTGAAGATGGATCTGTGAGTGTTATACTTCGAACGTAACTGGTTGTATTCCTGTTGGAACACCAAGGGATTTGTTTCTTTTTGAGTTTGAGTTTGGTGAGGGTAAGATCGACCTGTGGTTTCACCATTTGCCATGGTGGTGAGGACAGAAGTCGGTAAGGCGCAATGATGTTGAGATCAATTTTAGCTGCAGTTATGTGTGGTTTGATCCTGATTCCAAGTGGTGGAACCAGGCTTGGCAGTTTAGGAAATAAGTTTTCGTAGAGCGGGTTGAAAACACAATTGTATGCTGGATTGGACTCATTTGAACGTAATTTAGTGATATACTGCAGTGAGAGTTTAATGCGGCGTTGTTCAAGGGAAGGTTCATTGGCCTCCGCATATAGACTGTCTACGGGAGAGGTCCTAAAAGCTCCCAGGCAGAGCCTTAGTCCTTTGTGGTGGATAGAGTCTAATTTTTCTAAATTGCTTTTGCAGGCTCCACCGTAGACAATGGAGCCATAATCTAGTTTACTGCGGACTAATGATCTGTACAGGTGAAGGAGGGTGGTCTGATCCCCTCCCCACTCTGTATTTGAAACTACTTTTAGCAAGTCTAAAGCCTTCAGGCACTTTGTTTTCAAATATTTTGTGTGTGGTAAGAATGTCAGGTGTCGGTCGAATATGAGTCCAAGGAATTTGGCCTCTTCCACTACTTTGATGGGAGTACCATCTAAAGTTAGGTCTGGATCCTTGTGTGGTTTGTATTTACGACAAAAGTGAATACAATTCGTTTTGGATTTTGAAAACTTAAAACCATTTTCATTGGCCCATTTTTGGATTTTGTTAAGGCAGAGTTGTAGCTGCCTTTCTATTGCATGCATGTTCTTACCACGACATGAAATGTTGAAGTCATCCACGAAAAGGGACCCATCAACGCAACTGTTCAGAACGTTAGTGAGGCTGTTAATTTTGATGCTAAAAAGTGTGACAGACAGGATGCTGCCTTGGGGGACGCCCTGATCTTGGTGGAAGTAGTCAGACAGTGAGGAACCCACCCGAACTTGGAATTGTCTGTTATTTAGAAACCGAGATATGAATTGAGGTAGTCTACCCCTCAATCCAAACTCGTGTAAATCTTTTAGGATACCATGTTTCCATGTTGTATCAAATGCTTTTTCTAAGTCGAAAACGATAGATACTGCATGTTGTTTGTTGACAATGGAGTTTTTGATGAATGCTTCCAGACGCACCAGATGGTCAATGGTACTTCGGGTTTTTCGGAAACCACATTGGAGATCACTGAGGAGGTTATTGGTCTCCAAGTACCAGATTAATCGGTTGTTCACCATGCGCTCCATGGTTTTGCAAACGCAGCTAGTTAGTGATATAGGACGGTAGTTTGAGGGATCAGTATGGTCGCGACCGGGTTTTGGTATAGGGATGATGATGGCATTGTGCCACGAAGGGGGGAAGTGTCCGGATGTCCAGATGTCATCAAATATATTTAGGAGTGTTTCCAAGCCTATGTCAGGGAGGTGTTTCAGGAGCTGATAATGGATTTCATCAGCTCCTGCCGCAGTGTCGTGAGCCTGTCCTAGGGCAGTACGCAATTCATGGAGGGAAAACGTTTCGTTGTAATCTTCCCCATTATCAGAGTTAAAATTGACTGGTTTCTTTTCTTGTTTGGTTTGATATTTCTGGAACTGAGGGTTATAATTTGATGAGGAGGAGTGGTTTGCCAAAGTTTCGCCAAGTTTGTTTGCAATTTCAGATTTATTTGTTAGTAGGGAGTCGCCATCTTTCAGGTGGTGAACACCTGATTTTGACCCTTTGCCCTTGATCTTTTGAATCATGTTCCACACCTTGGACATGGGTGTGCGGGAGTTGATTTTTGACACATATTTCCTCCATGAGCGGCGTTTAGTTTGTTTGAAGGTACGTTTTGCCCTGGCATTTGTCATTTTAACAGCATTCAGGTTATGCACTGTAGGATGTTGTCGGAAATATTTTTCCGCCTTCTTTCTATTTTTCCTAGCTTGTTTGCAGTTTGTATCAAACCATGGTTTGCGTATGTGCGGGTTTGCAGAGGACTTGGGAATACTTTTGTCTCCGATGGCATTTAGGACGTCTGAAAATAGTTCCATGGGGTCAGGAACATTCCTGAAGTTGTCTGGCTTAAGTTTTTCTGAACATAGGGTTTGGAATAAAGGCCAGTTGGCCTTAGTAAAATTCCATCTTGTTGATGGTGGTTCATCCGTGGGGTTGATAGGAGTAAGAATTGTTGGGAAGTGGTCGCTTCCACAAAGGTCGTCATGGACCGACCATTCGAACTCATTTAAAAGATTAGAATCTGTAAGTGATAGATCGAGAGCAGAGTATGATCCAGTGGCAGGATGGAGGTAGGTGTTTGATCCATCGTTGAAGATGCATAGATCATTATTGGAGAGAAACTCTTCAAGGATCTTTCCCTTACTATTTGTATCATTACTCCCCCATAGGGGGTTATGGCCGTTGAAGTCGCCCATGATTATGCAGGGCTTTGGGAGTTGATCGTATAAGTTCTGAAGATCTGATAGGCGGACAGTTGAGGTGGGAGGGAGATAGAGGGAACATAGTGTAAACCCTATGTTCAGAGTTATGCGGACAGCAACAGTTTGTAGGTTGGTGTTAAGTGGAACAGGGCTATGGAGGATGCCCTGCCTCACCAGGATAGAAGTGCCTCCTGGAGCTTTTACACCCGGAGGAGAAAAGGAGTGGTAGGAACTGTACCGACGGATGTCAAATTTATCAGTCCTTTTTAGGTAGGTTTCTTGGAGACAAAACGCAGATGGTTTGAAGTCTTGAATCAATAGCTGTAATTCATTATAATTATTCTTAAGTCCTCTGCAATTCCATTGGATAATGTTTTGTGGGTTCATGGTGCTTCCACTGGTGACATGTCACGTGAACGTGAGGAAGCGTTTGATGAACTCCTATTTGTGTCTGGTGGAGATGGAGTTACCTCCATATCCAGAGGGCCAAAGGAGTTATGGACCTCGATGGGGACCTCTGAGGGAGAGGTGGCCTTTGGTTTTGTGTTTGGCGGTTGTTCGAGTTGCTTTAGTCTCTCTAGCCTCTTTTTTTCCCTTTTTCTGCGCGCAGTTTCTGTCTCTGGTTTTGGCATTTGCTCTGGTGTTTGTGATTCAAAGGTTTTGACTTTTGGCGTTGGAGATGGAGTTGCTGAGATAGGCTGAGTTGTGTTGAGTTCAGTTGGCTGAGAAGACGTGACCCATGTCAGGTCGGTCTGACATGAGATGGTTGCAGTAGTAATGGTAGGACGGGAGACAGCAGCAGAGTAGGTGATGGTTGAAGGGGCTGCAGTTAGACTTGCAACCCTCTTCTTTGCTTCGTGAAAGGAGATGTTTTCTTTCTGTTTAATCTTCAGTATCTCGGATTCGCGTTTCCATACTGGGCAGAACTTGGAAGAGGCCATATGGTTACCACCGCAGTTTGAGCACTTCACTTCCTTAGTACAGTCGTTGCCCTCATGCTTGTCACCACAGCGGTAACAGACAGCAGAGGAACGACAGGACTTGGATCCATGTCCAAACTTTTGGCAGTTGTAGCACCGGAGTGGATTGGGGACATACACCTCCACACCAATGCTACAATAACCAGCTCTAATCGAGTCAGGAATGTTTGCTCGCGCGAACGTGAAGAGATAGGTGTTCGTTGGTTGAACAACACCATCCTTTTGAAGGTAAATCGTTTGACGGCTGTGACGGATTGCTGAGAGAGTTCCTTGACAATTTGTTCTTCAGTCATGTCAGACAGGCATCGAGCTCTGTCCCGTACAATGCCTCTACACGAATTAAGGGTTTTGTGTGCTGAGACAGCGACCTTGATATTTACGAATTCTTGTATTTTGAGAAGATTTAAAGATTGGTGTTTCCGGTACATTCTATCAGGAGAGAGCCAGATCGAGCTTTGTGACATTGGCAACCTCTCCGCAGATACCAGCGATACCTTTGGAGATTGCAAAAGGGTTCAATTGCAAAGGTTGCTTGTCGCGCAAGCCTCAATAATCAGGAAGCGTGGCCAGTAGTCAGGTCGGGGGGCGTACTCTCGTCAGACGAGGAATTGTCGGTATCCATATGTCTTCGTTTTGAACCGGGGTATTGGGAAGCCATGTCGTGGGTAATGTGGTTCGGCATCCCCTCTCCCCACCCACCGTGGAGTGTCAACAAGGACGATCTTATATTGCAGCGGATCTCCAAGCTGCAAAGACCAGGGATAAGGGGATGTTATACTCCAGCGAATTTGACATGAAATGCTGTAGCTGCCTACCAGATTAAAGGTCAGGATGGTTCTGTCTATGACAATCAATTGGAGACGTACAGAAATCGGAGGTCAGCATCACCAGATTGGCCAATGAGCCACCGCCTTCTGTGCATGGGTCTGCGAGGCTAGTTTGTTTCGTAGAATAGTTGTTAACATTTTGAACATGGTCAAAAGTGTTATGTAATACCACGTTTTGTATAGACATTCCATGCACAGGGCAAGGCGTGACCAGCCGATTGGTAGAATCGGGCCTATTCTACCACCCGTCTAGGCAAAGTTAGGGTCGAAGTGGTGTGTTGGATTAGTGAACACTATTGCCGGTTCCGTCATCCTCAACCACCAGACTCCCTTCCTCTGCCGACACAGGGATGCAACCCACGGCAAACGGGTTGCCCAATTTGGTCGCCTCTTACGACTAGCAATGGGGTGCTGTGGACCTATTCGACCCCGGGTCCACACAGGGGTGAAGAGCCATTGGCATTACCCAGCACCCACCACGGGGAGGTTGCTCTTCAAGGGGTGCCTCCCACATATCATCCATCGGGATGTCCTCATGACCGCCTTCAGCCATTATATATATTAAACTTTTATATTTTATCTATATAACAATGTATGGTAGGAAACTAGATCCTTTCCGAAGATCAAGAGAGCCTCTAGGCGTCAGAGCCATGCGCCAGTCGGTGACCATCACCAACAACCCCAGCAAGATAGACCAGAACCAAACGCTACTTGTTAGATTCCCAAACCTGGGTGAGAATGACCTCATCATACCAGGCATGGTTTGACTGACGTTCAACCTCACGTTGACCTCCGACAACGACAAACGCGAGCTAGTGCGGAACGTAGGTCGGGCCATCATCAAGAAAACCACTATCAAGATCAGCGGTAATGAGCTGAGCATCGACGACAGCGACGTGTTTCACTGCTACGGGGACCTCTGGAAAAGCGAGGGAGAACGCGTCAATGACGTGTACCAAGGCATCAGCAAATCGACCCGGTTGCGCGTGGGGTACGGCTTCACGGCAGACCAGCTAGACAAGATCTCGGACGGTGAAAAGGCCATCGTCCAAGCGTACGGGAACAGGTTCTGCATTCCGCTCAACTTCGAGTTGCTCACGGGAAATGCTCCGTTTTACTAGGCCGCGCTGGGTGATAGTTGAAGGGGCTGCAGTTAGACTTGCAACCCTCTTCTTTGCTTCGTGAAAGGAGATGTTTTCTTTCTGTTTAATCTTCAGTATCTCGGATTCGCGTTTCCATACTGGGCAGAACTTGGAAGAGGCCATATGGTTACCACCGCAGTTTGAGCACTTCACTTCCTTAGTACAGTCGTTGCCCTCATGCTTGTCACCACAGCGGTAACAGACAGCAGAGGAACGACAGGACTTGGATCCATGTCCAAACTTTTGGCAGTTGTAGCACCGGAGTGGATTGGGGACATACACCTCCACACCAATGCTACAATAACCAGCTCTAATCGAGTCAGGAATGTTTGCTCGCGCGAACGTGAAGAGATAGGTGTTCGTTGGTTGAACAACACCATCCTTTTTGAAGGTAAATCGTTTGACGGCTGTGACGGATTGCTGAGAGAGTTCCTTGACAATTTGTTCTTCAGTCATGTCAGACAGGCATCGAGCTCTGTCCCGTACAATGCCTCTACACGAATTAAGGGTTTTGTGTGCTGAGACAGCAACCTTGATATTTACAAATTCTTGTATTTTGAGAAGATTTAAAGATTGGTGTTTCCGGGTACATTCTATCAGGAGAGAGCCAGATCGGAGCTTTGTGACATTGGCAACCTCTCCGCAGATACCAGCGATACCTTTGGAGATTGCAAAAGGGTTCAATTGCAAAGGTTGCTTTGTCGCAAGCCCTCAATAATCAGGAAGCGTGGCCAGTAGTCAGGTCGGGGCGTACTCTCGTCAGACGAGGAATTGTCGGTATCCATATGTCTTCGTTTTGAACCGGGGTATTGGGAAGCCATGTCGTGGGTAATGTGGTTCGGCATCCCCTCTCCCCACCCACCGTGGAGTGTCAACAAGGACGATCTTATATTGCAGCGGATCTCCAAGCTGCAAAGACCAGGATAAGGGATGTTATACTCCAGCGAATTTGACATGAAATGCTGTAGCTGCCTACCAGATTAAAGGTCAGGATGGTTCTGTCTATGACAATCAATTGGAGACGTACAGAAATCGGAGGTCAGCATCACCAGATTGGCCAATGAGCCACCGCCTTCTGTGCATGGGTCTGCGAGGCTAGTTTGTTTCGTAGAATAGTTGTTAACATTTTGAACATGGTCAAAAGTGTTATGTAATACCACGTTTTGTATAGACATTCCATGCACAGGGCAAGGCGTGACCAGCCGATTGGTAGAATCGGGCCTATTCTACCACCCGTCTAGGCAAAGTTAGGGTCGAAGTGGTGTGTTGGATTAGTGAACACTATTGCCGGTTCCGTCATCCTCAACCACCAGACTCCCTTCCTCTGCCGACACAGGGATGCAACCCACGGCAAACGGGTTGCCCAATTTGGTCGCCTCTTACGACTAGCAATGGGGTGCTGTGGACCTATTCGACCCCGGGTCCACACAGGGGTGAAGAGCCATTGGCATTACCCAGCACCCACCACGGGGGAGGTTGCTCTTCAAGGGGTGCCTCCCACATATCATCCATCGGGATGTCCTCATGACCGCCTTCAGCCATTATATATATTAAACTTTTATATTTTATCTATATAACAATGTATGGTAGGAAACTAGATCCTTTCCGAAGATCAAGAGAGCCTCTAGGCGTCAGAGCCATGCGCCAGTCGGTGACCATCACCAACAACCCCAGCAAGATAGACCAGAACCAAACGCTACTTGTTAGATTCCCAAACCTGGGTGAGAATGACCTCATCATACCAGGCATGGTTTGACTGACGTTCAACCTCACGTTGACCTCCGACAACGACAAACGCGGCTAGTGCGGAACGTAGGTCGGGCCATCATCAAGAAAACCACTATCAAGATCAGCGGTAATGAGCTGAGCATCGACGACAGCGACGTGTTTCACTGCTACGGGGACCTCTTGAAAAGCGAGGGAGAATGCGTCAATGACGTGTACCAAGGCATCAGCAAATCGACCCGGTTGCGCGTGGGGTACGGCTTCACGGCAGACCAGCTAGACAAGATCTCAGACGGTGAAAAGGCCATCGTCCAAGCGTACGGGAACAGGTTCTGCATTCCGCTCAACTTCGAGTTGCTCACGGGGAAATGCTCCGTTTTACTAGGCCGCGCTGGGTGATAGGCTTGAATACGAGCTCACGTTTAACGACTACAGCAAAGTCGTGCGTACGCCTAATGGTGATGATGCCAGTTACATCATCGACAACATCTCTCTGGAGTTCGACATGGTCACTAGCCCGGAGATGGCAAGGCAGGTTCGAAACCAGTACTCGGGGAAGGTGGCCATTCTGTACGACCACATACTTAGGCATAGATCGGTCATGCGGGATAAGAGGGACACTGTGTGGAATATCAATCTGAACGTGCCGGCGCGATTGATGAAAGGTATCCTGATCGTCCCCGTGTAGGATTACGAGCCGTTCCGAAGGGACAGCGAGAGCTGGCAAGGCAGGTTCGAAGCCAGTACTCGGGGAAGGTGGCCATCCTGTACGACCACATACTTAGGCATAGATCGGTCAAGCGGGATAAGAGCGACACTGTGTGGAATATCAATCTGAACGTGCCGGCGCGATCGATGAAAGGTATCCTGATCATCCCCGTGGAGGATTACGAGCCGTTCCGAAGGGACAGCGAGATGTTTTTCAACCCCGAGATTGAAAAGGTGGAAGTGACCATCAAGGGCATGCCCAACCAGCTGTTCAGTCATGGCATGAGGGCATACCAGCAGTGGGATGAGATAAAAAAGCTACCGGCTATCAAAAAACACCCACACATAACCAAAGACCTGGACCTATCTTCCGTGCAGATCGGCGAATACCTGACCACCAAGTATGCGCTGTGGTTGGACATGCGATCCACGGATGACGATAAATTGAACGGCAGCGGTCACCGCATCGACAACGGTAGCATGGATAACAATCCAGATTACCAAGAAGGCTCAACCCGCGGGCAAGTTGAAATTATATCTGTACGGTTATTATGGACGCGCAACTTAATATAGACAATGGGAGATTCGTGCAAGCCATTTATTATTGTACACAGAGTCGACCCGGGAACATGTCTGCAGGACTGGTTGAAAGCTTATCACAACAAATTCAAGGGGGAGTCGACGCTGTTTATCCTGGACGACTGCAGTGCTAATCGTGAGATAACGAAAAAGAGAGACATGCTATCGTACCTGGCCTTCTCCGGCTGGCACGCAAAGCACAGCCTCTGGGTACTAACGCAGAAGTTCAACTCGGTGTTGAAAGACCTCAGGGAGCAGACGCGATTGGTGGCTTTATTCCACTGTAAGGACAGGGATTCGTTCGAGGAGTGTTTGAGAGAGAACGATGTGATGAATAAACATGATAGGGAATCGGTGAAGAAACAGCTCGCTGAAACTAAACATGCTAAGCTCGTGCTCAAGACCGACCAACCTGTGGCCTAAAGGGTGTTTTAGCTTAGCAATGCTTAGCAAATGCTTAGTAAAGCTTAGCAAAGCTTAGCAAAGCTTAGCAATTAATTGTTACAGTTCTATACGATGGTTGTTTTTGAAGTGCTAGTCGTGTGCAACTTAACCTTCATTTTGCTGTGTTTCACCTGCATCGAGTATTATATTATTAAAACTAAAACTTGCTTATTACATTATAAGATGGAGTGTGATGAATTGCTAGAACAACTGTTGGTGCCACAGGATCAACTGTCGCCACAGGTGAGTGACGACAAGCGAGAGAGACTGGTGGCACTGGCAGTCGGTGGTAAAGCCAAACATTACTTTGGGGACTACACTCCCGATAAAATTAACATAATGTCATCCGAAGAAATCGATAAGCTGTACGCGAGATACGAGGCTAGACTCGGGGCCGAGATGACAAAGACTATAGGATCGGCTATGACCCAGATCTACACTGGTATTGCATCGTACTTCCTTCCCATTCCCCAGGAATGTCGACTTTATCTTTGGGAGGACCTTGAGAAAGACCCTTTTATTGAACATGCCTTGAGTTCTATCAGCTGCGTGCTGTACCACAAATACGGTATGTTTTTAGCACTGGTGACGGCGGCGATTATCACAGCAAAGCATTGCCAATTTAAGGAGGGGAAAAATAATAATAATAGTATACAAGATGGATGCTGCCCAAGAAATGACACAGGAGAACCCTCCCCAGGAGAATCCACCCCAGGAGGGTTTCCCTCCCCCGGAGAATCCTACAGTCACCAGGCAGAAGAACCCTAAGAGAGTAGCTGCCGGTAAAAAAAGGTGGTCTAACCAACATAAGAGTAGCTACGCTTCACTGTGGAGCCGGGCTCCACTCCTGTTGATTGCAGGCGCAACTGCTGCCGTAGCTATCTCATGGTTATATAATAAACAACCACCCAGGGAGCCCCGGGAGGAGCCCCACAATTAGAGGTCAACCCACATATCATGTTATAAATATATATTTTTATGTCATATACATAATGATTGAGGGGAAAACGTTCGTCAACGATGCATACCACGCCACCGTGGTCGCCAGTCTAGCCGTAGGGTACGTTCGGTTGACCAAAATGGCTGCTTAAACAACCGACTATCAAGCTAGATTTCAACCTGCAGGATATGTGTATGCTCATAATTAACCTGGGTATGGCGATGGCCACCAAGGACATCCTAGTAAAACAAGGGATCCTACCGGAAAATATTTTGAAGTAAATGTAACTATATATAGGATGGCTACGATCGCCATGATGGTCGGCGGGGCGTTAGTAAACGCACTGGCATTTTCCGGGAGTAATTTCCGTACAGAGGATCGATTACATTGACGAACAACTCAGGCATGAGAACCATGCCGTTAAAACATTCCATGATGTCGACAACGCAGCGAGAGAATACTACATACTAACCGGTAAACAGCTAGAACCACTCCCTCCTAAGCCCACACTCGCTCAGTACTACACACCATCCCCGGGGCAAAAGGACCGGGAACTGGTCTTTATCGTGCTGGGCCTAGCTGTGACTGCGTTGGTTGTAAAATAATTAGACTAAGTACTCATATAAGTATACCAAAGATGAGACGCGCCCCGTACCGATGCCAATACATACTTATGGGGAAGACCGAGGCCTGCAGTAGGAGGTGCAGGACTGAGGGGTACTGTTGTTTTCATATAAAGAGAATCAACTACACGTGTTCTGTGTGTGGTGTCAGGGTGAAAGGTCACCACTACCTATGCAAAGCTCACGGAGCAAACGTAGTCAGGCATCATCTTATCTACGAGAAGAAAAAAGACTACAGAAAAGAACGTAGGCGCCTCCTCAGGATAGAGGTGTAATTAGAGATTATTTACAAGTATATAAATAATGAATAGCTGGCGAATTGAACATGTATCTATTACTGTTGCCAAGCCTCTTATTATTAACAAACTCGAAGAATTGGGACACATCAACTGTCAGATGATGATTGTTGTAAATCAGGATGTCTTCAGAGAGTATATTTTGATTGAATCAGTTGATTTACATTCATATATCAGCGACTTTCTGGAAATAATAAAACGGGAATACGACACTGAGCCAATAATCGATACGGTTATTATTGGTGAATACATTTTTTTAGTTACATTCCCGGCGGCCCAATTAGAGATTGACCTAGTTATGTGTGTACACAATGTCTACTACTCGAGAGCTCAAGCAGATTGCGAGGAAGCGAGGTGTAATTGGTTACTCTCGAATGAGGAAACTTCAGCTGTTGAGATTACTTTACATACAACCCCCTCCCACGGTAAAACAACTAAAACTCCGAGCAAAAGAGCTAGGGTTGACAGGTTATTCCCACCTGGGGAGAGCCGGGTTAGTTGCATTATTAAACGACCCCGTAGCAAAGCCCCACACTGTGAAACAACTCAAACAGGAGGCCCGCCAGTTGGGGTTAATAGGTTATTCCCGTATGAGGAAGCCACAGCTTGTAGAACTATTATGGCAAAATAGAGCTATTGACCTAGAGTTCATGTGCACTGAGTGCTCTGTAGGTAACTATCTGAGAGGCTGGTGCATGCATTTTGATAGGAAGATAGACATCGCCGATATCAAGCCTCTAATCGCTGATAAAGTCAATGAGGAACTAAACGATTTTTTGAAGTATAAAGTTTCAAATCACAGTGAAAATGTCACTCGATAAACAGCAGGTGGCTGTGGTCATTGAGTACGTTCAGCCTTACTTCCGAGGTAGACAAGAAGTCGTGACTCATACCGAGACTATAGACGAGTCAATCGATATCAGTTTTCAGCAGATACGAGAATATCTAGAACGCTATACACATAGCTAACTACGTGCCGTTCAGAGGCGGGTCGTACCTAGACTTGCCCCCCTACTACAAAGCAAAACAGGCCATGGTCAACATCAAGAATAGAGGAGACGATTGCATGAGGTTACCTATCAGGTCAGCCTTGTTTCCAGCTGACACTAATTCGAACAGGCCTTCTAGTTATCCCCAAGATGATGGGCTCATCTGGGATGGTATAACCGAACCCACCCCCATATCCCAGATCAATAAAATAGAAAAACAGAATGATATAGCCATAAACGTCTTTGGGCACGAAGGTAACACAACGATCGTGCACAGGGTCAGTCCAATGTTGGGGCAGGGGGATCGCCGCGTTATAAATATATTCATGATCCAGCGAGGTGATAAGTATCACTACACTTGGATAAAACACCTCAGCAGGCTGTTGCACGACCAGTGGAAATACAACGGGAAAAAAACACTTTTGTGTATGATGCCTGCACGGGTTCAGCCGACCCGACCTGCTGGAATCACACCGGGGGGATTGCCAAGGTGTGGGGCAGACGGCCATACGAGTCGACATGCCCAAGGAAGGCGACAATATCCTAACATTCGCAAACCACAAGAACCAGATGTCCGTGCCTTATGTCATCTTCGCCGACTTCGAAGCCTTGGTCAAACCCATTGAGGCTGCTGCCGGCAGGGCCACACACAAAACACAGGAGCACGAGGCCTGTGAGTTTGGATACGTGGTCGTCCGATGAGAGATGGGGAAACGAAAGCTCCTGTAGTGTACAGGGGTCCCGACGTGGCTGAAAAGTTTCTAAAGTGTTTGCAGGAGGAAGAGAAAAGTATTAGGAATGCACTATACACAGTCGCTCCCATGCGTATGACTCAAGCCGACCGGCTAGCTCACCTCTGCAGCACTCACTGCCATGTGTGCGATAAACCACTGAACGGTGATTCGGTGAGAGATCACTGCCACGTCACCGGTAAGTATAGAGGCGCCGTCCACAAAGCGTGTAACCTCAACCTCAGAATCACCCCCAAGACAATAAACATCCCCGTGGTCTTCCACAACTTGAGAGGGTACGACTCTCACTTGATCATGCAGGCCATCGCAAAAGTCGACGGCAACCTGACGTGCATCCCCAACAACATGGAGAGATACATCTCCTTCAGCTTGAATGGCCTGAGGTTCATCGACTCGGTTCAGTTCCTCCTGTCGTCACTCGACAGTCTGCTCAAAGCCAACGATACCTTCCCCATCACCGACAGATACACTGACGCCGAGACTCGACCCCTGCTGATGAGGAAGGGTGTGTACCCCTCGAGTACATGGATGGCTGGACCAAGTTAGCCGAGACCCGACTACCCCCCATCAACCGATTTTACAGCAACCTGACCGACTCGGCAATCACCCAAGACGATTACTCTCAGACGATAAATGTATGGAATAAACTGGGCTGTAAGAATCTGGGTGACTACCACGACCTGTACTTGAGGACAGATGTACTCCTGCTAGCCGACATGTTCGAGACGTTTAGGAGGACGTGTTTTAAGCAGTACCATCTCAACCCCGCATGGTACTACACCAGCCCAGGTCTGTCGTGGGATGCATTGTTGAAAAAGACTGGAGTTAAGTTGGAATTGCTCACCGATTACGACATGCACCTATTCATTGAGAAAGGCTTGCGAGGTGGGATTTCCATGGCTACCAAACGATACGCAAAAGCAAATAATCAAGCCAACCAATCATATTCTCTACCTCGACGCCAACAACCTGCATGGCTGGGCCATGAGCCAGTATCTACCCACAGGGGGATACAAATGGGCATCGCACGAGATCAATGTTATGAGCATCGCGGACGATTCGAGCAAAGGCTATATCCTCGAGGTGGACTTGGAATACCCCAAGGCATTACACACATCACACAACAGCTACCCCCTGGCCCCCGAACGTATGAGGGTTAACCCAGACTGGATGTCTGAGTACCACCATAACTTGTTAGGGGGGCGGGTGGCAGACGTTGAAAAACTAGTGCCCAACTTAATGAATAAGACCAAGTACATCGTTCACTATCGCAACCTACAGCTGTACCTGTCGTTGGGTATGAGGCTGACCAAAATACACAGGGTGCTCGTGTTCAACCAGAGCCCCTGGATTGAGCCCTACATTAGAATGAACACAGACCTGCGAAAGCTGGCCACCAGTGACTTTGAGAAAAACCTCTACAAGCTCATGAACAACTCGGTGTTTGGTAAGACTATGGAGAACCTGAGGAAACGTGTGACTGTGAAGCTGGTTCGGTCGAAAGAGGATGACAAGCTCAGGAGACTGATAGCCAGCCCGGCATTCAACCGGAGCAAGATATTCACCGACGATCTGGTTGCCCTACACGTGAAGAAAATCCACATCAAATTCAACCGGCCTGTTTACGTGGGGATGAGCATCCTCGATTTATCCAAACACCTGATGTACGACTTTTACTACAACGAGCTCAAGAAGCAGTACGGCGACAGGTGTGAAGTGCTGTACACGGACACTGATTCCCTGTTGATGGAGATTTGAACCGAGGACGTGTACGAGGACATGAAGAAACACCTCGATTTGTATGACACCAGCGACTACCCCAATGACCATGCCATTCACAGCACGGTAAATAAAAAGGTACTCGGTAAGATGAGTGTGCTGGCATGCCCATAGCTGAGTACATGGGCTTGAGACCCAAGATGTACTCCATCCTGAAGGCCGACAATGGTGAGATCCAAAAGGTGAGGGGGGGTTAAGAAGTACGTGGTGAAACAACATATCAAACACGCCAGATTCAAGGAAGCCCTGTTCAAGACCCGTACCTTCAGGCATAAAATGAACACGCTTAGAAGTGATGGGCATAGGATATAAGGACTGACGATAAACAAGACGTCCCTGTCGCTGATGGACACTAAGCGTTGGATAGCTATTGATGGGATCAACACGTAGGCGTACAGGCATGAGAAAACTGAACCAAGAACATAGGTGTATATATGTTGGGATGTCACAGAACCAGAGAAAGTTTGAGGCTATTTACTACAGCCCGCATGGGTACTGGAAAGGAGCTAGCGCCGTACATAAGCTGGCTAAAATGGGTACCCCCGAATGAGGCCAAAGCGTGGCTTTAAAAACAAGCCCTGTGGGAGATCTATTTACCGGCACCACGCTACGTGCCTAGAAGGAAGTTCGGTATTAACATACCCAATAGCGTTCACCAGGCCGACCTCCTGTTCCTACCCCACGACAAGAGGTACAAGTATGCCCTAACCGGCGTGGACGTGGCCAGTCGGTACAAGGAAGCCGAACCCTTGACCGCAAAAGACTCGGCCCAGGTAGCCCGCGGATTCGAACGCATGTACAAACGCAGTCCGCTGACGTGGCCCACAGAGCTGCAAGTCGACCCCGGGCGGGAGTTCATGGGTGCCGTGTCACAACTGCTAGACAAACACGATACCAAGGTCAGGCGTGGCACGGCCGGAGCCCATCGCAGCCAAGTCATAGTTGAGAGATTCAATAGGACTTTGGACGAGCGCTTATTCGGGCACCAGTATGCGAGAGAGATGGTCAACCCGGGAAAAGGATCGACGGAAAGGGTAGCGCGGCTGCCTCAGGTGGTGTCGGCTATCAACCACGAAAACACCCGTCTCACCGGCAAGAAACCAGCCGACGCTATCAAACTAAAATCAATAGTGGCAGAGTCGGCTGCACCATCACGTGGGAAGGAGAAACAGATACCTGATAGGGCCCCCGTTAGGTACCTCTACCAGCCGGGGGAACACAAAGGAGACACTCGGAACGAGCCACCGATCCGATATGGTCAGTCAAAACTTACAACATAGATAAAGTGGACATCACTTGTACTACTTGAGAGATGGGCCAGGGAGAGGTTTCGTCAGAGAGGAATTATTAGTCATACCGTACGGCACAATGTTACCCCCCAAGCAAAATATTTAATACTTACTGTTGAGTAATCCCAATAGTATCCTATTAACACGACATGTCACATGATCAGGAAAGTGCTAGTTCGCAGTCATAGCGACACTATTGTACCACCTGGGGTCGGGAAGTTAACTTGGGATTCAAAAGTAGTAGACAATGTGGGGCGAGATCTAAGGGCCTGACAAAAGCTTTATTTGTGAAATAAAGCTTTACAGAGGCTTTTGTTGGACTTGATCTCGGACCGCTATTGTATCTACTACTCGTAGTATTGTTGTTATTTTAACTGTTGGCTAAATTTTCCTACCATCGCCAGCGGCTGAAGGGATGGTGTAAATCCAGCTAGGATCCATGCAGGTGGCAACAGGAATGTAAGTCCCCATGGTTCCTAGTATGGTGATCTACCTTCAGTTGTTGGCGATCTATAGCCCGTGTTTTATACTGTATTGTCTACTTGAATTGCAATTCTTTAGCTTTCCTAACGTGTTTTATATTCATATCTGTGATTCTCTAGTATTTTTCCTGTCCATCGTCGACAGGTTTTAATCTTCCAAATGTTTTCACCTTTTTTTGCATGGATTGTTTTCGTCACGATATGGCTGAGATATTACCGATGTGACGTTAAATATGAACTCACTCACTCACTCACTCACTATATGCAGGGTTAAACTCGTTAGAAAATAGTTTTGTAATATATTGTCAAGATAATTTTATACGGCGTTGTGTAAGAGATGGCTCATCTGCCTCGACGTAGAGACTATCAACAAAATCATCCACAAAAAGTGATCGATCGATTGAATCATTTAAAACATTTGATAAACCGTTGGTACTGAATAAAGCGACAGACAAATTACTGCCTAGTGGGACACCCTGATCCGGATTATAATGATCAGACTGGGTTGAACCCACTCGGACTTTAAATTGCCTGTCGTTTAAAAACTGCGATTTAAAAAGAGGCAAACGGCCTCTCAAACCAAAATCATGTAAATCCTTCAAAATGCAATGTTTCCAGGTCGTATGATAAGCTTTCTCAAGATCAAAGAAAATTGATACAGCATGTTGTTTATTTACTATAGCATGTTTAACAAAGGATTCTAAACGTACCAAATGATCAATGGTACTTCGATTTTTCCTGAAACCACATTGAATGTTTGTTAAAAGGTTATCGATTTCACGATACCATGTTAATCTATTATTTACCTTTCGTTCGATGGTTTTACAGACACAACTGGTTAGAGATATTGGTCTGGAATAAGATGGATCAGATGGGCTACTTTTAGATCACTAAGAAATCAAAGTTAGAAAAGCCAAGAAAGATTATACAACAAAATTAGACACTCAAATAAACAATAATCATAGCTCTAAACTATGGTGGCGTTTAGTTAAAAACTATATACACGAAAAATCTGAAAGTACCTCCTTTCCTCCTATTACCCATAATAATGAAGTCTATCAAGTCCCATGCATGTTCTATTTGATTGAGGTCAGGAGGCCAGTCCATGTGGTCAATACCTTGCTGTTGCAGATAAGCAGTGACTATTCTTGTTCGGTGTGGTCTTGCATTATCATCCTGCAAAATGGGAACACGGCCGTAAAACTCATGCATAGCCTGGAGGTATGGTACTGCGATGACACTCAAAATCTCATCACGATATCGCTGACCATTGAGATTACCATTGATAACGTAAAGGTCAGTGCGTCCAGTTGCTGAAATCCTGACCCAAACCATTATGGAGCCTCCACCAAATCGGTTGTGGGTAGCAACAGTTGCATCTATGATACATTCACCTCGACGACGGAAAACCCTAGGACGACCATCATGGAAGGACAGATTAAACCTGGTGGACGAACAGCAGGTCGACGTGAACGAAGCCCCGCAGCATGCAAGCAGCGACGAACAGTATTCCCACTGATCCTGACGTTGTTGACATTCAAGTGTTCAGCTTGGAGATCCACTGTTGTCAAGAATCTGTAACGTATCCTGCCTCGCTGTAGTCACCCTTGGTCTGCCAGGTCTTCGTGCATATTCAACTGTTTCTGTGGCCTGGAACCTCGGCCACTGTCTCACTATCACGCTGTTACTCACGTTGACATGATTAGCAGTTGCCCACTGCGTCCATTCGGCTTGCATCAGCCCAACTGCCTGACCTCTTTCTGCTAACGTCAAAAAACGCCTCATGTTTAACGTCTCGCAACGTCGTAGGTCTGTGACCAAACACATCAGTAACTGGCTCCTTTTATGAAAATCTGACGACACTTTTTACGCGCAAAACATGGAATGGTGTTGTGTTTGGGCTAATGATTTTATGGCGTTTTTGTGAACAATGGGTTTTTTTACGTTTTAATGTCAAACTGTAAACATTTATCCTAACCTTAATTGAGTAAACATTTTTAAATCTTTTGTCTGTGAGTTTGGTGAACAATTGTTTGCATGAATAAAAAAAGAAATGTATCGTT
This sequence comes from Haliotis rubra, assembly GCF_003918875.1. Taxonomy (NCBI): domain Eukaryota; kingdom Metazoa; phylum Mollusca; class Gastropoda; order Lepetellida; family Haliotidae; genus Haliotis; species Haliotis rubra. The sequence goes on along the minus strand of NW_025767140.1, from coordinate 152,799 downwards.
ATCTTCAGTAATGACGATATTTTAACATATATTCCTAAATATTGCTATATAGAACCTTGACCCTTCAAAAATGGAACTAGTATATTATAATATATTCCAATTAGGCTTGTTTGCCCATCCTTTTCTTTCTTCTTGAATGGAATAAAATATGTTTAAACGAGATGGATCAGTATGATCCCGGCTAGGTTTGGAATAAGGACTACAATGACATTATGCCACGAATGTGGTAAATTCACTGAAGTCCATATGTAATCAAATATTTCCAAAAGATTTCCAGAGAAGAATCAGGAAAATGCTTCAAGAGCTGATAGTGAATATTATCAGCCCCTGTTGCTGTGTCATGAGCTTGCTCAAGGGCAGTATGGAGCTCGTGTAACGAAAATAATTCGTTATAATCTTCGCCATTATCCAATTTAGAATTTATTCTTTTCTTCTCCTCTTGTTTCTGATATTTTTTAAGCTCGGGGTAATAATTTGACGAAGAAGAATGCATGGCGAGGTTTTCACCAAGTTTAATCGCAATGTCAGCTTTATCAGTTAATAAATTGTCACCGTCTTTATGATGCCGAACAGTAGCTTTTGAGCCTTTGTCTTTTATTCTTTGAACCATGTTCCACACCTTTGAAATCGGTATAGGGAACTAATTTGGAAACATAGTTTCTCCAAGACTGACGCTTATTCTGTTTAAATGTGCGTTGAGCCATTTATAATTGTAACTATATCTAAATTATGGACTGAAGGATATCGGCGAAAGTATTTTTCAGCTTTCTTCCTACTCTTTTTGGCCTGTAGTCATTAATATAAATCTGAGGGGTGCTTCTCACTATATATTAGACATAGCTTCTTTTCCGGGAATAACCGCATTTGATGTTTTTGTTTGCTCCCAGGTTTTACTTTTTGTAAGTAAGACCTATTTCCCGGTTTTACTTTTTGTAAGTAAGACCTCTTCCCACGTTTCACTTTTTGTAAGTAACTCTATATTAACATCAACATTCAAATTCACATTATAAAGTATTACCAGAAAATATTGAGAATTTTAGGAATATGTTTAATTGGATTTCTAGTATAAACAGCTATCAAGTGCTTGGTTTCATTCAAGAGAGACAACTCCGTTAATCCCTTTTCATTAGTTTGGGAAGAGTTATCCCCCTTTGTTTACTTGCTAGCAGACGACATTTTCAGTGATCCTCAGAATGCATGATTTAGAGAAGAGGAAGTTGATTTTAGAGTATTATAACAAGGACATCAGATCAGCTAAAGTGATTTCAAGTGGAACAGGCATCCCTTTGTCCACTGTTTATCGTGTTTTTAAAAATATTGCAAATGGATATGGCATTGAGCGACAGGGAGGCGCAGGTAGGCCCAGAAAATTGACTGTCGGGGACAGGAGGCGGCTTGGTATTCTTGTTTCTTAAAACAAAGGAAGGAGTTTAGAAAACCTAAGGCTGGATGTGATTGATAGAGGAACTGTGGCTGTCTGTAAGGAGACAATTAGAACTGAGTTGCATGCAATGGGTTGACAGAAAAGTCGAGGAATTCCATCACCGATCATGAAACCTGAACAAAAGGAGCGAAGGTTGAACTGGTGCTTTCAGCATAGAAATTTAATTGGGACAATGTGATTTTCTCAGATGAAAGTTCTGTGTGGCTGTTTCCTAGTACACTGAAATTCTGGACCAAACAAACTGAAAACCCTTTATATCAGCGCCCAAAGTACAGTCCGAAATTTAACGTGTTGGGCGGCATATCTGTGTTAGGAGCAACGCCCCTCTGTGTATTTGAAGGGAATATGAACAGTGAGCGGTACACAGATATTCTCGAGGGACATTTACTTCCATCTGCTCACGTGTTCTACCGACATTTTTGGATTTTCCAGCAGGACAACGACCCAAAACATCGTTCAAAGTATTCACAGGCCTGGTTTCGGACCCAGAATATGACATTATTAGATTGGCCAAGCTATAGCCCTGACCTAAATCCAATAGAAAATGTTTGGGGACTTATGAAGGAAAGTGTCAATAAGAAAAATCTGACAAATATTGCTGAAATGAAAGAAGAGGTGGTCCGATATTGGGACAGCATGGACCACGACTTTCTAACTTCTTTGATCAGTAGTATGCCCCGCCGCATTGAAGCCTGCATTACTACCCATGGTGACTTGACAAAATACTAAATGTTCACCTGCCTTTGAATCTGGAGTTATGTTCTGCTAATATTCACATTTAATACGTGAGTAATGAGTGAACAAATATATAAAATTACAATCTTTAAATTCTCAATAATTTCTGGTTGTACGTATGTGTGTTTGAAATCAATTGAAAAATATCGTCAAAGATCAACTCTTATTTGCAAATATTTACCCTAGCAGGAATGGAACCGCATCTATCAGGTTATTAAGCGGACGCCTTACCTCAGTGCCACAGGGCCGTCAAAAAAGCCGGTTTTGAATTATCTATTTATAGTTAGGACTACTGTCATTAAATTGATTTTACTAGCGCTTTAGTTACTGTTATGTAGCTTCATTACATGATCATCTAATCATTATGGCGGTTGATATGTATAATAAAGCACTCCTCCTCGGTTATGGTTGGGAAAGTAAGCCCTCGACCATCGGGTGGAGAGAAGTAAGACCTCGAGCGCTACACGCTCTCTCTCGGTCTTACTTCTCCCCACCCTCCGGTCTCGGGTCTTACTTTCCCAACCATAACCTCGGAGTCGTGCTTTATCCTACACGTAAACCATGGTTCTCAAAACAAGAATATAACCTAGTATGAAGTTACAAATATAACAGTATGGCCTCGAAACGAATCGTATTATGTTGTCAGAACATCTCCTTGCTGCAGACCATGATGTGGAAGAATACTTCACGACAACTACAGCCTATTTCACAATCAGTTACTGGGGACGTTTCTTCGCGTGTTTTTCCTAACACCAGGACAGGTTTGAATGGAAGGCTACTGAGGGTGGCGATATTACCGGTATATGCAACCGAGTAAACCTGTCTTATGCAAGACCATAACCATACTACCTCAATGTATTATTTATACGTCATATGTTACATGATCCTTTGAGTACGATCCTTGTTGTAAATGCTTCATTAACCTGTATCAAAGAGGTCGTCATTATTCCTGCTTGAAGAAGAAATTAACACTTCAAATGTTTTGTACTGAGGATAAAAAAAATGATCAAACACTCTATTTGCAAGAGTTAATACTGTATTCATTTACACTACTTAAACAATGTTGCCTGAATTAATTCTCTCGTGTCATCATTTTCAGTGGTTTACCTGCAAGATACACAATGAAACTATATCTGGTTTGTGCTACAAACTCATAACGTATCTCTCAACAGTGTACAACTTCAGGTAATGTTTACATTTGCTTGAATACTAAATCATTCATAAACAGTTTAATTCGTAATTTCACTCAGTGAAGTCGCGTCTGAAACTAAAGAAGCATGCAATGCTTGACTTCAGCGCCGTATATGGTGCCCAGTCACTTAAAGATATGTTTGTCTAAGGAAACACGCATACATCGAATATATTATTGAGAAAATATTATATGGAGTCACCACACATTGGATCAGAGTATGGAGATTATAAATATTCAAGTTCATCTCGTTGCGTTTTTTCGCTTTGACAAAACTATTCCATATGTTATAAATATCCTAGGTTACTGGAAGTCTGGAAGAGAAGAATAACGTATGTATACACATCGTCAAAACTATTGCACAACTAAATGTGAAATTCCGAAACAATGCGTGAACGTGCTACCGATCAGAAGGTCTTGACAGACTTCACATTGAAGCAGATGAAATGTTCTCTTAAAAACGGCAGCATTAAACTTTCTTTGCAATATATTACAAATACGTATTGCAATAAATCCAATCAAGCATACAGTGGACCTTAAAATTAAACTCACTCAATCACACAGAAGATCTTACTTTGGAAAGAACTTTAGTAGTGAAATGCCTTGATGTCCCATACCTGAAAACCAAATATGGTGGATCATTTGTATGCACCAACCAGGGATGACATGTAGAGCTGTTGGATCAGTGTTGAACGTTAATCACACAGTACTCAGGCGGCTTACTCACAAACACAACATGACTAGAAAGACTCCGCAAAAGACTAGTGCCAGAGAAGCCCCAGTCCTTGTATGCCAGGCAAGACGTCAACTTCAAAGTGTACTGTCCTATCCAAAAGGTGGACAGTTTTTTTCTGAATAGAGTTGTGTCCCTTAGTTGTGACAGGATCCAGTCATTGATTCACTTTTTGTTCTTCGAAACAACAGTTTGTTTGATGTTCTGTAACACATTTCACTCTTTTGGGCTTTCTTCCACGAGCATACTTGGCTATCCAGTGTGCAAAACATAGTGGCTGTGCAATACTTTTGACGCTCTGTATATATCGCATACTACTTCTACCAGTTTTAAGGTTAAGACAAGTGCAATGACAATACCACACAATGTTTTCCAGTTATATATTCGTTGAACCTGAAGACAGGTCGTGGGGAGTACATAAAAATGACTCATGGGACGGAATCATAGGGCTGCTTGTAAATGAGGTAAGTATTGTGTCGTAGTTTACAAGAATACACGTTAAATCAATGCGATCAAAAAAGAAACGCAGTAATGTAGTAAGGTGAATGAGAGTTGAGCATATTTATTTCCCGAACACATATGTATTTTTGACAATCAGAAAGTATCACTATATCATTCATGAATATGCATTGTCTTTTATAAAGTGATAGAGTGTAACCTACGTTTCATTTGGGATTAAACATTTCTCAGTAAGGGGCCGTTCATAATTTATGGCTAGGGAGGTTGAAGATGATTTTTATGGAGAAGCATGTACAATGTGAGTGACTCCCCTTAAAATTAATTATGTACAAAGTAAGTGACAACCCCGCCCCCCTGCATGCCATGTACAAGATGAATCCCGAATAGGATCCAAACACACACACCCCACCCCACCCCCACCCACCCCCACACCCAAAATACAAGATTCTGTACTTTATTGTAATCCCAAATATACATTATGTGGCTCAGGTACAATATATAACTGTTAAATAAAAGTGAAGAAATAAACTGACACAGACACTAATTAGCTTTGTTTTCGCCCCATTTCAGAGTGTTGATATGTCGGCAGTGCCCTATGCAAGAAACCGTCTTAGGTCAAACTACGTCACATACATGTATCCGATCAGTTACACTTATACTGATATCCTCTACAAGAAACCAGATTCCAGCGTCCAGTGGACAGTACTCCTATCCTGCTTCAAGTGGCAGGTATATGTATGTGGTATAGCAGTACTTGTTGGAGTTGCCGCTCTGTTCCTTATATTCAAGGGAATCACTGCCTATTCAAGTGGACGAAACTTCCTGGACAGGCAACAGACAATAGAGACAATAATGTCGACCATCGGAGTTACGTGCAATCAAGGTAATATATTTTGTTCTATGCTGTTCAGGTTTGTTTACCTGTAACTAAAGCGACAAAACCATTTGAACATCCACACGCAACCAAAAAGACACGACTTACTATTCAAACTGCATCATGGTCACGTGCATGAATTACCACCAAACATTACTAATACCAGTAGGGTGAGCGTATCCTGCCTAAACCGGTGGTATCCGTCATAATCTACATGCATGTTTCATGTTATACCTTGTACCTGTAGATTCAGTTAGGGTCGGTGGCGTGCTGTATTTTAGTCAGAGAGGTTTCCACTGTGTTCTGGCTCGCAGAATATAACAGAACGATTTCCCTTAATGTAGAATTTACAAGCATCTTATTATCGGCTATGTAAGGGAGCTGGCTATTGCTTTTCATCTCACACTACATCTCAAGCCATTAGAACACCAGCATCATATTTGCTGATCATTTTTCCCTGGTCACTCTCTGCTTAGCCCTTTCTTCCAAGCTTGATAATTGTTTCTAACTGGTGAATCATTGGATTTAATGCCATATTACCGTTATTGCTTGAGACTGATGTCAAGAAAATGTTTGAGCATGTTCCTGGTTGAAATTGTTTTTATTAGGGTTTGGCCTTGCTTTGGCTCTGAAACAATTATAATTAGAAAGACAATAATTATCTATGGAACCAAAAATTCAGAATATGCAACAAGAAATTGAAGCTGAGAAAGAGAAAGAAACATTGACATTTCAAGCTGAAAAAGAAAGAGGAAATGTAGAATTTCAGATTAAGGAGAAACGAATTGATTAACAAAATAGTCCCTCTCACAGGTGATAGACTCTTTGATCTTAGGAAGACGATTAGACATATTGTACCTTTTACTGAATGTGATGTTCAAGAGGTTTTCTTACATTTTGAAAACATGGCTAACAATGAAATGACCTGGGAATCAGGGAAACAGCTCAATAAGTATATTCTGCCCTATCTATCTACAATATGAGACGGTTGACTTTGCTTCCTGATTTTAAGCAATGTGTCAGGAGATATTCGAACATATCGTGAAGAGCAGAAATTTGATTAGTTGCGCTAGGCTGCTTCTTTGGCGGGCGAGTGTTCTCTCCTATATGTGTATGGGTTTTTTTCGAGTGCACCTGTCCTTTTCTTTGAATTTGTATACTGACTTGGTGTCTGGGTTTTGAAGGTGGGGGTTGTAGAAACACTCCCTAGCAAAGATGTGCTTTCAAATGTGCTTATTGTAAATGATTTGGCATGGCGGAAATGTGTGGCCTCGCACTTCGGAGAGTACTGCAAATCCTTCAAAAAAGGAGTTCGAGGAATTGTTTTCTTCCTTTGCTATTACTCGTGCAAACGTTGGGCAAATGTCTTCCAAGACTGATTCCAGTTAATACTTGGTTGACACATTTCACAGATCGTTCTCTTTATTTGCGAGGGGGAGGAGTACTAAATGTCCTGACACCATTTCTGAGCAGGGGTCATTTGGTTAGGTGCAGGCAGAAGACCCATAAGTTCTTGCCAATAGAGCACTCTCTTTCAACAAATAGCATTTTGATTACACAATGTCATATAGAAAGTGGTCAAATGAAACAACACGTATTCAATGGGAATTTGAAAGAACTGTCTGATGAATGTCTCCACTCATTATCAGTAGGTACATGTACATCTGGCGGCATATCAAAATGCTATTTGTAACATATGTTATATTTGGGATTACACTTTCTTAGTAAAGTAGAGATTCTTGTCCTTTTGTTGGGTTGAGTCCCATCCAGGATTCGAACCCACACCATCAGAGTCAGGCACCTAATAGCCAGCATACAAAGTCAGCCGCCCAACTCGCTCAGTCACTGCAACATCCACTGGCTGAGCGGGTTATAGGCAGCTGACTTTGTGTACTGGCGATTAGGTGCCTGACTCTGAGAGTGTGGGTTCGAATGTGGGGACTTAACCCAACAAAATACAACAACAATCTGTACTTAACTAAGAAAGTTAAATTTCCCATCGAATACGTGTTGTGGTTTTGGCAAAAGAAACATTGACAGATCATTTGGATGTAAGCGTAACTTGTGACAAAATTGATGTGGCTGAAGCTGCCATGTGTGTCAAAGGGTTGGGAAACCAAATCAGAAAATACCAACTGCACCATTGAAATTCATTCCAGCAGAGCCATTATTTACTGTGTTGCTCGTTCGCCTAAATCTAAGTCAGGCAGCAGGTACGTGCTTACCATCGGGCACTTCCACAAAAATTCCAGAGGCTATCCATTTACGGAAAATGATGGCATTGTCATTGTCAAGGCTTAAATTTACTTGCTGGTTTGCCTGAGACTCTTCGCCAAACAGTGAGATCAAGGCATCAAATCCTTGTCAGGTGTATTGCAACAGGTTATAACTCAGGTAAAGTCCAGAGCTTAAGATGTTTGAGAGCATGTGATGGACTTTTAAGCATGTGATGGACTTACTGTTTTAAGACTGAAAAGGACTGGGATGAAGGCATTTATTTGTTCGTGGATCTTTAAAGCATTGGAAGGTGCAATCGTTTAATAATGAAACACATTTGCTGGATTATGATTATGTAGGTGACACTGTGCCCGTGAAACAATCAAGCTTGAACCCTTGAAGAAGGAGATTCAATACGTGAAAGACAAATACATTATTGAACCAAGTCAAAGTGTCTCGGGCCCTCTTTGAATTATTGTGATGACGTCTGATTGAGGTTATAGATGCTGTACGAAGAGGAAACGAGAGAACACTGTTTCTAAAACTGACTCTAACTCATTACCACGAACTGGTGATTCCAGCAAAGGAATCAGTAAAGCCATGTACGAATGCAAGTTTGACTTTAATTAAGGGTATTAGCAGATTCCATTAATGAGCAGGATTACAGCTATTGTGACCCAAGATGAACTTTATAGATACAAAGTTATGTCATTTGGGAACGTTCCAGCTACCTTCCTGCATTTCATCAAGGACATTACCAGCAATCTGGTGGGTTTTGCACCTACAATGATGATACTATGACTGTCCATTAGCAAACTAGGAATTTGCAAAGGCAATTTGTAGGTCCTGGCAAAGTCAGGTACAGCCAGCTCAAACAAAGGTGGAATATGTTTCAAAATTGTCAGTTCTCAAAAAGAAAAAGGAACTTTTGACCTTTCTAGGAATGGGTGGCACTTGTGGCAGGTCCTCTCACTAATCAAGATTATGAACTTGCCCGATACTGGCGAGATCAAATCAGAGAGGTATCATTACTAAAGAAGTGTGAATATTCTTAAACTTAAAAATTAATTCATCAAAGAATCCCGTTAATAATAATATCACACAATGACACTTCAGTTCCTTCAAGAGAAATATGAAAAGCAATGTTTTAGTTCTGATAACAACCTGATCATTTATTTCTTGAATACAAGAGTGCATACAAAACTGGTTCCAGGTTCATCGCTACTGCCAAACACAACGTCTCAGCGGATCCTGCTCAGCTTCTGGTGGTTGTTTTGCATTGCTATATTGTCAGTGTATTCCGGAAATCTCATTGCCAAACTTGCTGTGACCAATGACAGTGTCCCATTCTCTGGTATTGATAATCTGCTTGACAGTGGGTATGATATTGGAGTTAGTGATGGTTCAAACGCAGCGGTGATCTTGGGGGTAAGAATTGAATCATGAATCCAAATTTTTGTTGAACCTAAGTGTACTTCAAAATGTAGTCAACACTCATAAAGATTATTGATTTGATCTGTTATAAACTATGCTTCTTTAAATTACGTCAGTGCGTGTCTTTTGTTGCAGGAGTCGAATGACGCAGTTTATGCTGAGATTTGGAGAAAGAGTAATCTCCACCGATCTGACAACAAAGAGTACCATGCCACACGACTGGCTAAAGGGCGATATGCTTACTTCACGGATCGTATTACTATAAACAGCTACATGATGGAAATAGGAGGCATGGCACATACAAAGGAACAGTCATTTCAGACAATATCTTCGCTGATTATACCAAAGCACTCTACCTTGGCATTGTTGATGGATCTAGAGTGAGTACACGTATTGACGTGTGGTTTGTTTCACGTCAGGGATTCACATTCGCGAGATTCTGAAAATCTTAGAGGAATCAGAAACATCTAAAACATGGAAAGGCAGTGGATGCTGATATCCTCACTATTTAGAGATATATGAAACAGTTTGCTATCCATTCATATCTTTATCATTGCCTAGTCTGTCTTATTTATCACGTTTATCAATCGTTTTTGTCTGCATAATTACAGGCTCATGTTCTTGGTGGAGCGTGGGATTATGGATCAGTGGTATGAAAGAACCACCAAGAAAAAATCTTCATCAATGGAGGACGAACACAATGGTCTGGAAACAAAGGATCTTTTCACAGCACTGGTTGTTGCCGCGTGTGGTGTCGGACTAGCAGCCGTTGTTCTACTATTGGAGATATGTAAATCTAAAGTACTAACTTGATATGATCCACGATCTTGACACTCAAGACTGAAAGAGCACTTGAAGGAGACAATAAGTTACTAAAACCGGGGACATGCTATCGTTGCAATGACCTGTGACTACTGAATAAGTGCATACACTCCACTCCTTTTGGGCATGCTCAGATTACACATATCAACATGTACGCAATCTGCTGTATAAGTTGTTTTAATGTATGTACAAGGTGTTTGAAAAATGTTTAATCTGGTCAGAACGCTCGCTTGTAGTTTTTATTCTATAGACCCGTTAAAGTCCGGCTTAGAATTGATCTTCAGTAACCCATGCTTGTCATAAGAGGCGACTGACGGGATCGGGTGGTCAGGCTCACTCACTGGGTTGGCACAAGTCATCGTATCCCAGTTACGTAAAACGATGTTCATGCTGTTGATCACTGGAATGTCTGGTCCAGACTCGATTATTTACAGACCGCCACCATATAGCTGGAATATTGCTGAATGCGGCGTAAGACTAAACTCACTCACTAATCACTCGTCTGTTTCAACCTGTCAAAACCACAAGCAAAAACAATCTTTGCTGACTTTCAACAATATTCATGTTTACCATCGGTGCTGTTACCTCCTTTGTCCATTATCTATCAGTGCTTGATTACCTATCAGGATTGCTTAGCACTCTTAACCAGTCAATTATACTATGTACATAATGTCAGGAGAAATACTTATTTGCAGTGTAAGTGGTCCAGACAAGGCGTGGCAATGTACTGTACACAGCTACGCTCAAACTGAAATTAATCATCATTAGTACTCAACTCAATTGAAACATCGTATAGGCGTGTGAAGATATATTTCCTTTGTGATGATCAGTAATTGGTATAAATCCTGAACCGAATTAAATAACTGTTTATTGTACAGTTTTTGTGGCTTGAACATCCGATCCAGATAGACGGTATGTCAGCAATGTCAACATACATTTTGTGTAAATGCTATAACTATTGTGTCTTGTCATGTTACATTTTGACGATCTGCAGTGTTGATAAACAGGCGATAAATATAGAAATGGCAAGTCATATAGATGCCAACGTCTATATTCTTTCAGTGCGACTGTTCCGGATATTTGTTCCGAACATTTTATTCTCACATTCAAAGACTGTACAAGACAGATTGTACGCAGCAGCGCCTTTCTCTCAATAAGTTCATGATAAATATATATCCGATGTGTGTTGATTAAAGACAAAAGTTCACTATGTGGTATTACGTAAATATAATGTATAAAGTCAATGAACTACGTTTGGTATGTTGACGTCTTAGTGCATGCAGGTGACCAGTTTTTTCTCCCTACTTGAACTAGCCAAGTAACATTCACTTCAGTTTGCTGGTGTTTATGTTTCGTCGTCTTACATACAGCTGGGGAGATGTCAGAGACGAAAACAGTGGTGCGGTAAATCCCAAATGTATAGGTTGTGTTGTGGCAGATAATGATCACTGATAAAGTTATTATACTATTAGGACAATATTAGGTCTGCTATATATGACAAATGTTCAGATCACGATGACGCACAATAAAATGGCGCCGAAATTACCATCAAATCTGTCTCCTCACCTCGTACAAGCATATGGTTTTTTTAAATCTAGAATCCCCATTTTAGGTAGACCAGGAGTAACATTTATCATGTTGCTGGTCCAGTATGGGGTAATTTATTGGCAATTTACTGTCCCTTGTTATCCCAAGTCATCTATCCTAGATTGCATACGCCTAGCAAAAGAAACGTACATTGTGAAAGACATAAACAAATATAGAAACCTTTTGACTGCACAGGTTGGTTAGTTGGTTTAAAGCAGCACAATATTCTAGCAATATGGCGGTGGTCTGTAAATAATCAAGACTGGACCGCACTTCTGCACAGGACAGAAAAGGTAATGTTATTTTGTTCAATTGGTCTTAGTAAACAGGCAATGGCCTACCACAATATCAAGTTTAATGTTTTCTAAATCTGCTTCAACCAGAAACGATTCAAGGCTATTATAGAAATTGTCTATGATATCCTCCCTCTCCGACTCCTTCCTTGCAGCAAGAGCTACTTCCAAAACGGTATGAATCCAACACTTCTGTGCTCGAACAAATGCCTGAGCAAATGCCTTCCGGTGATCGGCGGAATACAAATCCTTCAATTGTCGCCATTGAGATAGGAAAACAGACTCATGGCGCCTGACATCGACTGACATCATCCGCAGTCCTGCCTTGTAGACATCAGACTTAATGTTATTTGTCTCTCCAACGAAGTCGTCCAGATTCCTGAAATAGACATTTAAAGTGGCCAGTTCATATTCCTTCTGCGTAATTTTTCCTGCATTGCGAAAATATCTCCAGATTTGAGTCATTTGTCTGTGAAGGTCCTCATAAGAGTTATAATCGTTTTCCTGCTGGCTTCCTTCCTTCATCATTGCTGACGCCGTCACCAGCATTATTCCACCGTGTCGGAGCTCCTTTGCTCTAATCAAGAGGAAACGATTCCAGTCTTCTTCTGCCCTCTTTCTTGCCATTTCAGCCTCTTCTTTTGTAGCATCTGGGAAATGACTCAATGAATCTTTGAAGGGAACCATCTCCTGTGACAAGAAGTGAACTCCCATCAAACAAAGTATAATGTCCATCGTCTCAGATTTCACACAATGCTCGAAGAAGCTGGTACCAGTGGCAAACAAGTACACGTTTCCCAGGTCTTGCAAACAGCAACCCTTCCTGTCCGGTTTTAACCCATGGAGTCGACTGAAAAGTGAGTTGAAGTCGTTAATGGCTTGGTCCTCGTATATTACAGTCACTGATACATCCTGGCCATGTTTAGTGCGCAAAAACAGTATGATATCTCGTATGAAGCCCATTGAGGTTGCTCCGTCGGCTGAGCCATAGTCGCCAATGGTGACATGGCGGGTAATGGGGTCAACCGGAAGTGTATCAAGAAGCCGGAAGAAGGTTTCTCTGTCAGAGTTCAATAAAGAGATGCATTCGTGTGCCATATTGTCGCCATAGTAACCGGTTCCAGTTTTTCCGTAAGGACGATGGCTATGAGAATGGGACATTTTAGTGTATACGCTTCCTGAAAAAGAAATAACACATACACATTAGTATGAGGGAAGATTAACAAGACCGAAGACATTCTAAACAACATTTTGTTGAAAAATATTTTTTTCAATGTTAAGGGCTAATATATAATCCTTCTACAAGTAGTACAATCATCAAGTTGACAATAAACATTTTGTAATCGTTTTTCTCAATATCAAAAACATTTATATGTTTCCTTTACCACGTGTATGAACAACTGTCACATGGCAATCTTGTTAGGTCGCCATATTGTCATCTGGCTTTTTTTCTGTCTTTTAGCGACGCACTGAATATGCCAGTTATTGTCAGACATTAACGCATCAGAGCATTCAACTGTGGTAAGACGTCACGCAATGAGACAGGTCAAAATGCAGGCCACGAACCCACAATGACGCCTGTTACGACAACCACGGGATACTGGAATCACTCCTCTTTTGACAATACTATCAGTTGTATCACAGAAAAAACATTTCTCGAGAGTGGCACAGGTCATAGATGTTTACAACATGGACGATACTTGCTGACATGGGTGTTGCACTGATAATCTAGACAAGAACCAAGACGAATCGGGGGTTCGAAGTGGAGATGAGTATATCGTTGTTACTCATACAAAGGGAGCATCCTATAATAAGACAAAACTATTGAACACAAGTGTGAGAAGTCAAATAGACGTACTGTACTCTTTGCAAGTGAAATAAGTAATCAGTGCAATGTATATAGTGTGTGAATGGGGTATCCATGTTAAACTGAAGCATTCCATCGTTATTTGTCAGCACATGCACATGCAAGCATGCGCACCGGAATACAAGTGAAAACATTCTTGAATTCTAATCTTGAAACCAAATATTTTCCAAAGCTCACTTCACTTATCGCAATGTAATTTAGAGAAACATAGTAAATCAATGAATCTGGAACATTAAAGTCAACTGGGTTTGTGCGATGAGGTAGAGTGCCGCGCTGGACGTGATTAATGAAAATATGAAATACGAACGTAAATGTAACATGAGTTAATATATATGTTGCAGTATACGATATAGTATCACTGAAGACAGCTGTCCAGGTCAGTCTGACTCGTCACAGAGAACTAAAGGTTTCTTCCACTTGACCAACATAATAACACTGACCCAGCATTTGAGCACTTTTTTCATTATGCGCCAATAAACAACACATGAACAACCAAAAACTAGGAATGGTGAACTATACCATTCCCAACGAAGGAAAAGAAACGTGACCGCCCTTCCTCCTGCCTTCGGGAGAAAAACAAATCAGTTGAACATAACCTGACAATGTTCATCAAAAGGTAATGTCTTTGGCAATATTATGTGTAAGTGATGAATTATATCAAGTAACGAACAGTCATTAAGTCAAGTCCCACTCGCCAAATCGTTGCCACGTCACACTGGCTGGGCGCAAGTACGCTGAGATCGCCTCGAAGGTATGGATATGTCTGCCACAGTCTCTTGACTAGAGGACAGGTCGTACACTCCAGGTGGGTCACAGATGGGAAGCTTTGCAGACTGGGAATGAGCGAAACCTTGAATATTGTCACGTTCAGTCAAGCCTCTGATTTGGTCATTATAGTGCAGGGACTTGTGTAATTCCGTGGGAATTTCATGTTAATTTTTGGAACCAATACTAATTGTAACCACTATTGTGTATGGATTCAGGAAAAAAATGATTCCATTTTTTCTGTTTGCTATAAGTGTCATTGTGGGGTGATTGAATATGAGCTCCCAGAAAATCCTTGCGACACCATTTCGAGAAAAACATGTTTTCATAAACCTATCACACTAAAGTCATGTAGCATATCAAAAGGCTGCTTATGATGCATGATATAGAAATAACCAAATAATATGCTTCTAATTTCAATTTGGTGACATAAAATATGACATAATCACATATATTAATTAACTGATTATGACGTGGAATTCATTGCCTGATGGAGCTGTTAACGCTATTTCCCTGAATCAATTTATAAACATGATAAACACAACAGAAACTCACAATTACTTTGATTTGAATTATGAAACTAGATTTTGTCAAATTATTCATTGTCGCCTCAAGCTCGGCTGTAGTGATCTAAACGCAGACAGATATAATCGGCATATATCGGACACACCCAGGTGCTCATGTGGTTATTATAACGAATACGTTATTCACTACCTTTTTACATGTGGGAACTATCAAAATTTAAGAACTGTGTATTTTTATATTCAAGGATATGATGTTAAAACTACTTTATACCGCAACGGCGCATTGAATAACTCAACTAATAGTGACATTCTTAGCTCATTACCGCTTCCAGTGATTATCCCCTCAACATTACTGAAAGGCAAAAGAAACGTCGTTATATTAGAAATGACGTTTGAGTATCAATGGAGTATTTGAACCTATTTTTTTAAATATACACCAGAAGTCAAGTTTGAGGAAACATGAATCGTGGTCGTATAGCCTGCATTGCCCAATAAAGTATTGTTTGAGATTGAAGTTAGAAATGTTTTGTTTTTTGGAGAGGGAAAAGTTCCCACAAACACAACATTGAAATCAAGATGCACATGCATCATTAATGCATTCAGGCATAAATTGCCGGCTTGAATGGCAATCGTTCATTTGTTTTCTGAACACAGCAGCTATGACTAGGTTAACGAGAGATCAACCACAACAAGCTATTGGACGTCTGCACGCTGGTCAACATGCTTGAGTCATTGCTAATGACTTCAGTTGCAGCGTACGAACGATAGAACGTCTTAGAGTGCGATACAACGTCACCAGCAGCACTGATGACCGTCCACGTAGTGGTCAACCCCGTGTAACAACACGTCGCCAGGATCGTCATATCGTCCATCAACACGTGCAAGACCTATTCGCAAGGGCCAGAGAAACAGCTTGGGTGACCATAGGAAACCACCAGCGACCAGTCAGTGACCTACCATTCGGCGACGTCTCCAAGCCAGGAACCTGTTTTGTCGATGTCCTGCCAGGAGACCCATATTCACCCAACGTCACCGCCGGGAACGTATCCAAGTGGACACAACAGCGGCAAAACTGTCGTGGGGGACAATGGAGAGGGGTTATCTTCTCTGATGAAAGTCGGTACTGCATTTCAGTGGCGTATTATTTTAAAAAAATAGGTTCAAATGTTCCATTGATACTTAAATGTCATTTCCAATATTACGACATTTCTTTTGCCTTTCAGTATATATATTCAGTGTAAAACAAAAATGTTATATAACGTGATATTCTGCGGCAGCCCATTTCGTTGGTTAATGTGACTACCAGTACAGTCAGAATTGACACACTGACACTCGTGTCTGGGTAATTGGTTTCAACATATTTTTATTCCTGAAAGAATCTGGTTTGGTAAACAAGCAAAGCTTTGCTTTTGTGAATACCTCACCAGTACAAATATAACACAAACAGAACACACAAGAACTAGACAAAAGACAGAATGAAATAGACAAACTCAAAATCTAAAATCGGAACATCGTATGTGCATTGAGAACAACGCACCCGCAGTTATGTTTAATTACTTTTTGTTAAGATAATTGTTATTTATTATTTCGTTTAGACCGTATTATCGAAACGTTTAGTCTTGCAAATGAATTGGTGGAGAGACTCTAAAATCTTCTTATTTTCTTTGTTGGTAGTTGGCGGTGTTCCGTATAACACAGTTTGGAGGCTGTGACCACTTATATAAAAGTATGCATTATTTCTGATGGCAGTATATAATTTACATGTACAGAGATAATGAATAACATTTTCATCGTGGTATCCACAAACGCATTCAGCATTAGTTGATATATATCTGTTGACTTTATCCGCATTTAGATCACTGCAGCCGAGCTTGAGACGACTGTGCACAATTTGACAAAATCGGCTATCATAATTCAGGCCAAGATAATTATTGGATTCATAATTTATTAACAGAGTTTAAAATTCGCCTATTGTATTAGCATTCGTGACGTCGTCTGGCAACGAATTCCAAATTTTAATTGTGTCTGGCAGGAATGATTTTTCATATGTTTTTGTCCTACAGTTTATTGTTTGTAACTTGGGATTGTTTCTGAGATTGTGTTGACTATTGTCAGAAACAGTTTTAGGTACAAGATGACGTAAGTAGTTATTCATTTTGTAAAAGTTTACTAATTTGATGTCATGCCTTCTTTCCTTTAATGGTTTAAAATGAATTTCAAAATAAAAAACTCGTTCCACGAACCACGACGCATATGGTGCAGAGTGCATCTCAGTGTAACCGTTCAAGAAGTGATTGATCAATCGTACAGTTATCCCAAATATGACAACAGTAATCAAATATCGGCATCACGAATGACTTTTACATGGTTTCAAGCATTTCCCTAGAAAGGCGATATTTGAAACCTTGAAGACAGTTTATCATGGGACTGACTTTGTCAACAATATCTTCAATATGGCTTTTCCATGCACAATCACTCTGAAGAATTATGCCTAGATGTTTATGATTTTGCACTTCTTGTATCGGGTTTTGATGCATGTTTAAAGTCAGAATCATATCAGTTTTATGCCTGCGAGAAAAATTTACTGTTTCCGTTTTACTAGGATTAAAGTTAACCTGCCACTTTTCTGCCCAGTTTGAAATTCCGTTTAGATCATCATGGAGACAAGCTGCTGCAACATTGTGATCATCTGGGTAATTAAAAGACAAATGGACATAAAACCAAATCTGCAGTCAATATAAACTGAATGTAATAATACAGGAGTGACAAATTATATCACAGTGAACAGATAACTACATATTACAGGTGGGGTATGCAAGTGCTATATATATGGTGTGCAATAGTATATTTATGTTAACCTTTACATTGTATAAGGTCACATGCAACGTAAAACACAACTTTGCAGATTCGGATACCTTTCGGTATGGACTTGCCGAAACAAAGCGTCAAAAATGCAAATTCAACTTATAAAGTTGAAAAATAACGCGATGAAAAAAAACGCGCGAAATCGGAGTTCAAACGTTTCACTAATTTTCCCCAGACTTTTCTGGGGAATACGGGTTTCAACAGCTGGGCTGCGCTCATAGCACGTGCGCAGTGAAATAGGTTCGCGCAACTTGGAAGCGGGCTGTCTGGTGAATACTCGGTGAAGGCTTTGGTGTGAGCTATTTTCATAATGTTTTGTTGATATCTCACAGGCGCGAGCTTTTTATATGTTATGACAGTAAATAAACTGTTTATATAATTTCATTTGTCTATTTCACCACACGTTCTTCTCACCGAGTCACTTTCTCAGTTCGATACTTAAAAGCAATGTCATTATTTAGCGTTGACACAATTTCTAACTGTGATATAGATATGTCGTTGTCACAGACAAAACTCAATGTCTTGTTTTATTGACACCTGTGTGTCTGCCTGCCTGTCTGCTAATGACAATATTCAATACACAACTGCTATCAATGACCACATGCAATTTGAACTTAACACCAATCAGGCTATACACCATAAACAAAATGCATTGATTTATGGCCCGAGTTCGGTCTCTGTCACATTATGTAATTACACAGACAGGCAGGTGTGATACTTGAACACATGACATGTTATGATGTCTGTTGATTGCAAAATGTTATACACAAAAAATGAGCATGTATTTACAAAACCCAACATCTCTATATATACACACACAATGAGCCGTGAAGATGGCATCTGCTAATGAACCAGCCGTTACACTTGAGTGCACACCCACCCGCTCTGACTGGGTTCGGTATCCCGGCTGCTTCGTTTCGAGGGAGGTAAACCAAAGTACAAAATATTGCACTTTTGATTTGCGATTATACGCTTATAATTTTGTTTATTTGTATTTTCATAATCAGCAATGCGTATTATATGTCATGAAGAAGTGATAGTTGTGTTTTAATTATGTTTGATTTTTTGGTTGCATGTGACCTTTACGTAACTTTCATAGTCAGTCAATCCGTCATTAACCTGCAAGAACAAAACATGCTTTTGATAAACAAGCTTCGACATTATTTGTCATACAAACACAAGCATGAATTCTACGCATATTGTTTTCTTAATTTGGAAACTAGAAGGGCCCTCGCTAGAAAACATGCCTCCCCCTTGCACAGCAATCTCCTTTCACTATTACATTTTTGAAGTACTAGTGGGTACTTGTACTTTAATATACTTTCACCAAACCGTACGCAGATAGCCCCTGTGTCATACCTAACATGACCATTCATTCAAATCCATCCATAACTTTTTGAGGTATTATTCATGTTCTCCATTTATTTAAGTAGTATACACAATGGTGGTATGGGACCAGGTCCCCTCAAGGACTCAATTTAAAAAATTGAGCCCTTGGAGGTCCCTAATCCCGTACCACCATTGTGTATACTACTATTGAGTTGCATGCAAAATTTGACGAAAATCGGTAGAATAGTTTCTGAAATATTGACTTTTAAGTGAGCCTGGGGTTGGTCAGAAAAAGGTAATGTTCAATTTTTTGTTGTAATTAAGTCTTTATCAATCTAATGAAGTCAATGAGAGTTTCCCCAATGTTGTTTTTCTATAGCGTAACCATCTGCAAAGATGCGTGCAAGATTTCACGAAAATCGGTCAAATAGTTTAGGAAATAATCACTTTTTAGTGAGCATGTGGTCGTTCTGGTGAAAGGCTAACAATCCAACCTAGACAATACTTGTTATATTTTAGCGAGGCGAGAGGTGTTTTTATCTGAATGAAACACAGCTATCGGTAGTTCCCCCCGAGCTGCCTTGCTACTATCTCCTTAGCTCTCACATCGCTACAAGTACGTCCTGTCTTAATGTGAATGAAATTCAGGTCTCGGCAGTCGTCACCTCGCTACGGTCTCGTTTTGCTCTGAGCGAGCGCTGTGGATGAGTATGAGTGTGTGCGTGTCTCAGCTCGACTATGATGTGCGGTCCGCTGACTAGCGAGGCGACAGCTGTTTTTTATCTGAATGAAAACGCAGCTCTCGCCAGTCCTCCCGAGGGGTTGCTGTGGATGGACGATTGTGCGTGTGTGTGTATTTGTCTCTCGACTTGGTTTACGGATGGCTGTCTGTCTGGCTACATTAAGCAGAAAATAAACATGCAAGACTGATAAAAATCATGATGAGAAACTATCATCACATGGTGGGCGGTGGGCGATGTGTGAGGGACTGTGTAGTGAGGTACTTGTTAGCTGTCTGAGGTAAACGAAACGCAGGTATCACCTCGCTAACGTCTCGGGGGGTGGGGTGGGGGTTGGGGGTTTGTTGGGTGTTCTGAGCTGTATAAGTGTGTGTGTGTGTCTCGGCTCGGCTATGATGCATGGTCGGCTGACTAGCGAGGCGACAGCTGTGTGAAGCTGAATGAAAACGCAGGTCTCGGCATTCCTCTCGGGAGTCGCCTCGTTATGGCTGGCTATGTTATGTTGATGTCTGTGAAACCGTTTATCGTAATGAAGGCTTGTCTGGCCTGTTGCTTTGCTTGTTCTATGATTTTTTTCCTTGTCTTCGCAAATGACTGCATTTTTAGGAGACTTGGTCCAAATCTCTTGTTTCATTCTGTGATATTGTGTGATTTCTGATAGCGCCAAACGAAACTTTTCTTCTGAGATTTTAGAGTCGGTGAGTGTAGTGGAAATATGATCGTCTATCGTGTTTAACTTCTCTTCGGCTAGAATTCTAATTTCGTCATGCTTCAATGCTTTACGTTGCAGTCTGCGAGACACGTACTTATGGGTTAATCCCATCAACCCTACCACTCCGGCTGTAATTTCCCATGTAATCCCATGCTGACTGAAACCAGAGCGCTGTCAGCACCGTCCACGGAATTGACGGCCCTTTGATATTTTTTCTGTAATGCCAACCGCGTATCGCGTTCACGTTCTATTTGGTGTTTGATCTCGCATATCTGTCGCAAACGAAACCCGTCTACGGTTTCCAGTATTTTAGCTAATTCATCCACAACTGGGTACAGTCCCATCCTGTGTGTGTGTATAAATATATTTTTTTATAAAATAATATTTAATTGATTTTCCGTTAATATTCGATCGATGTATTTGAGGCTGATAAGGTTTAGATAATCGTACACGTAAATATTCAAGGCATGAATCGAAATATTTTCTATAACACTCACTCCATCGAGGCTTATTAAGGGTGTCGATTCCGGTTTTATGATGATATGACAACGTTGGTGATTCTGTCTGTCAACCAGCGTATTATCAACCCAGCCAAAAGTGTTCGTTCTGACTTCCCACGAGCGTCAGCGAGATAGACATCTTCTACGAGCGTGGTGTGTGATTTGATAGTCAAATTTGAATCGAAAATATCCCGTTGGTAATTTGGTACGTCAAACCGTAAATATGAAGCCACGTAGTTTGAAGCTAACATGTTGCCTGTGTGACCTGGTATTCGTAAAACTGGTACATCAAAGTCTTGAGTGAAAGATGTGAGAAGGATCCCATTGTTCGTAATTTAGGAGATGTAACCATTATTTCTAAAATATATGTGGGGTGAGGTGAGGGTCATGTTGATCAACCAGTCTGGCTGCTAGTGACACCCGCTCGTATATACGTTGTCAGGAGTGCAGGACATACTGGGTGTTTTCCTCGCTGGGCAGATCGAATCCCCGCGTGTCCCCGAGATCGGCTAGTGTTACGTTGGGATGATGGTTGTTCATCGATTGTTTTTATACAAAATTACGAAATGCTTTTCAATTGGTTATCGGATAATTCCACGGATGTGCACTTTAAACCTATGAGATGTATGTTGTCGGTAGGAAAATTGTGGTGAGCGATATCGTGTCTTCCACGGTCACGGTGACTCCCTGCAGACTGGTGTAGGCGTTAACGTTCACCCACACGTAAACGGAGCAAACTTGGTATTGTTGTTGTTTGGCCCCGCGGAGTTTGATCCCTTTCACGATTTCGACGTCACGCGCAGACGGTGGTTCGCTGAGGCAGACTTGGTTGTACGGCGTGGATTTCTCTGGCAGATTTTCCAGGACGTTTACCACACTGTCGAATTCTGTGACCATCTGCAATCCCACGTTTTGCGTCCCGGGTTTGCTCGACAGCATGTGGGCTACTCTTGCCTCAACTTGCTGACGATCATGCTGCGTTTTTGCGTAGAGACGTAAGCCACTAGCAGCGTTCCGTTGTTCACGACTTTCGTCAGGTAGTGATCTTTGTTGTCCGTGAAAACGTGGGGTAGAATCGAGTGTGATGTTGCGATTCCAGTCGATTTGGGATGGCACTAATACCCATTTGTTGTCGTTGTTGAAGATGAGAGTGTACTGCATGTTTCTGGAGACGGCCGTGGTCTCGACGTTGTCCAGGTGGAAGAGCAGGCCGCGGAAGGCTGGGGTTATCATCCATTCGTCTTCGTCGTTGCTGACCACTCCTTTGGTATCGAGGACTCCGAGGTTGGAGATCGCTATGTTGGCGCATTTTCTAACGCGTTCCTGGAGCATGAGACTGGAGGTCGATCTCATGAACAGTCCATGAGTCATTGTCGTATGTGCAGCATCTTACAGGATCGCTATACTTACGGGATCACATTTAATGTCAAAAACATATTTTCAATTCTGTGATGTTGCCTCGGATTAATTACTTGTAATGCCGCAACGAAAACCCAATAGTTGTACTTTTCCGTTTTCCGATACGAAACGAGATCGGGTAATTTCGTGGCTGTCACGGTGGTTTCCGGTGGTATGTCGTATGACGTAAACCCAAGCGTTTGAGGCAAAGTCTTACTGAGTCTCGTTTTTTCCATTGCTGATAACATGACCGTGCTGTTCGAGTCGTTCATTTTGAGTTCGGCTCCCACGGGTTTGAAGATTTCTTCGTTGAGCGAGTACACGCTGTAGTATCCATTGGTTACTTGGTTGAGGACGTTATTGACGAACACCCTGTTGTATTTGCCACTGATTTTGGTCAAACGTTGGTAGTAGGTGATGTCGCAGAGTGCGACTTTGAGCTGACCCGACGTGTTATCGATTGCGTGCATCGATCACCGCTCGTGATTCCCGGAAGCGTCACATACGCATTGAAAAAAAAGGAGATATGTATACTAAAATATATAACAATTCAAACATGTACAAACCAGGAGTGTTTTATTCTAAATGTGATAATAAGTGCTACCTATCTCACGCAACCGAGTATTGTGGTCGATGCAAAGGATGGTTTACATTTCATGGTTCAGTTCATCAACGCGTTTAAACATTACAGGTTTTCGGTCACGAATGTGAAAACGGTACACGCTTGGTTCCACAACCCGATGGCTGATGACACTCTTCATGATGTGCTGAGTTGGTCTGTATTCTCGTTTCACGTGTACTACCAGATCAGACGTATCCTGAAAGAAATCTGTGCCCCGATTCCGCAAGACAAGGCGTGAAATGCTGTAAACAATCCCTACGATCGACGTGAATACAAACACTTTGCGGTGAATCCAAACTAGATCCGAAGACGGTCGATTGGCGTTTGCCTGGTCTGAATCACGGTTTGGTTCACAACATGTCTCTCGCGGAAGCCAGCAAACAGCTGGTGAAAGACTGGGGTTACAAGTCGTATCATAACATCAAGACGAACGAGTGGACGATGATTACATGGCTTTCGACAACAGCAAGGATTACCGCGTTTGGAGGTTTGAGCAGGGACCTGCGGATGATTGGAATATGTTCATGCTGGACACTTCGAAAGGGTTTACTCGTGCCTGTGTCATCAGATTGAACGAATTGATTCGAACATACGTGTGAGCCGTGCTGGGCGCTCAGATGCAAACGCGTTCCAGCATCGTGGGTCATGAAGGGACAGCTTACGACGCGCAGAAACAGTACGTGGCTAATGTCAAGGATGCCATTGCTAGACCGGTTGATCTACCGAGTGCCATCGAACGCTATGAAAACGCGCTGGAATACGCCCGTTTGAAAGTCGACTATGTGTTCGGCGCAGGACTGTACATGGCTCTGAGTGACATGTGACTGAGGGTGAACAGAATGGTTGGCTACAACAACGAAATCGTCATCACCACAGCTGATCAAAAGTTGGATTTGAACCAGAGTCGAGTCGTGTCTCAGTACGAAACGGGCATCGTGGCACCGACACCAGAAAAATAAGTAGTAGCACCACGACTACAACAGCAGCTGCTGTCTCCACACGGTCAGACTGTACTTCATTTGGTTAAAATTTCCTTAGCGGCGATGTACAGCAGACCCACCACAGCGACGACGAAAGCCTACAGGTTTTGACCAAGCCACATGACAAGAAGCCTAACAACCAGGAAACGATGCTACCAAAGATGCCAGGCAGCGATTCGAGCGGCTTTGACAGCCAGTTTAGCCAGGGCTTTATCCAGTCTCTGCCGTCGTCGCCTGATGGGCTTGGTGGTGTTGGACGACCTTCGGTGGAAGTTGTTTGGGTCGTGCGCCGCCGTAATCTCGCAGGCTTAGTTCGTCGCTGATCACTTGACTACCACCACGGTGACTGGCTAGCGTCGACAGGGCGAGCGGTTTTCTCGTGTGTTTGTTCATGAGATCGACCTCCAGATGAGCTTTCAATTGCAGAGTCCCTTCATTGTCGATTTTGAACTTCGGATAGTCGCGACGCAAAGGTTCGACGTAAGTTTTACCGCACTTTAAAGCATCGTAATATTCGTCCACGGCCTGCTTTAAAAGCTCGTTGCCCACGGTGTCCCCCCCATGAACGAGGTGCCCATTGCATCATCGTCGTCGTTCAGCTGGTGTACAACTAAATCAGCCATGGGAATATAGTCAGCCATTTTTTTTATATTAAACTTATAATATACATAATTTCAATATAAACAATGTCGCATTATGGACGAAAGCTAGATCCTTTCCGAAAATCCAGAGAGCTGCTCGGTGTCAAAGGCGTGCGTCAGTCGGTGACCATCACCAACAATCCGAACACGATCGGTCACAAACCAAACGTTGCTGGTTCGATTCCCCAACCTAGACGCGAACAACGAAATCACGACTCAATTGGCTTTTCACATGATGTCGGAGACTGCGGACAACAAACCCCCACCCGTGAACAACCTGGGCCGTGCCATCGTCAAGAAAACCACCATCAAAATCAGCGAGAACGAGGTGCTGAGCATCGACGACACCAACGTGTTTTAATGTTACATGGACCTCTGGAGAACCTCGGAAGAACACGATGGCATGGTGTATCAAGGAATTAGATGGAATAACAACTTATCGAATGACCAACGCGTGGGAAAAGTTTACACGCCAGACCAGGTCGGCCAAATAATGAAAGGAGAAAAAGCCGCCGCTGAGGCTTACGGGAATCGGTTTTGAATACCGCATGACTTCGAGCTGCTCGAGGGCCACATGCCATTTTACCAGGCCGCGCTGGGCGACGGTGATGACGGACGCTGTTCATCCTGGACGACTGCAGTGCCAACAAGGAGATGGTTAAAAAATGAGACGTGCTGTCGTACTTGGCCTTCTCGGGCCAACACACGAAACGCAGCGTTTGGGTTCTGAAGCAGAAATTCAACTCGGTGCTGAAAGATTTACGGGAACAGACGTGATGGGTCGCCCTGTTTCACTGCAAGGACAGGGATTCATTCGAGGACTGCTTGCGAGAAAATGACATGATCCCGACCAAACAAGAACGAGAGCGACTGAAGAAACAGCTCACCGAAACGAAACACTCCAACCCCTGTTGACAACCGACCAACCCGTGGCGTATAAAGTCAAGCACCACAAAAATAATAATAATACTCTGTGGATTGTTGCTTTATAATAATAACAATTAGAAATAAATCTGCATGTTATGTTAGAAAATAAAGTAAAAATATATATATTTTAAATATACACACACGATGGAAAAACATTCATCAACGATGCATATCACGCCGCCGTGGTCGCCTGACTAACAGCCTTTGATTAAACTCGATTTCAACGTGCAGGACATGGGCATGCTCGTCATGGACTTAGGGATGGCGATGGCCACCAAGGACATTCTCGTGAAACAAGGAATTATACCGGAAAATATTTTGAAGAAGTATTATAATATTGTAAAAAAAGAAATGGCTACGATCGCCATGATGGTCGGTGGTGCATTAGTCAATGCCCTCGCATTTTCCGGCAGCAATTATCTATTCTCCAAATTAGCGGAACGTAAACGTCATGATTTTGGCCTTGGAGAAACTGCAAGCCGCTCAAGCCGAGTACGCCGAAAAACGCATGCAGAGAATACAGTTCATCAACGACCAACTCTCCCGCGAAAACCACACCATTCAAACAAGAATACTACCTGCAAACCTCTCGGTGAGGAACCCCCTACCCTCTCACAGTTGTACACGCCTTCCCCGGAACAGAAAGACCGGAACTGATTTTTGTGGCGCTGGGTCTAACCGCGACCGTGTTGATCGCAAAACAATCAGACTAAAATATATTTATGTGTATACATAAATATGGGAAGGCGTGCACCGTATAACTGCAAGTGCGGGCTGCTAGGAAAAACCAAAACATGCGGCAAGAAATGCACCACCAAATAGTGAGGAATACACATGATGTCCATACGAAAGGGTTTCGTGAATTACACGTGCGAAATATGTGGCGTGGGTGTGAAATGCCATTATCGTCATTGCAAAGCCCATGGAGCAGACGTGGTACGAGGCCATCTCATCTACTTGAGAGACTACCTCAACGAAAGCAACCGACTGCTCAGAATATAAATGTGACCTATTAGAGATTTGACTTCACACCTGACTATAGCTAAAAAACCTATTAGAGATTTGACTTCGCATCTGAATATAATTATTCTTCATTTTTAAAAAGTTTTCACACATTGATATAGCAACTAACAAAAAAAATCATATAAGAGATTTGACTTCACATGTGAAAAAAACCCTATTAGAGATTTGAATTCGCATCTGGATATAGCAACAATGCCAACTGTTCGAGAACTGAAAAGTATTGCCAAGGAACGCGGGGTGATCGGTTACTCCCGTTTGAAATAAGCCTCTGCTGCTGAAATTGCTCGGCATGAAAGACGAACCGACGGTAAAACAACTCAAGCTCCGAGCAAAAGAATAAGGGCTCACAGGTTATTCGCGCATGAGGAAAGCAAAGCTCCTCGAACTGCTGGAGGAACACAAACCATTGGAACTGGAATTCATGCAGATGAAGCACGCCGTAGGTAAATATCTGAGAGGATGGACGTCGACGACATCAAACCCCTGAATGCCGACAAAGTCAACGAGGAACTGAACGATCTGGGAAGCCTCAAATTTCAACTTACTGTGAGAATGTCGCTGGAAAAACAGAAGACGGACGGCACCACCGATCATAGCCGACTTGCATCTGGCTACCCATCATACAGACAGACTTTCCAGCTAACCCTCCATCGAAGAATCCGGCCTCGACTTGACGGGATAGACATGCCTACTCCCATCTCACAAATTGCTTGAGTGGAAACACAAAACCATCTGGCTATGAACGTCTTCGGACACGAAGGGAACACAACTATTGTGCACAGGATAAGCCCCGTCCTAGATAAAACCGTGCGAAGGATCAATTTATTTCTGATCAAAAGAGGACAAGTATCACTACGCAACAATTAAAAGTTTCAGCATGTTGTACGATCAATCGAAGCATGCCAGGAAGAGAACTTTTGCGAACGGTGTCTGCACGGCTACAGCCGACCTGCTGGAATCGCACCGGGACGATTGCCGAGGCGTGGGACAGACGGCAGTACGAATCAACGAAAACGTCTTGAAATTCTTCAACCATAAGCATCAAATGTCCGTGCCTTACGTCATCTACGCCAACTTCAAGGCCCTCATAAAAAACGACACAGTCGCTACATCGTACCCGGACGAAAGTTTCACGCACAAAACGCAAGAGCACGAAGCTTGTGGGTTCAGTTACGTGGTCGTTCGATGAGACGAACAAAGGAACACCGCCATGGTCTACTGAGGTCCAGACGCGGCCGAAACATTTTTCACATTTTTACAACACGAAGAGAGAAAAATCAGGAAAGAGTTGTCAGATCCTGCTCTCATGCGCATGACGTTGAAGGATAAAGTCACTCACAAGAAGGCTAAGAATTGCCACGTGTGTGAAGAACCCCTAAAGGGATTCGTGAGAGATCACTGCCACGTCACCGGCAAGTACAGAGGCGCCACTCACAACGCGTGCAACCTGAAGCTAACAAAATCAATCCCAACACCATCAAAATCCCTGTCGTGTTTCACAACCTTGACATGCAGGCCATCGCAAAGATCGACGGTAAAATAACGTGCATCCCCAACTACATGGAAAAATACATCTTGTTCTCCTTAGACGGTCTGAGATTTATGGATAGCGTTCAGTTGCTGCTGTCGTCTCTAGACAGTCTGGTGAACGCCAACGACCCAGACGACTTCTACATCACCAATCGATACACCGACGCCAAGACTCGGCCCCTGCTGTTGAGGAAGGGTGTCTACCCCCTACGAGTACATTGACGACTGGTCCAAGTTCGACGAAACGCGATTACCTCCCATTGACCGCTTGTACAGCAACTTGACCGATTCCAATATCTAATCAGGACGATTACGCGCACGCAATTAACGTTTTGGACAAACTGGGCTGCAAGAATTTGGGCGATTACCACGACCTGTACTTGAAAATGGACGTGCTGCTGCTGGCCGACGTGTTCGAGATATTCAGAAAAACGTGCTTGAAACAGTACGGCCTGGACCCCACGTGGTATTTCTCATCCCCCCGGTCTCTTTTGGGACGCCTTGTTGAAAAAGACCAGAGTTAAATTGGAATTGTTAACGGATTACGACATGCACCTGTTCGTGGAAAAAGGCTTGCGAGGTGGGATTTCCATGGCCTCCAAACGATACGCCAAAGCCAACAACAAGTACGTTCCCGGTCACGAACCCGGCAAACCGACCAAACACATACACTATCTCGACCCCGACAACCTGTACGGCTGGGCCGTGAGTCAGTATCTCCCCACCGGGGGATTCAAATGGGTCTCCTCGCCAGAGATGATTGACGTAAAAAAAAGGATCACGCCTGACGAACAAAGGCTATACGCTCAAAGTGGACTTGGACTATCCCGCAGAACTACACGAATCACACAACAGCTATCTGCTAGCTCCCGCACGATTGACGGTGAACCCGGACTGGATGTCCGAATATCAACGAAACTTCCTGGGAAACAATAGGCCGGCTAAAGTTGAAAAACTCGTGCCAAACTTGATGAACAAGTCAAAATACGTCATTCACTATCGCACTCTGCAGCTGTACTTGTCGCTGGGAATGAAACTCACAAAAATACACAGGGCGCTCGAGTTCGATCAAAGTCCGTGGATGGAGCCTTACATCTGAATAAACACGGACTTGCAAAAGCTGGCCACCAGCGATTTCGAGAAAACCTTGTACAAACTCATGATCAACTTGGTGTTCATAAAGACAATGGAGAATTTGAGAAAACGTGTTAACGTGAAGCTGGTCAGATCCAGCGAGGAAGAAAAACTCCGGAAACTCATAGCCAGCCCGTCATTCAACCGGAGCAAGATATTCGACGACGACTTGGCAGCGCTGCACATGGACAAAAGCCACATCAAATTCAACCGGGCTGTTTACGTGGGGATGTGCATCCTTGATGAATCCAAACGCTTGATGTACGATTTCTACTACAATGAGCTGAAAAAGCAGTACGGCGACAGGTGTGAAGTGCTGTACACGGACACGGATTCCCTGCTCATGGAAATTCACACGTGTACGAGGACATTAAGAAACACATGCACCTGTACGACACCAGCGACTACCCCAAAGATCACCCTATGCACAGCCAAGTCAACACAAAAGTGCTCAGCAAGATGAAGGACGAATGCACGGGCACGCCGATCGCCGAGTACGTCGGCTTGAAACACAAGATATATTCCATCAAGAAAGCCGCAGCCGCCGAAATCAGGAAGGCGAAAGGCGTGAAAAAATATGTGGTTAAAAAAACACATCAGATCATGTGGTTAAAGAACACATCAGATTCAAGGAAGCCCATTCTCTTCCCACAGAGGTTACTCCTGTCATATCTTCCTACGTAACCTCTGTTCTAATACGGCCCTTTCATGGTGTGAGCGTTCAAGACTCGTGATTGGAGGTAATCAGATTTAGTTGTGCAATCGGCGACGTTGTTTCAAAAGTGATCATTCGCAAGGCCTCGGTAATTTCCGTATACTTCGAGAAAACTAAACCTCTTCCCCTGCGCGATGCGCAAACGTTTCTTCTAGACAGAACTCAGTCGTGTTATGGTGGATCAGTGGCGTCTCCATCGCCCTCGTTGACGACGGACAAGCTAGCCATTAAACGTCTTGTGTGTAACATCAACACAAGTCCCCGGCAGATGGGGGATATTTGTGGCCTCACATTTGCTTGTGTTAGTCAAGTTGAATCTAAGTCGATGTAACACGTGTTCTGATTGGATAGAAAGAAGGGAGATAATTCGTGTTGCGATCTTTTGCCGCTAGGGGATTTTACGAGAACCGGGAAATATGGCCGTATTAGAACAGAGGTTACGTAGGAAGATATGACAAGTAACCTCTGTGGGAAGAGAATGAAGCAAGCCCTGTTCAAGAATAAAACATTCAAACACCAAAATGAACAAGCTGAGAAGCGACGGACACAGGACCTCACTGTCTCCCAGGACACGAAACGATGGATCGCTATCGACGGAGTCACAACTTATGCGTACGGACACACGCAGATATTAAATAAGTAACAAGCAGGCAATACATACATAATGGACAAAATTCATTACAGCCCGCTCGGGTACTGGAAAGGCGCGGACGCAATCCCGAAAATCGCCAAAGCCTGGCTCAGAAAACAAGCCATCTGGCAAGTCTACCTACCGGCACCTCGGTACAGCCTGAGAAGAAAATTCGACATTTCAACGCCGTATCGGGTGCACCAAGCCGACCTCCTGTTTCTCCCTCACGACAGGGTGAGACGTAATACCTACAAGTTCGCTACAAGGAAGCCGAACCGTTGACGACCAAAGATTTGAACGAAGTCGCCAAAGCCTTAGATCGCATCTACAAACACAGTCGCTTGACATGGCCTACTGTATTCTGGAC
Organism: Haliotis rubra; assembly: GCF_003918875.1. Taxonomy (NCBI): domain Eukaryota; kingdom Metazoa; phylum Mollusca; class Gastropoda; order Lepetellida; family Haliotidae; genus Haliotis; species Haliotis rubra. The sequence goes on along the minus strand of NW_025767140.1, from coordinate 121,742 downwards.
ACAAGTTCATGGGAGCCGTGTCGCAGCTGCTGGCCAATCACAAAGGCCAAGAGATTCAATCTCACCGTTGAGACGAGGAGAGATTCAATCGCACCTTAGCCAAACGCCTGTTCTCACACCAATACTCGCAAGATTTAATGGATTCCGGAAACAGAAACACGGAATGGGCTGTACGCTTACCGCGAGTGGTGGATGCAATCAACAACAATGTGGGAAAGAGACCCGTCGAAGCCATCAAAATGAAATCTGTTAACAACACCAAATCGGCTGCAGCATGTCGCGATAAAACGGAGAAAACATAACCAGACCGAGTCAGTGTTAGATACTTGTACGAGCCTGGCGAATACGAGGAAGACAGCAAAAAACACGCCACCGATCCGATATGGTCCATGAAAACGTACGTCGACATCAAAGACGACGAACCGAACTTGTACTTCTTGTAAGAAGGGCCGCCGAAAGCATTCGTCAGAGAGGAGTTGATGATCGTACCTCATGACACAGTCCCTTTTCGATCGCCCCCTGTATGATAATTGTCATCATTGTGTGTGTGTGTGTGTGAACTTAAAAGTCAATATTTCAGAAACTATTCAACGATTTTCGTCAAATTTTGCATGCAACTCAGTAGAACACATTGGTGGTACAGGATTAGGGACTTCCCCAAGGGCTCAATTTTTTAAATTGAGTCCTTGGGGGGACCTGGTCCCGTACCACCATTGTGTATACTACTATTTAACATTGGGATTATTTTCAAAGTACCTCTGTGTACATATACTTTAACATAAACTCTTCAAAATAATAATAGAAAGAAACGCAAAATAAAATTTGAAAGTTTGTAGGCATAAGTCAAATTAAGAATGCTTTGAGGGTTTAATATTGTTAGTTGGTTGTTGGTTTAGAAGAACATGTGTGAGCAAATGCAACCATCATGATTGTCATGATGAGCTTGACTGTTATGGAACACAACCAAAAGCCACTATTATTGCTTTTCACGTACAACCTATGACTATAAAAGACCCAAATGCATCTCACAAATTCATCCAAGACCCTTGCACATACTGGATGAGAAAATGGGACCTCTCAACTGTGCCCACCTAAATATTGCCACTGGACACTTACAAGCTGACGAATCCAAGACCTTCAGCATTCATCCCAGCACAATTACTCATTTGTGCGATCGTTTTGTGCATTCCGTTTCAACAAATGACCATCCAAGACCAGGAAGACGTGAGTCAACACACCTGCCCAAGATCGCTACATCCAGGAAACCCAGCTACGTGACTGCACAAGAACAGCTTGGAGCTCGGAGCTCGGAGAATGTCCGACTAGACAATCAGGAACCATCTCTGAGAGGTAGGTATGCGTGCCAGACGTCTAAACGTTGGCTCCTATCTGACACGATTACATCAACGTCAGCAAGCCTTGGAAACTGGAGGCACATATAAAGTGATGAATCGTGGTATCCCCTCAAGCGACGTGACAGACCACGCAATGAACGTTTTGCATCCAACTGCATCAGGCAAGTGGACAGATTTGCTGGAGATGGTGTGATGATATGGGCAGACATCTTATACACCTGCAGATTGGACTTGGTGCTCGTCCAAGGCAATCTTACAGTCACTCAATATATCGACCAGATTCTCTGTCCTCATGTGCATCGCCTTGTCGACTGCCAAAGTGAGCTATACCAACAGGACAACGCCATGCCTCACACACAGCACGTGCTACAGTGGACTACCTGGCCAATAACAACATCAATGTCCTCCCCTGGCCCTCCAGATCTCTGGATCAAAACCAATTGATTACCTGTGGGATCAGTTAGATAAACATGCATGTCAACGTCATAATCCCCAATTAAGGCTTTCACAGTAACTGTTCTTCAACGTGCTGCAGGAGGAATGGAGAAGGACTCCACAACGAAACATCCAACAACTGATTCTATCTGTGTCAAGGAGGTGTCGTGCAGTTCCAGCAGTAAGAGGTGGCCATACAAGGTTGTGACATCAACGTCTCCTCGTGGGCAGCAATAATGACTATGATGACTATCATTCTTGTGAAATGTGCACGACATAATTTCAATGCTGGACCGTTTATTTTTGTTGATTTACATAACTGAATAAGACCAAATTGTTCAATGATATTTTGTTTTGCGTTTATTTTTTTTAAGAGTATACTTTCTTCACCATCTAATTGATTTGTTCTGGGGATATACCCAAGAGATCCAGTAAGTTTCATTGAAATCCATCTAGTAGTTTTTGAGTAAAGATGCTAACACATAAATACACACACACACAAACAGGATTAAATGCATACCCTCTGCAAAAATCTTCGGTTTTGGCAGAAGCAATTACGATCATATTGATTATTATGCATACACATATTTTTATAAACCTATCACAACATCAACATGTAGTACATCAAAATGTACCTTGTGTTTTATAACTACCATTATATATTATGATTCTCAATAATATATTTTTCTCGCATTAGTGTTGCAGCTCGATTATGGGTAGCGATGTTCAGTTACCCCAGAATGATACTTACAATCATCAGAAAAAATGGAACCATGGTTTTTCTGAATCCATATGCAATACTGATTACAATTATCAGTGGTTCCATGGAAAGCATTTTGTCCTACATAAGCCCCTGTACTATTAGGAGTGGTTCTCAGTAGATTTGGCATTACCCGTTAACAGTCTGACGGTCGCACCTCGTATACTCTCGAGCGAAACTCAGATTGGGAAACTTACGTATTTGAAGACACATGTCTGTCACTGCCGTAACCATGTACTTGCTCCGAGCACAAGTTTTGTCTCGGTCAGACTTGAGATACACCAAATCACCTACAGAGACATCGCATGGATCATAACGAAGACTACAAACGTTTGATTTGCTGCTTGGGGTATGATTCTGTTGTCGAGTTGATAACTGTTGAATGATCAGTTGTCTGTCGCAGACATGGCGGTTCTCGCGGTGATTTGGTCTCTCTGAGTGAGTACCTCCCTGGCAGAAAGTCCCCCTTTCCGTATTCTGGAGTTCAAATTGGCCGTTGCAAGGTTCAAAGTAACTGGTGAGAGATTATTATTATTTTTTTATTATTATTATTATTGGATATTTATATAGCGCACATATCCACGCACTAGTGCATGCTCAAGGCGCTGGTATTTTTTCCCTCGATCATTGGATGTCAGTCTCAGCGGCACTCAATCTCAACTCCCTGGGGAGTATACAACTCTTGCAGCCACTAGGCGCACCGAGTTATTGTAACTTCCTCATCCTAACGAGGTACCCATTCACAGCTGGGTGGACTGGGACACATAGTCACAGTACTTTGTCCAAGTTAACTGCACGTTGCTGTACCTGCAACTAGGTGTTTGCACGTATTCATGTGGCCACCATCTGGTCATATACCAACGGATTCGTGGGTTCTTTTAAGTGCACAGGGTTGTGTACTGTACACTAGGGGTTGTGACAACACTGAAAGAGTCTGCACACAAAGTTGACTCCAAGGTTTTTACACCCGGTCACAGGTGGACTCGATCCCGACACCTCAACCTCGCTGGATCACTAGCCTGGCGCCTTAGCCAGCTCGCCCACCGCGCCCAATTCGGGATTGTAATGGAGACACTCAAGGCCTAGCTCCACAATTGCTTTCTCGGTGACTGGATATTTGTTAGGATTCTTAAGGGAAACAATTTCCAAATAAATGCCTTGTTTGCTCAAAATGGGATCCTTGGCAAGTGAGATAAATCCAGGAGCAGGATCCACTCTGATGAGACATCCATCAGATCTGCAATGCTTGAGGTCCGCCGAAAGCATTAAGATGGCATTCCTCAGATCATCATGCTTCTCACTGGGTATGATGCAAAATTTTGTGAAAGTCGAAACAGTCTCACGGAGCACAAAGATGAGCTGGCCATAGCATTTCATTACATCTGCGGCAAGCGTGGAACATACCAGGTCCGGTACAGTTTTTGTTGACTGGGGGTACAGTTGTGAAGGGATACGCTTCAAAGACATGCAGTGATGGCAAGCTTCTGTTGCCAAGGATGTAGCTTTATCAATATCCAAGGCATAGAAGTATCTGCTAAATATCTGTTTGAGTTGATAGCAGGAGGGATGATTGAAGCGAATGTGAAGGGCAGTTAAGAGCCCATCGAGGACTGTTCTTGGTACAACAATACGTTCCCGTGCTTGTTGGAATGGCGTGTTGTCTTTGACAACTAGGAGGCCATCATTTGCTATGGTAGTCACTCTCAAATACCGTTTAACATCAGGAATGTCAGTAACCTTCTTACTTGAACGTGTCCCCTGAGACAGATGAGTGTGTGTACGTCTAAGGTCAGGGCACTCATGCTGTGATGCTTGCCATGCAGAATGAGTTGTTAATGGCATTTTGGAACCATTCTCAAAAACATCCAAAACGCTGAGGGAGAACACCACAAACTCAGCCGATTCCGCAATGAACCTGGAAACTTGACAGCTCTGGTCTGTGCACTCACTAGGGTGACGACTCATGTAATCCGAGGGGATATTGAAAACTCCAGCGATGTGTGAGATGGTAACACGGTACCTGCTGACCATAGATAGAAATGTTGTGACTCGGGCACTAGCGGAGAAACAGCCACGGTTGAGCTTGTTGAAGGCTTGAACACAGGGTCTGCTATCTGTGAGAATCTGTGTTTGGGATGCTGCTGCCGTGATGTATTGGGCGAAGTGCCTGACAGAAGTGCCAATAGCAAGTGCCTCAAGTTCACATGGGAGCCATTGCATTTGATGCTTTTTCAGTTTGACATTGAAAAACCCAGCGAGATGGGTCGTTCCATTCCAGTTAACATACAGAGTAGCTGCAACACCTTGAGCTTTGATGGACGCATCTGTGACAATACAGTGGTGATCTGGCGAGGTATAACAATAGTCTTGTAAGAGGTCAATGCAGATTGGGCATCACGGAATGCTGCAATGAGATTATCTGACCATAAAATCTTCTCATTTGAATGTCGTGCAGCTGTGACGGAATCCAAAGGGGACATCTATTTCGCGTATCCAGGCAGGACACGACTTAGGGCCTTGAATGTGCCAATGAAAGACCATAGTCCTTGAACAGTGGTTGGAGGTTTCACAGCGGATAAAGCTGCAATCTTGCGTGGGCTTGCAGTCAAAGAACCACTGCTCCAGATCCATCCCAAGATGCTGGTTGATTTGGAGCAAATTACTGTTTTGGAGGCACTGAGGCGAAGGTTATTGCGATGTAAGGCAGTGAGGACAAGGCGCCAGTAATGTAGAGCTTCTTCAGCTGTATCCCCACCACAAAACAAGTCATCAGCCAGTTTGATGACATGTCCTTCTTGAACAAGATGACCAAGTACTCGTGACATCAGTTCCTCAAGATAAGCCTCTGAACCCGGTATCTGTAACTCCTGAGGTAATGGGTATTATAAGCTGGACGCCCGGCTGTTTTGCACAAGATACAGTATTTACCCACTGTAGGGTTACCTGTCTTAGGCATCTGGTTGCGACTAGTGGGAGGCTGTCTGTTGCTTGGGTAGGTGGACGTATAAGCTCTAAAGGCTTTAGTGTCTTCAATGCTATGCAGTTCGTCCAACAGCGTATATAGGGCTTTTGAAATCTCAGGTTTGAGTGACACCAGAGTCTGATTACGGAGTTCGGACCCATACTTTTGCTTAACAAGTTGAGGGAGACCAGGATGTATCAATTGTAACCACAACACAACAATCATGTTTTCCATGGTAGGGAAGAGATCTTCATCAACAACTGGTCCCTGACCATGATGTTGAATGCCACATCAGGTAGTGAGAAGGTTGTTTTCTATAAAAGTCCTCAGGATTGGAACCCATAATGCTGTCTGACCTTCTGCCATATGTTATGAACAGACGTGGAGTTTTTGATTATAGAATTTCTGGATATGACACTACAATAATTCGTAATCTGACCGAGCATCAAGTCTAGCTGCACATGTTTTTGTGCTGTTTTTCTACGTGGTTGTGGGACATTTTCGTCATCATCAAGTAATCCCCGGGTAGGATTGACGGCAGTATTTTTCTCCCCCGTGAAGTCTTCTACGAGAAAAGGGGCGAAATTGTCATGTAATGACAATATATAAACTAGATTCTGTCGCCAGTTTTCAAAAGAGTTTATGGTTTCGTGTTTGGTCAATTGCCACTGCTTTGGAGCCCGATTTTGAGCCATGATTTCGATTCAATAATGTCACGAATTTGCAAGCACTCACGAAATTATGTGCACGTCCAATGAATACGTCGAAAAAGTCTTGAAAATACACTCGTTTGTGCAGGGTTGCTCACCGATTGTGTAGATATGAGGGTAAATGATGTCACTGGAATCCTGTTTGTCGGAATATTGAGTGAGTAAGAACGCCGCTGCCACCACGCCAATTAACAACACCGATCTCTCGAACACTGCGGTTTATTCGGCAACCATAACATGTACAGCCCAAAACTAGGAATGGTGAACTTTACCATTCCGTACGAAGGAAAAGAAACGAACGCGGATCGCGCGTCATGGCGATGTCTTTATGTCATTGCTTGATTATCCCACACTTCATCCATATTTGCAAACAATAACAATACCATCCGAACGATCGCTGATTCTTCAGAATGATAAGGGATGTTATTTATTGCCTCACCCTGTTCTTCGGAAGCCAGTCTTCAGCTGTGTTGTGTTTCAGTGAAATTGTCACTGTAGTCAGGTTCTTCGCAGTCATGTGATATCACTATGGCAATGTAACCGCTACTATTAACTCACTTAATTTCTACAAAATACTTCTTTATTGTACGGCACATTTTACGTTCAAGGATCCAGGACACTGTAACGTTATACTATTATCAGCACAAAATAAATCATTTGCAACTAATTTCTAGAAGGCTTAAAGAACCAATAAACTTTGGTTTTTTGTACTCTGTTAACTATTACATATGAAAGATTTGTGGTTAGACTTATGAGGAACACCAAATTCATTCTTAAAAAAATTGTGGTTAATTAATACCGAGCGATTAAAAGTTGCCAAAAGGTCGCCTGCTTCACTCTCGCCCGCCAACGAAACCACAGACAGGTTACGTAACTCTGTCGCCAGAGCACTGCAGTGACGTCATATGAGGAACGATTTTCAGTTAGTTGTATAGAAAGTGTGTAGCACGCTCATCATTTTGATGATTTCTCGATATCAACGACGACATGCCGAATCGTTGCTTTGTCGTCAATTGCTCCTAGGGGTCGGGCGATGGTGTCACCATGCACAGATTTCCACAGGACCCCGCAGTTCGTACTAAATGGGTTATGTTTGTGAGTGCAAAGCGAGCGTTGTGGAAGCCTGAAACGATATTTTACTTGTGTTCAGATCGCTTCACGGAAGTTAAAGAATCAAAACTAATTACTAGTTGTAGTAAAATATGTATATGATTGATGACTATAAAGATTTTCCATGACACAACTTTTAACATAACGATTTCTTCCTCGGAAGTGAGGTTGTGGTCGAAGTAACAATAATATTGTAAGTAGTATTATATTGACACCCACCTCGCTGCCACGAGAGAAATTGTTATGTTATACGCTATATCATGCAAAATCCTATTGGCCACCAATCAAATACATATTTTTCTACCAGTAGAAAGTAGTGTTGAGTTTGTAACTCGGTGAAAACAAACTTAAATAGCATTTATCCTCAGACTGGCGGATGTTGGCGACAGGGCGCCGCCATTTTTGAAAATCGTAAAGTGACGGGCTAAAGTCTGTTAGAATTAATGAGATTATGGTTTGTTTTTATCAAGTTAGAAAACCAAAACTACTTTCCACTCGTAGTTAAATGTGTATTTGAATCATAACCAAAAGGATTTTGCATGACACAACTTATAACATAACGATTTCTTTCACGGAAGCGAGGTGGGGGTCGAAGTCACAATACTGCGCGATAAATTTCTTGCTACATTCACATGGTTAATGTCCACTCACCAGTATGTAGATACTAGTCAATGTGCGTCTTTATATTTGGTCTTATAATCCTAATTAGTTTATTATCATACTTGTATGCATTTTGAAACTAAATAAAAAGCAGACGATCTGCTGATACTTATAGTGAATTTATAACAGAACTGTAATATCTAGACATTTTATAGTTTGCCAATGTGAATCATAATTCGCACACACACCCCATATAGTGTATGTTGTCTGTCTCATTACACTTCACGGCGAAAACAATGATTCTGTTGAATGCTACGACAAATTAATAAAAAGAAATGCAAATATTAAAATTAAAGCAGATTAAAGTTATAGGAACAATATCAGGCTATTACCTTGTTCGAGGAATGTATCCATCAATATCCACAAAAACGAGTGATATGCCATTCATCTGCAGCTGTTCCAAGTGATGTGTCTTTTAACAGTTTATTATACGAAAAATCTTTTCAGGTATTTCACATTGGTGTATAGTCTCACTGGTCACCCAAGATAGCACACCTGGCAACTAATTGCATAATGTCCGCCTTTCTTTAAAAACAGTAATTTAGTTAGCCAATAATGTGCAATCAATCAATGTATTGGCGGTTAATCCTTTGAAAGAAGAACGTTGTTTTTACGCAGACATCGACACGACAGAGTGTATTCAGTATAGATTAATAAATCTACATACATAAACATTACCTTTTGACAAATCCGCTGAGTAAGATAACAGTAATTAATCAATCAGCGTGTTATCAGTTAATCCTTTGATCGATGTTTATAATGTTGAATATTTACTCCAGACACAAGAAATGCCAAATGGGAACCTTTGTCGGGTAATCTAAGTGTGTTACCACTAATTATACCTGTTATAAATTCATTAACTGACCATCAAGTGAATGATGACAAATAACATGTGTAGGTTTATACCACCTAACACGGGTTACAACAAGGGAGTATTAATTGCTGTATTGCATGTGAAAAGTTATGGGCCGAGACTGTTTTGAGAATACAAACAGATTTTTACATGACATGATTAAATATCGAGGTAAAAAAACACAGAAATTGGATCGATTTGGATCAATCATTATACAAATAAGGCCCAACGACACCAAGCGATTTTGACAGAATCGTCTATGAAAACAAGTTGTAACTCGGAAACTAGGCAAAGCAGGAGACAAAATTAAATGACAGTATATTGTGAGAACATATAGCTTTCATTTTCCACAACAGTTGTCACGATTTCAGGTTTATACAAACCTGTAGACAAGATAATTTACCCCCTGAAATGTAGATGAATTCTGCATCGGCCCTCCTATCTATTCCTCATATGACGTCACAGAGACGCCCCGCTCTGATTGGTTGCAATTTCGTTCGCGGTGAGAATTGTGCACTGTTGTCAAAAAAGGTCGATTTAAGTTAATTAAAGACCGAAGTGAGTAGTTTTAATGTCGGGGTTTCATTTATAGCGATGCCAGTTAGTGATTTATGTATTTGTACCCCCCTAGAGTATATGTGATCTTTAAATACAATATAGTCCAATAATATCTTCATTTGGAAAATAATTTTGCCATTTGTAATTAGTTTGAATATGTATCATAGGTATTAAAGAAAGCCACTTAACACCAAATATTTTTTTATTGCTGAAGCCATGAAAACATAAAGTAATTTGATTGTCGATAGCTACATAATGACATTAGTAGGCGATGACTCTTGTGACATCAAAGCATCCAAAATATCATCTTATGGTTTTCAAAGACCAAAGAAGAACCATTTACGATTCACCACAAAGTAGGAACATACTTTAGCTTGTGTTCAGCACTGAAAAGTCACTAACTATGTGTTAACATCAATTCCAATCTCAAAGCTAATATTTTCTTGATTCAAAATATGATCAATTACAGTTTCATATGACTGCAAGTACACTGTAGTCACAAGTCTATGGGAGATAACTCTCATTTATTTTAATTCTTGCCAGGTGTGCCCTCGACGGCGAAAGGACAGTTATTCAGTGTTGACAACGTACATTTTAATAACGTTGACTGATTGGATCAAGAGTAACTCTGATCCATCACCTGGATTTCGTGTGATCATTCAGCCAGCTTTTGATATTCAGGTGAACCCTGTTAGCACCCACGAAAACGTACATACATCGCACAAGTGGTGTACGATAATGTCTAACTGGTGAACCTGTATTTCTGACTTTGAACAGTCCGTAAGGCCATTGACTCCTGTACGATCTCACGAATACTTGATGGGGCGCAGAGTTGGTCTGAAGCAGGAGGGTTACTCTGCAAGAGATTTCAGGCCCACTGGGGCTCAGACGGCTGCAGAAAGCAAGGAAGGAAGAAAGCCCATGGACGGCAGTCGTACAGATGTTCATTCTGATTGCTGTCCCGCACGCAGTATTCAGTGCCATTTTTGTCACAAGATAGGGCATTTTCATCGAGTGTGCAGGGCTAGGTATCAGTCAGGTACCCCAACTAGCAGATAGAAATTACAGTCAACCCCACGCAGGAAATTCCCCTACCGTGTTGAACAAACCTTTGACCATACTTATTTGAAAGTTAGTAATTCTCCTTGTTACAACCAGCCTAAATGTAAAGTTTTTACAGACTATATCTGAAAACGAGTGAGTGAGTGAGTTTAGTTTTACGCCGCACTCAGCAATATTCCAGCTATATGGCGGCGGTCTGTACGTAATCGAGTCTAGACCAAACAATCCAGGGATCAACAGTATGAACATCGATCTACGCAATTGGGATACCATCTGAAACGACCAGAGGCATAGAATTCATGTTGGTCTGGGAGAAAAGTTACTTTCATCAATTGTAGATTCAGGCGCTGGTTCTAGTGTTTTAAGCCTGGAAGTTTATAATGATTCAGGCCTATGGAAAGAAATCCCTATTCAAAAGTCAGATGTGTCATCTCTTGAAGGGATATGTCACAATATAATGCCAGTATTATTCAATTCAATTTCTTTTATTCAGGGTACTGAAGAGGCCACAGGCCTATAGTACAATACAAGTGTGTACAGTCACATGGTATTTAAAACAAATTTTCTCCTGTTGAACCCATGATAGATGTACATTGATAGATTTTGAACAATTTGTAGATTTGTTGCTTTCAACAATAACCTTAATTTATATTCACAGTGATTGATGCGGTAAAATGGGGGTATATATAACATTCTTAAATTGTAAAAAATACGGACAGACTAATATAAAATGATACTCATCCTCTATTACCCCTAAATCACATAACATACACAGTCTATTTTCTCGTGGAACATTATGATATCTGCCCTTTTCTATATTTAATTCATGGGATGTACATCATAGTCGTGCAGTTACTGTCCTAAACGTTTTAATGTTAACATCAAGGAGGTAATGCTCTGCTATAAGATCTGATTTAAAAGTGCTATATAATGAGGTTTTGGGTGATAGAGTTAGCGAGGCAGTCCAGAGTTGCAAGTACAAATCTTTTAACCTTTGTGTTACAGATTTAATAAAAACATTTGGGAAGCTAATACAATCAAGTTTAAAAGCATATCCGAATCCACATGTTTCAAGCATATTTCTCACATTTTTTACCCAATTTATCTTACCATTTCTATCATACATACACATTATATTGTAACATGTTTGGGATAACGTGACTGCGGCATATTTACTAACCTTATCCAATATCTTAAAATTTGCTTCTATGCTTCAATATATAAAGAGTAACGTCCACATTCTCCATAAACCATGCAATTAGAAGTACTGACCTTAACACCTAAAAATCTTTTACATGCATAAAGATGAACCGTTTCTAAAACATTAAAATGTGTAAAACCCCAAACCTCTGAGCCATATAAAAGAATAGGTTTAATTTTGGAGTCAAATATTTTAAAGAATGTATTATAATTTACTTCACCAGCCTTCTTCAAATTATGAAATATTCCCATAAGTATTTTCTTACCCTGTAGGGATGCATTATTTACATGTATGTTCCATGATAAGGTTTTTGAAAAATATACACCTAAATATTTATAACCCTTGGCTACTTCTAAATAATTGTCATTTAATGTCCATTTCTCAAACTTGGATAATTTTCCGCCATTCTTAAAAACCACTATCTTAGTGTTATGTCTATTTATTAGTCTTATGTCTGTTTATTAATGCCAGTATTAGGACAAGTTGTACTTCCCATCACAATTGGTGATTTATAATTGGAACAGTGTTTTCAAGTTCTTGCAAATTTTGAGTCTCCCATGATTTTAGGCTTAGATTTCTTGATACGTGATGAATTTTCAATCTTATACCTTGGCTATTTATTCAAAATGGTTTAACAGTCGTTCCAAAGAGGGCAGATGGTATCTTGTTACCACCTGTTGCTGGTTAACAATCAATCTACACGTCAGAACAAATGTCTGCTCGCTCGCGAAAAACCGTCACAATTCCTCCCCAATCAAAAACATAAAAAATACCTAGGTTTTTCAATGCAGTATCGACCGGGCAAACATATCACAGATATTCTGTCATACTTGCCATACCCCAAATGCGGGCCGAATTCAGACAATGACACGACAAGAGATCGATTCCCATTGCAAAATATAGATCATCAGGTTCGTGTGAGTTTCACTCTCAGTTTTATTTCTGTCCCCACAGGAGATTACTCCAAGCACACTGGCAATATGACGATTCCAATAAATTCCCACCATGTATGTGCAAATGACGCAGTTGTCAATCTTAAAGGACTGAAAGTTCCTGGCCACGCTTCATGGCTTAAAAGGTCTGTCAACCACAAACATAGGCCAGCTAACCCATGTCCACTCTAACATTGATTTGTGCATGTGTTTTGTTTCATGATTATGACTACATGATGCTATATGCATGGAGTCTTGCTCATATCGATGCATGCTATAGATGATTTATCATGGCCACAAGGTTACAAGGAAATAGAATCGTGCATATATGTTGAAATGTGTTGTCAAATGTCTTGATGTGCATATTCAGAATATTTCGACTACATACAGTCACGTGTTGGTTGATAATGATAATGACCAAATGCTGCGATGGTGTGTGTCACGTTGCATAGTACTACTTGAAGAATACGTTTCCGGGTTACTGACCACAATGTGTGGCATATATATCTATTACTTCAAAGGGAAGGTTGCGGGTCGCGCTGTCCATAAGGGACGTTGTACATGTTTCGCAGACCATTACAGAGGGTTTCGCTATCCGAGAGTGGGTTTCAACTTGCAGGAGAAGACACCATATGAATGCAGTCTCGCAGGTACTATGTTTCCCAATGCATGGAAACCTTTCATACGAATAGTGATAATATATGATTTGATTTCAAGTTTCTTCTTATGTTCATTATCGCATTTTAGAAACCAGGAGTCTCCTTCGACGAGTTTGGGTCTTCCAGCATCAAGTTTGATCTGTCCATACGACTTCCATGGGGTGTTGTATTTATTTACGTCACGTATCGATATCTCACAAGATAATATCAGTAAAGACATTAGACACTAATTCCGCACATTAACAAACTACTATATTAACTTGTCTCATACTGGACACCGGACACATCCCCCTACAATAGAAGAAAGGCGTGATCGTGCCAATATATAAAGAAGGAAACAGACCCCGTATCGCGGCGTTACTCTACTGCCAGTGATCTACAAAGTTGTTTAAATGGTCATCAGCAAAAGGACACCCCAGCTCACAGAAGGATGTTCCCATCCAATCAACAATGCGGCTTTATGAAGGGATTGTCCTCTTGTGACACATCGTTCATCGTGCAAGAAATTGTAAGCCACTACATAGAGAGATCTGATTCCATATACGTTGTTTTCTCAGATAGCTCAAAAGCTTTCGACACAGTTTGGCACACCGGTCTGATGTACAAACTGCATTATATAGGAATCCCTGACAGACTATGGACCATATTTGACAACATTTATAGTTGTGTATTTGTTAATAACAAAGTATCCTCATGGTTCCCACTGTACAAAGGTGTTCGGCAAGGCAGTATGCTCCCCGCTAATCTCTACCTCTTAAACATTATTCAACTCCCCGAACAACTGTCCACCAGCAACAAATGTGCCATTATCTTTGACCTGCAGATCTCGACATAGACATGAGAATTCATAACTTTGAGAAAAAGACAACAACTTCAAAATTATACCCACCTAATCTTTTACTCTTCAAAACTCGAAGTTATACTTTAAAAGGTCCACATTTCTTACTTGATTATAAAGTGATCATTCGAAAAGGACAAAAGATTTCAAGTTGTTTTTCGAAAGAAGTGTTGACTTATGAAAAAGTGTATAATAATTTATAATTGATGGTAGTTGGATGTATTCCCTTCCATCAATCCTGTTTGTGGTGAGAATATTGTCTCACAATTCTAAGGATCCTCTGACCAATTTTCATATTCAACAGGAATTTCTTTCTAACTACTTACCTTTTTATTCTCCAGATTTTCAAATTTACACCCAACACAATTTGAAAGATTTATATCATTTGGTTAAAATCATTTCTTCCTACTATGACAGGTGATTTATGGTCCTCCACCATTGTGGAGCAGCTTTCCCGTTACCTCTGACATAATCCATATCGCAGGCAGCATCCTGCTTATCATGTCAAAGCTACCTTATCCTCTCAGTCTTGGCCATCTGGCACGTGCACACATACGTGGCATTTCCTTTGTCCCTGGTGATATTTTCTACACATCATATTTCATACCGTGATGGAGTTCAACAACCTATTAACGACCAGTCATTTGTCAGCGATATAAACGCTTGTCAGTTGAGCACATCGACCATTTGAGACTACACAATGGTTTAGAATTTGAAAGGTGATCATATCCGATAAATACCCCACGTTTCAAAGCTATAATAATACTTTGTTAAATAATTTAACATTAAATATCATCATGCTTTTCCCTCCTTCATAATTACCGAATCACAAAGAGAATGGTCAGTCATATCTTAATACTCAAAGATTCTTATCCGTGTTTCAATGTATACTCTCAGTCCACATATTTATCTATGTTGTTCATATTTTGTGTTCTAAACTGCAAAGCACTTACTGAATATTGTAAGCTCATATACTATTATACGATTATAGAAACAGTCTATTGTTTATACGCCGTTGTATTCGTACTTATTAATGACCTGTTGTATAGGTACCGGAAAAGCGTTATTCAACTCAAGTTGTCATTCTGCACGCAGACATCAGTCAAGAGTGATGTTACTGCCAACTGTGATTTGTACACAGGCTGAAGTTAAGGGTATCGTATTTCAACATGTATTAATGTCGTGTCCAATTCCAGTTATACCACTAACTAAATTCGCAGTGGTTTACCACTCGTTTGAAGTGTTGGACATTGATTATGGGAGACCACTTAAGTTCCTCCCCCTCTGTCGTCTGGTCCACGCCACATCGATCCTCTGGCTACACAATTGCTGTTACTGACGAACGCTGTCGCACAAGTTTGGGGCACTGAGCAACGCAACGCCCATGGAGGCTCATCATTGTCGTTCAACACTGCAGACCTCTACTGTCATGTGTTCCCCCGCCTACAAGTTGCGCACGCATCAAGGTACATCCTCAGCGAAACACCAGTGATCACTCACACAGTGTGCAGAACATTTCTGTTCACTTTGATGACGAAGCCAAGAACTATGCTGTGCGATACGACCAGGCTCTGTGTTCAGACATTGACTTTGTTGTGGCCTCGCACACAGTGAACAGCGTTTGGTGCAAACCCAGAACCAATCGGAAAACGACTTTTCCAGATGACCAGAGCAAGTTTATTCTATATGACTGACCAACGATGTGTGAACTTTTTGTGAATGGTGATGCCATATTTGGCCACATCAATGGCATTTTCACATTCAAGATTGACTTTAATTTAGTGTTGTGTTGTCATCTCATATATGTATGATGTGTATGCTTAGTGGTTACATAGGACCATTATCTTATTCTTTGGCATAAGATAATAATACACAGTATCCACGGTTTTCTCTTAGTTTGAAAGTGGTTATCATTTCTTATCAGAAATTACCGATCCTATTTGGCTTCGATGGTATACATTGTGTTTAACTTTTGACATATTTGACCTGATCTCAAGTTTAACTTATCCAAGCTGTGGGCAGCTGTTGTCCACATGCGGAGGATGTTATCAGGTAAAAATGCATTCCTAAACCATGAGAGGATTACATCAGATTCCGTATTTAGATTTGCAGTTTTGCTCATGAGTGATAACGGCTAGGCAGGTTGTGGAGACAGAAAGTTTCGAGAGAATGGCGTTTGGCTGTAGGCTACAGAAGGTAGAGACCGAACACATTAGTTGTGAAAGAGAGAACACATTAAGCTGACATTAAAACATTAAACAAATCAGCGAGTAGTGCGACTCTACATTCTAGGAAGCCAATCCACGTCACTCAGTTTCCCTTTTATGGTACGAGCCTATCCTGTATTGTGTTAAAGTGTTATTTAGAGAGATGGGGTGAGACAGAGCAAACCTATGTGAGTATAGAACTTGGTGTTGCGTTTATCTTTGAATGTATGTGTGCCAGTACATGAATGTAAAGCGGTTAGTTAGGAGTCGTTGTCGTCCGACCCCTCACTCCTCCTGACAGGTCGGTGATGTAACGGACTGAGATTTCAGAACTGACTATCTGTTAAGTTCGATTAGTCTTTCGCCTCTATACCCAGGTTCGACAATCGATTTGCACGTGAGAATCGCTGCAGACCTCCACCAGAGTTTCCACTGACTTCAGAGTTTAGCCAAACCATTACGTCAAGAACTGCGACGACAAGCAATATTTGACACTCTCTCAAGGACTGACTGACTGAGTTTGGTTTTACGCCGCTTTTAGCAATATTCCAGCAACATCACGGCGGGGGACACCAGAAATGGGACTCTCTCAAGGACTTGCATACACTACAAAGGCCACTGCTGTTTTGTAAGGAGTGTAGAAGACCTACAGTGAATAACTCAATGAACGTAGCTACGACGTCATCGATATCTACAATATTGTTGGTTATTATTGTGACACTGACGACTGTGGGTGTTCGTGGGCTGCCTCACGGGGCGATGTCATGTCCCTCAACACATGTGGTATCTGGGTCAGCATGACGGGTGAAGTGTACGTAGTAATGACACACAGGAAACTGAAAACAAGCCCAACAACGGTATTTAAAAGTTCGCGCTTGTCCTTCAGAAATGACAGAGGGATTTGAAACGAAAATGGATAGTACAACTTTTTTCCAACAGTATTTATACTTTCATGCCAATGTCATGTTACAGGAAGCCATGATTGGGAACGAACAGTACGACTGTGGCACTGACAAAAATGGATCACAGTTATGCTAATCTTGGGGAAAAGTAAGCAAAGGGCAAGGTGAGAGATGGGACACAACTCTACATAGCACAATGTGCCAACCGTATCCTTCCATTGTGAAACTATTAAGTATTGTCCCCATTCGAATAACCCTTCACCGTCGGTCTCTGTATTACTGGACCGAAAATTACTGACATAAATATAATAATGGTGCTTCTTCTTGTGCCTCTAGAGTGAATAACCAGACCGGGGTACAAGTGTGTTACAATGATATATCCCATGCTCCAAATACCGTTTAGATTGTAAACAGTCATGTATGGACTCAAGCGGGGGACATGTGAACAAGTTCGTTGGACTGTAAAAATGGCCGGCTCGTTGCCAGGTGATGGCTTGCCAGGTGAGGGCTTGCCGCCGATGTGGATGGCTTGTCGCCGAAGTTGTGATCTTGTCGCAGTGATTATCTGGTTTATATGATAATGGAGGTTCACTGCCTGTTTAAGCAAAATAAAATGTATAAATCTATGGTTGGTATTTTACGTTGGTTCCTTAATACATGTAATGTGTGATATGTACATAAATAATATGTAACATTCATTGGTACAAATGCTGCACGCATGAATAATATTTATTTGTATTAATATGTGTGTTGTTATTGCTATTAAACGGTTGTCGGGTGGTGCACCGTATCCAATGTCATTGTGTGTCATGTCATTGTAGTGGAGGAAGCATGATGTAGAAGAAACATCTTTCCTCCTCTCTGGACCTCTCTAACTCGCATATTCAGGCGGGTTGTCACATCACGTCGCTGTACAGTATTCATTAATCGGCCTATCCGTCATTAATCAGACTTCTGTCACTCATTTCACCAATGTCCGGTAGAATTTGGGTAGGGCAGGTAAATCTAATCATTTAACAAGGAATTCAGATATCAAAAAACAGTTTCTCCGGAGATTGTCTGAAAAATACAAGTGTACGGATAAGCGAGGGAGGATTATATATTACTCATGATTTCCAATGATTTCCAATGTTTTTCTCAAATCGACATGCACCATATGTCCTCGTGTTTGTGTTTGCCTGTAAATATGTTTGCAAACTCTCGCTCGGTAATGCAAGCGCTCATTGCTAAGCAGGAAAGTGTAAAAAACATATTTTAATATAGAAAACAAGTCAGCCGCGAATCACCAATCACTCACGTGAGCGACCCTTGGGTACGTTCATTATCTGTTTGCAGTAGTTGTACGAGCCCTGGTCTGTAGTCGTCAGACAGTAAATCTAAGGGTCCGTGTGCAACAGCTGGAGGAGCACCGTTGCAGATCTCCCAAACTCTGGGGCGCGGGATGTGACGTCACACCAAGACCTAGACCTGAACCATCAGCAGCCATGCACGACATCAAGGACCTGATCACGATAAGTCGCTGCATTGATCATCGCACAAATTACGAGAAGATTTGAAAGCACGTTCCTGCAGATAACTCCCCAAACCATCAGGCTACCTTCACGAAATCCGCCCGACTCTTCAGTAGGCAAAACGTGATTCGTGGTTAAACACAACCCTATTCCATTTTCTCTGGTTCCAGCGCAGATGCATTTGTGCCCTGCATAGACGTTTATTACAATTTATCTGTGCCAGAATTGGCACAACATAAGGACTTCGGGCAAGAATATGGGCAACGCGCTAGCGGTTTGACGTGGTCTTGGCATTGTTAACATGTGTGTTTCTAATCACCAACAAATTCAGCGCACGTGTTGATGGTTAGACACATGCCATTTTGGTCACATAATCCCGCAGGGCTGCGTTTTCACAAAAGAGAGTGCTGCACCTCGCGTGGTTCACCACAGTTGAAACGGGCAGATGCGTTTGGATAGACTTGGCAATAATCCGCACATGTTAACTACCTTGTACTATCCCTATCAAAATATACTTCATTTCTCCAAATGTAAAGTTTCTTTTTTGTTCAGTATATATTTCTCTATTTGAAATCACGCATATCCTGAGTCATCGATCTTCGACTATCGGTACTCATAGCCATACATTATATAAGACCGGTGCAAATACGCTAACAACATTGAGTACTGTCTCACCAAAATATAATATAATCTAGTGGCTTGATGTTTTCACTTAATACAGACAACCGTGCATCAATCCCTTGCATATGGTAAACGTTGATAATTCAGTAAGCAACGATTCAGTTCTAGTGAGTGAATAAGCTTTTACGCCGCTTTTAGCAACATTCCAGCTATATGACGGCTTGGACACCAGAAATGGGCTTCACACATTGTACCCACCTGGTGAAAGTATCTTCGGCGTGACGAGCGAACGCATGAACCACTACGCTACCCCATCGCCACTATTCAATTCTAAGGGGAAAATCAGTGTTCTATGTATGGAACAAACAGCATCGCTGTCCTGTTGATGCTGTGACGAGACTCATCAATCAAACAATGTATGCTTGATGTTATCAAATTTTATTAATATACTATGCTTTAAAATAATTATTTACGTAAACTCACCCTCGGCTTAGTCTGCGACCTCCTCTCGTCCACGTTATGTCTGATGTTGACGCCAGCTGCATTTCTATCCCCGATGGTACCACGTGGTCGAATCCGACAACACAATGATAAATTCATTGATGCATTAAACAGAAATGGAAAGCATGCTGAATACCACTTACACGGATTGTCTGAAAAGAATATGCCCTGAAATATAAAATACTAGATAACAATGAATACCATGTGTAGCTCAGTGAAGGATGAAAAATAAAGTAAGTTAATTAAACATGTGTCGATATAAGTACAGACATGCCTGACATTTCTGGATTCTCTGTCCCGGGTTCAATTATGAATAGGCCGCCGACAGATGGCTTGGTTATAAACGGCGCTAAAACAATGAAACAATCTGTAGTGAAAACAACACCGAATCATACACACATACCTTGAAATACACGCTGAGTGTTTTGATCAAGTGGAAATGAACACAACATTGAAATACACGCTGAGTGTTTTGATCAGGTGGAAATGAACACAACATTGAAATACACGCTGAGTGTTTTGATCAGGTGGAAATGATCACAACATTGAAATACACGCTGAGTGTTTTGATCAGGTGGAAATGATCACAACATTGAAATACACGCTGAGTGTTTTGATCAGGTGGAAATGAACACAACATTGAAATACACGCTGAGTGTTTTGATCAGGTGGAAATGAACACAACACTGAAATACACGCTGAGTGTTTTTTTGATCTGAGTGTTTTGATCAGGTGGAAATGAACACAACACTGAAATACTCGCTGAGTGTTTTGATCAGGTGGAAATGATCACAACATTGAAATACACGCTGAGTGTTTTGATCAGGTGGAAATGAACACAACACTGTGTGAATTTGGTTAAGGATAACGATTATTGCAGTTAAATAATTCAGCAGAATGAATTTTCTGATCCCATTTGTGGGCAGCTGGTTATGAATGCATATTGGGACATAAGTCTTATCAATTCATCTCATCATTCATTGACATAAAGTTTGCTCTAGTACCTCAATCCCATCTACAGGTCTTGTTAGGACTTCTGCTCATTCGTAAGTTGTACCACCCTGCCTTATATGTTCTCAGTAAGTGTGTGGCGTGGATTCACATATACTGCAGATATAATAAATGTATTGTGATCAGGCTCCTGACACACCTGTTTTGTCGCGTATAACGCGTTGCACACATAACTTTTTCGAAGTAGATTATATTAAACAAACATTTAGATGAGGCAGCGTAAATATGTGGTAAGCACCGAAACAATGGAGAATAGAAAGAGGCTTAGTCTCTCATAACTCCTTATAAGAGTGGCTCGACTTTCATTGCTTTTTGTACTGTGTCTATTTTATATTGAGGTGAGACTTTAATTCACTGTTTGTCTGTCTGTCTCTCAATGTAGCTTCGGTGTTTTGATTAGATATAGCGCGGACCATTGGTTGATGCGTTTTCAGTAAACAAAGATCTGGGCAAGTAGAAGCTTTCCTGCATCGAACACACTGATCACATACGGTGACCTTCTAATCTCTGTTGGAACAATGCCGTTGATTAGGCCATTTAACAAATTGGCAGCTTTTTGGAAGATTTTGACGTGCTGGTGGCATTTCCAGATTTACCGTTCCAGTAACAAACATGTTGTCCCATGCAATTTCCTCAGGTGAGCTGTACTAAGTGTCCTCGTCGTTATTTTTCGCGCACACAACTGGCTTGAAATTGTATGAGTTTGTTGTCTTTTAATCCGGTAGGGGTGGGTGACCTTCGTCGAGCACCCCTCCCATTACTGTTTGTTAGTGACTCATTCCTGAGAGGTTGACTATGTGCAGTCTGGCAGAAACCTTTTAGATTATGGAAAAGACCTTTGCGCTTTTGTTAACTGGTGAACATGAAAGATATTGTCATTATTGTTAAAGTTATGTGACACCAAATTCATGTACCTTATTCATGGCCTCATAAACCTTGCATGTTCAACGAACCATGTATTATAAACAGTTTTGGGACGTACCATAGAGACACGCTAAGTGGTTATCTCTTGTTGTGCACTATACCTAGATAAGAAGCCTGTTATGATGAAAGAAGCGGCATGCACAAATTGGCGAGCTCGTATTAGAAAACAAGCTTGCTGTTTAAACCAAGGCTATTGCGCCGTGCGTCGACCCTATTCATTCAGTGACACAAATATTTCCCTTGGCTTTTTGAAAAACTCGCTCGTCTGATGTTTACGAAATACCCAAACTTGCATACTTAAAATATGACAATTAAGAACAGCTGAGAAATAGGCCAAACGTCGGTTCAAATAAGGCGTTTAAAAGAAAGTAAGTGGTTAGGTATGCACATACGCAGTTGATTAAAATCTCCATCACCCATGTCTCACAGGGGATGATGAGAAAATCTCAATGTTTACCACGGATAGACTGACTTCGCCTTTAACGTTGTCATTGCATATATAATATAATCACACGTGTACATCATGAGTGGAAGATTAAGGAAAATGACTTACTCACATTGCATGATTTGCAACTTGTTCACTTCAGGCACCCGTGACGAGCAATCTTCGTGTGGTGAGTGCTGGGTAACGCTAATAGTTCTTCCCCCATGTGGAACCGGGACAGAATAGGTCCCCAGCACCCTGTTGCTGGTCGTAATAGGCGACCGAATTGGGCAACCAGTATGCCTAGAGTTGCGCCCCTGTGTTGGTTGAGGACGGTAGTCTGGTGGCTGAGGGCACAGGAGTTAGGCGTCCGGTTCTATCAATCGGTTGGTCATGCCAAGCCCTGTGTACAAGATTATATTTGCACATGTACACAATAGTAACAATTGATCCTGGTCATAAGTGAACTATTTTAAGTCACTAAATATTATATATGTTATTGCCGGCAGTCTCATGCCAGAAGGCGGTGGCTCATGGCCCCAATCTGGTGATGTTGACTTCCAAATTCAGTATAATATATCTTATTTCTTGTCATGGGCGACCCACCCTGCCATTCAATTTGGTATACAAATACTCATATTTGCGTCATATTTGCGTGAGTATAACACTCCTGTATCGCTGGTGTTGGTATCTTGGAAAACCGTTGCAAATTGACACTGTCCTTGTTGCCACTCCGTAGTGGTTGGGAACCTCCTTTTCATCATGTCACACATACAAGTTGGCTCATGTCGAAATAAAGAGAAGCGACGGTTGAATGAAATATATCACCCTACTCCAAATATAACAAATGTTATATTTGGGATTACATTTTCTTAGTAAAATTCTAGTACTTTTTGAGTTGAGCCCCATCCGGAATTCGAACTCACACCCTCAGAATCAGGCACCTAATCGCAAGCACACAAAGTCAGCCGCCCAAGTCGCGGTCTACCAAGTAGTGTAATCACTACTGAAAATAGTTCTGAAAACGTTGAATCATGAGCTCTATTCCTAATTATTGAAGCTACAAACTTTCGTAAACTAAACCCGTTTGCTGTTGTTTCTAAAGCTATCTCTGGGATCTGATGATAAAGAATGTCATTCGTCTTCGCATTAGTTTACTTCTGGTGGAATGAGCACGGAGACAGCAATCTCTCAATAGAAGTTTCTTCCTACGTCTCGTGGTGGAAGATACCTATGTTTAAATGGTTAATCGTACATCGTGAACAAGAGGAATAGGGGAAAGACTGCATACCAAGAATCTCAACAGTGAACGATATAATTTACATATACATATTTTATTCATGAAGTTTAAACATAACATGAATATGGATTGACACAACAAGCCAACGGCTTATTTAAGTGTCGCTCCATCAAATATAACACAATACCATCAATAATTAGTTTCAGAAACAGTTATCTCCACAAAGGCATGGAATGAATAATATAGCAAAAAGTCTACAAAAATACATTAAATGGTTCATGGTAATTGCCTACATAAGAGTTTAGAATAATTTGAATCTATTTGAAAGGGTTTGTATTTATGAACAGAGTCAAGGATAGGCTGATTAATTTGTTGCTTGAAGTTTGATTACCAATTGTCAGATCTCTACAAATTGGCCCAGGATTTGGGTGGATATCTCCGCAGCATAAAAGTAACATGATTATGTAAATTGAAAATGACGGGTTGTACAAGCTGAAAATAGCATTTTCAAATGGTAGCATTTTCCTTAAGCATTAGCATGCAATTTCAAATAGAAAACATCAACCGCCCTTCTGTAAGTTACAAGATTAACTGGCATCGAACATTGTTGGAGAAGTAAAAACTACGTTGGTTCAGAGGGTGGTTAAAAGGTAAAATACTTCAAATAATCTTGTAAAAGGTTGCATGCCATTTGTGGAAAGAAAGGGACGTGTTATGACAAGGGTATACACATCTTCTTAAAATATTACTGAACAACAAAAGAAAAAGGAAAAATATAACATCTATCAACTTTATCTATATGTATTATTTATCACGTAGAGAATAGAAAATACGGCCCCAATGAATGCACAAATAAGAATGGCATTTTACAGCGTCCTTGTTCAGTTATTTTCCGGTGAACATTTTAGCATTAACTGTGTCGTTGTAAAAACATTAACTGCCCATTGTCTGGCACAAGTCGACCTAAACGACGTACCCCTCAAAACCGACTAGTTTGTTTTTCCACCCATCCAAAGGTCGAACTTACGTGACCTAACCATCCAGTACTACCTAGATATACTGATCATACGTCACATTCCCACGTACTGTCGCCAAGTCAAGTCATGACAGACACATTCACACACCACAACAGAACCTACACCAAAGGCAACGGTGGGTTGAATGTATTTCTCAAGCGACTATCAGTTACATGGAGAAGAACCAATGTATCTTCGCCAAGTCCCAAGATTCCAGCGTTGCCGTATAAACAAGCCAAACGTGATTGTTGCTGATCGCTCAGTAGATGACGTTTGATGACCCATCTAGAGTTGTATACGGTTCTTCTTCGGCGGTTCCGTACTGTTCTCGGAGCAGCGAAATGGTAACTATAGTACTGTCGGAAATAGAAAAAAAATGTATTTTCTCATTTATCTCTACAATTTATGTAGTTGATAAGTGAAAGTGTGAATAATCTGTTAAACTAAGTTCGGCCTAACTACAGTCTCAGTGGTACAGAGATAGGAAACGGAGAAAAAGGACTTTACTGAGGGGAAATTAGTGCAGAAATGAGCAATGCGGTTTTTTTCTAAGTCCAAGAAGACTTATTTGGAACAGACCATGGATTTATGCAAATTAGTGTGCGACGATATTGTATTACAAAGGACACTTTTTAAATGCCCAATTTGAAATTAGACGTAGATTCATTATAAACGATAGCTGACGTAAAAAATAGTAACTTTTATGCCGAAACTATTAAGGATGTAGCTACCATGCAGTTTCACTGTCATTATAAAAAGAAACAGATAGGAGGGGTTGGCTCAAAAGCAAAACCTGGGGTCGGGCTTGGGGATAGAGATATCAGCTAAGATAAGATAATCCTTTAGGGCAATCATGCTGGGGAGGTACACGGCATGTAATAACAATTTACAAATAATATCCAGTCCTGTCGATCTTCGGGTGGTTATGCCACCGATATACCACGATGCGTTTCTATGGTTTTCGTGTATCATACTCTCTAACATATCTCAACATAAACTTTATGAAAGAAAGACACGTAAGATGTTAATCAATAGATGAGACATAGTCAACACACATGAAAAAGCACAAAATATCTTTGAGATGACCCCTTGTGCCTGTAGGCAGCACATGCATTTCATCCGTCGTTATACCTGGCTGAGCGACCTAATTGCCATCTATAGTCTGATCTATTGTTTTCAGCAGCTATTCGTATTTTTTCTAAACTTTTGCTCGATTTTACGAGGAAACATGCTTTTCTGGATATCGTATTACGCATCCCACTGAACGCCCAGTTAGGCCGAAGTGGGTTATTTCGACATATGCTATTTGCAATTGTGTCAATTTTAGGGATACAGAGTAACAGCCTAAAAACAGTTTTTTTCTATTTCCGATAGTACTATAGTGGTGCTTCAGAACAGTGCTGTTGGCGTATGGTTGTCGTCGAGTGAGTCTCAATAGTACTCTGTCTTTACGATCTCACATGACCCTGGGTCGTCCAGAATATGGGCGATCATTCACCTCATTGGTTTCCTTGTATTTTCTTACCAAACGACTGACAGCTATGTAGTGGACATTCATTTCCCGACCAACTGCTTTAAAGGACATACGGGAGTTGTGAAGATGACGAATTTGCCATCTGGCCATCTGACAATCTTCTTCGTACCATAGTGGCCGAAAAATGATTGAACATTGTAACCCGTGCACGTCCAACACAAACATGTGGCACGTGCACAAAGGACACTTGTGAAAATTTCGTGGGTTTGCTTCCACCAAGTACACTTGCAATAATGTCTTAAGTGAACATAATCACCATGGGCATCGTCATATACACGTGGTATTCGCACATGGTTATATGCCACGGGTCGAACTGACTCTTGCACATGTATAACTTTTGTCAAATAGCACGGCTGTTGCCTAATGAGTGGGAGGTCGAATTGAGCATAGCTCATTCATAGATAAGAGGGTACCGTTTGTTTCTTAGCCCGGGCTGATATGTCGAATTAGCAAAATGTCAATTTTCAGTTAATAAATACATAGATCACACAATATATACAAACAGTTGGCATTAAAGAATAGTTTATAAGGTAAGGGATGAGCTAATAGCATGCTACGCGATGATTTCAAACATTGAAACTTAAAGGTTCGTCAAGAAATCGGTAAGTACAGAAGTGAATTTTGGAATTAATGGTGAGTGAGTGAGTGAGTGAGTTTAGGTTTACGCCACACCCAGCAAAATTCCAGCTGCGGCGGTGGTCTGCAGATAATCGAGTCTGGACCAGACAATCCAGTGATCAACAGCATGTACATCGATCTATGATACGATGACATGTGTCAACCAAGTCCGCGAGTCTGACCACACGGTCCCATTAGTCGCCTCTTGAGTTGAATTAATAAATAATGATACCCAGAAAGTTTACAATCAAATAAGGCTGCACCTTCGCTAAAAGAAATATGTGGCAGTAGTGATTTAGAATAAACCATGGATGTCATGGAGTTCATGGATATCCAGTAAATATGTACAGTTATCCATGATGGACAGGTACGTAGAAGCAAGTCAGGTCGCAATAGCAAGGCAGTTATGCTTCGA
Source organism: Haliotis rubra (assembly GCF_003918875.1). Classification (NCBI taxonomy): domain Eukaryota; kingdom Metazoa; phylum Mollusca; class Gastropoda; order Lepetellida; family Haliotidae; genus Haliotis; species Haliotis rubra. The sequence goes on along the minus strand of NW_025767140.1, from coordinate 94,723 downwards.
GACTTTTTCCACGGTCAAACTTAAGCACAGCAAAGCGTTCCCATTCGAAGATAGCCATAACTGCGGAAGTGGCAGGACAGTCGCTAGTGAGTGGGTTGGGTCTAACGTTGCATTGAACAGTTTTCCACGTGTTTCTTAACAGTATTCCACTTGTTTCTCAACAGTTTTCCACTTGTTTCTCAACAGTATTCCACTTGTTTCTTAACAGTATTCCACTTCTTTCTTAACAGTTTTCCACGTGTTTCTTAACAGTATTCCACTTCTTTCTTAACAGTTTTCCACGTGTTTCTTAACAGTATTCCACTTGTTTCTCAACAGTGTTCCACGTGTTTCTTAACAGTATTCCACTTCTTTCTTAACAGTTTTCCACGTGTTTCTTAACAGTATTCCACTTCTTTCTTAACAGTTTTCCACTTGTTTCTTAACAGTATTCCACTTCTCTCTTAACAGTTTTCCACGTGTTTCTTAACAGTATTCCACTTGTTTCTCAACAGTGTTCCACGTGTTTCTTAACAGTATTCCATTTCTTTCTTAACAGTTTTCCACTTGTTTCTTAACAGTATTCCACTTGTCACTTGTTTCTTCACAGTTTTCCACGTGTTTCTTAACAGTATTCCACTTGCTTCTTAACAGTATTCCACTTGTCACTTGTTTCTTAACAGTATTCCACTTGTTTCTTAACAGTATTCCACGTGTTTCTTAACAGTATTGCACGTGTTTCCACTTGTTTCTTAACAGTATTCCACTTGTTTCTTAACAGTATTCCACTTGTTTCTTAACAGTATTCCACTTGTCACTTGTTTCTTAACAGTATTCCACTTGTTTCTTTACAGTTTTCAACGTGTTTCTTAACAGTATTCCACTTGTTTCTTAACAGTATTCCACTTGTTTCTTAACAGTATTCCACGTGTTTCTAAACAGTATTCCACTTGTTCCTTAACAGTATTCAACTTGTTACTTAACAGTATTCCACTTGTTTCTTAACAGTATTCCACTTGTTTCTTAACAGTTTTCCACTTGTTTCTTAACAGTATTCCACTTGTCAATTGTTTCTTAACAGTATTCCACTTGTTTCTTAACAGTATTCCACTTGTTTCTTAACAGTATTCCACGTGTTTCTAAACAGTATTCCACTTGTTCCTTAACAGTATTCAACTTGTTACTTAACAGTATTCCACTTGTTTCTTAACAGTTTTCCACTTGTTTCTTAACAGTATTCCACTTGTCTCTTGTTTCTTAACAGTATTCCACTTGTCTCTTGTTTCTTAACAGTATTCCACGTGTTTCTTAACAGTATTCCACTTGTTCCTTAACAGTATTCCACTTGTCACTTAACAGTATTCCACTTGTTTCTTAACAGTATTCCACGTGTTTCTTAACAGTATTCCAGGTGTTTCCACTTGTTTCTTAACAGTATTCCACTTGTTTCTTAACAGTATTCTACTTGTTTCTTAACAGTATTCCACTTGTTTCTTCACAGTATTCCACCTGTTTCTTAACAATATTCAACTTGTTTCTTAACAGTTTTCCACTTGTTTCTTAACAGTATTCCACTTGTTTCTCAACAGTTTTGCACTTGTTTCTTAACAGTTTTCCACTTGTTTCTTAACAGTATTCCACTTGTCACTTGTTTCTTAACAGTTTTCCACTTGTTTCTTAACAGTATTCCACTTGTGACTTGTTTCTTAACAGTTTTCCATTTGTTTCTTAACAGTTTTCCATTTACTTCACATTATTTTGATATTGCAAACAGACCCGAAGTCTCACAAGTCTTTGACATAACTACGTTGGTGATATCACAGTTCACAGCTTTCTGGCATAAGGGCCAAACTCCTGTATCTCACTTCCGAGAAGACTGGCCACAGGTGCGCCCACAGCATGACCAAGAACCGGAACAGCAGGTGACAGAAAGGTGTGACGAATGGTCACATACGAGTAAACGCACAGACAGTGGGAGGTTAGTTTACTTCAATGGTACAGAGAAGCGCCTAACAATGGCGGGAATGTAGCGGAACCGTAATATATTCCACAGGCTTCATGCACTTAGTCTATAATACAGCTAGAGCATATAATACATGATTTTCAACGCTGCATGATAGTGACAGTCAAACATGCATCACATTCGACTCTAAGGAGTATTGTAATTATACAAGTGTATGTTATTGAAATGCAGTGTAATTAAGAAATAATCAACATTTTCTGTTCAAAATTTAGTTGTCAATTTTTTTTTAAAAAAGCACTTCGATAGTCAGTGCTCGATCCGTTTTAGTTAACAGGCAATGACCTACCGCAAAATCGATTTTAATGTTTTCTAAATCTGCTTCAACCAGAAACAAGTCAAGTTCATTATAGAAACTGTCGATGATATCCTCCCTGTCCGATTTCTTCCTTGCAGCAAGAGCTTCCTCCAAACCGGTATGAATCCAACACTTCTGTGCTCGAACAAATCCCTGAGCAAACGCCTTCTGGTGGTCTGTTACCATTGCATCACGCAACTTCCGCCATCGAGATACAAATACAGACTCGTGGCCCCTGACATCCACCGACATCATCCGCAGTCCTGCCTTGTATACGTCCGACTTAATGTTATTTGTCTCTCCAACGAAGTTTTCCAGATTCCTGTAATAAACATTCTAAGATGCCTAGCGGTTAGAACAATCGAAAAAAAAACAAACATTATGAGACAATAAAGGTATAGTTTTTTGATGACGTAACAATTGAATGACGTTATCCCGTCACTGCGCCATTCTAGTGTGCCCCCCTCGTAATCGAACCATTTTACATTACGTCACAATGTAAGCGACGTCACGATGCATGTCAGTTGTCATCGCCTTGTACGGCCTCCTACAGTAAACTACACCGTTGCATCCAGTTTCTTGGTTTGCTGTTGCTTCACGCAGCTAACATCACTGGTGGAAACATTACGTTCATGTTTTACGACGGTTAAAATGTGCCATTTCGACTCACAAGTTTTCAGCGACACGGTAACGTTCCTAATGTTTACATTCCCACAATGCATTCGTGGAATGTCGCTTGACTACTCAACTTCCTCTGGATGTACTGATCTAAACTTACGCTGGTAGTAGAAATGCAACGTTCATATTGCCCCATATGGTTTACGTTAATGACAGATGTAATTAAAATAATTCAGAGAAGATATTTAATCCGAACGTAAACCGTCATCAAACTGTTATCATTTGTTTTTTTCTGGTAACGTTCGTCTTAACGTAGGGGGCAGACACATCAATAGAACAGCGCGCCAGTTAGCCCTGTGCGAGGATTCTTAATTTAGGTCACCGACACCGTCGTTTGTTTTCTGCCTTAAATCAATCGTAATTATCTTTTGAAAGTATTAAATTTGGCATCTTAGAAAAGAAATACACTTCGCCCTACCACCATGTATAGTGTAATAAAACACACTTTCGCCCTGAACTAATATAACGTTAAAGCACTCGGACGCAAGCGTCCTCGTGCTTTAACTATAATAGTTCAGGGCAAAAGTGTGTTTTATTACACTATACATGGTGGTAGAGCGAAGTGTATTTTTTAATTAAAAGTGGCCAGTTCATATTCCGCCTGCGTAATTTTTCCTGAATTGCGAAAATATTTAATTATTTGTCTGTGAAGGTCCTCATAAGAGTTATAATTGTTTTCCTGCTGGCTTCCTTGCTTCATCATTGCTGACGCCGTCACCAGCATTATTCCACCGTGTCGGAGCTCCTTTGCTCTAATCAAGAGGAAACTATTCCAGTCTTCTTCTGCCCTCTTTCTTGCCATTTCAGCCTCTTCTTTTGTAGCATCTGGGAAATGACTCAATGAATCTTTGAAGGGAACCATCTCCTATGACAAGAAGTGAACCCCAATCAAACAAAGTATAATGTCCATCGTCTCAGATTTCACACAATGCTCGAAGAAGCTAGTACCAGTGGCAAACAAGTACACGTTTCCCAGGTCTTGCAAACAGCAACCCTTCCTGTCCGGTTTTAACCCATGGAGTCGACTGAAAAGTGAGTTGAAGTCGTTGATGGCTTGGTCCTCGTATATTACAGTCACTGATACATCCTGGCCATGTTTAGTGCGCAAAAACAGTATGATATCTCGTATGAAGCCCATTGAGGTTGCTCCGTCAGCTGAGCCATAATCGCCAATAGTGACATGGCGGGTAATGGGGTCAACCGGAAGTGTATCCAGAAGCCGGAAGAAGGTTTCTCTGTCAGAGTCGAGCAAGGATATACATTCGTGTACCATATTGTCGCCATAATAACTGGTTCCAGTTTTTCCGTAAGGACGATGGCTATGAGTGAGTGAGTGAGTTAAAGTTTATAGTCACAGCGGCAGTATTTCAGCCACATCGTGACTTAAGACAGTTAGCAATTCATAACAAATGCGCACATTTTAAAAAACCTGTCAACGAAAGACAGTAAAACCAACTAGTATATCACAGTAATAGGAAATAAAACTAGAGTAGGACAATACAATATAAAATACGGCTGAGGATCGCCAACAACTGAAGGTAGATCACCACTCTAGGGACCATGGGGACTTACAGTACTTTGGCTACCTGCATGGACCCTAGCTGGATTTATACCATCTCTTCAGCCACTGGCGATTGTACTGATATTTAGCCATAATAAAACAACAAATATTCTACGATTAAAAAGGTGTGTAGAACTAAACTGACTTGGGAAGTTTTGGGACTTATGTACCCTCTCAGGAGGACAATAAGTTTACAGTACTTTAACCCCCTTCGAGGATACAGCCACTTACTATCTTAGCTGCTAATTTATTCTACCGATAATAAAATATCATTTATCTATTCACAAAACATATCAATCAAAATTTATCAATCAATTCCATTTCTTTTAAAAACTCAATGATTAAATAATTGTTAATTTTACTAAAAAGATCCTTCACAGTTTTAACATTGAAATATTTATCCCTTGTGATGGAAAAATCAATGCAGTCAAGCAGAACATACTTGACCGTGATTCTCTCATCACAAGGAATGCAAAACGGAGAATCCTCACCATTTAGCAAATATTCGTGGGTGTATATTGAGTGGCAAATGCGACATCGTCGCATGATGACCTCTTCAAATCTGGACTGACAACCCAAGTAAGTATAACCGATAGTTGGCTTATTTTTTCATGTAACTTATTCATGCCTACTTGGGTGTCCCACTTCTTCTGCATTAGATCACGAATGTATAATCGAATGGTTGCTTTGTCATCGGAGTATGGAATAAGAAGTGGTGTCACAGATTTGTTGAGTGCTGCCTTAGCAGCAAGATCAGCATTGTGTTCCCAGAAATGCCATCATGGCTGGGTAACCAACAAAAGACAATGTCGCATTGGCCAGTTGCAAGATCATCATACAATTCAATAATTTCAATTAAAAGTGGATGTTTACAAGAAAGATTTTTAATAGCCTGAAGGCACGAAAGAGAATCGGAAAGATTATGTATTGTTTATATTTACGGTGTTTATTAATATATTTAAGAGCTGTTAATATGGCGTTAGCTTCTACCGTGAAAATAGAGCTGTTACTTGGTAATCGAGAAGATATTGTTCTGGATCCAATGACAGTGGCACAAGCAACTGCGCCACCATCCTTAGACCCATCTGTAAATAAGGATTTGTAAGTATTATATTTAGCTTTTAATTGAATATATTCTTGCTTATATTGTATTTCATTTGTTTCTTGTTTTTTAAATGTTGTCAGTGTAAGGTCAACCTGTGGCCTCACCAATTGCCAAGGATGAGAAGAAAGAAGACGGGAAGGACCTATATGTTCTAGCTCAATGCCAGCAGCAGAAAGGAAAGGTTTCACTTTTATACCAAGAGGCGGTACAAGAGAAGACTTCTTGTTATACAGATCTCCATATACGGGATTAAAGACACAGTTATATGCAGGGTTTGACACGTTAGAGTATAGTTTTGTTATATCCTGTAGAGTTAATTTTATACAGCGTTGTGTAAGAGATGGCTCATCAGCCTCGACGTAGAGGCTGTCAACAGGTGAAGTTCTAAAGGAGCCAAGACATAGCCTTAGACCTTGGTGGTGGACAGAATCTAAAAGTTTTCGGTTGCTTTTACAGGCTCCACCATATACGATGGAGCCATAATCAAGTTTAGAATGGACCAATGATCGATATAATGGTAGGAGGGTAGCTTGATCCCCTCCCCACTTAGAATTGGAAACGACTTCAGGCATTTAGTTTTAATGGATTTAATATGTGGCAGAAACGTTATATGCGAGTCAAACATTAAACCCAAAAACTTGGCCTCCTTGACAACTTTGATGGGAGTATCATTGAGAAACAGTTCTGGGTCTTTATGTGGTTTATATTTTCTACAAAAATGTATACAATTAGTTTTGGATTTAGATCCGTTTTCCAGACACCATTCATTTATTTTATTTAAACACAACTGCATATTTTTACCAAGACACGAAATATTAAAATCATCCACAAAGAGTGATCCATCAATTGAATCATTTAAAACCTTTGCTAAACTGTTTATTTTAATGCTAAATAAGGTGACAGACAAAATACTGCCTTGTGGGACTCCCTGGTCCTGATTATAATGGTCAGACAGGGTAGAACCCATGCGGACTTGAAATTGCCTATCGTTTAAAAATTTCATATAAATTGAGGCAAACGGCCTCTCAATCAGAAGCCATGTAAATCTTTTAAAATGCCACATTTCCACGATGTGTCATATGTCATTGACTCCAAACGTACTAAGTGATCAACAGTACTTCTATTTTTGCGGAAACCACATTGAACATCTGTAATTAGTTTATTGGTTTCCAAGTACCAAACATGTCGATTATTAATCATGCGTTCCATGGTTTTGCAAACGCAGCTGGTAAGCGAAATAGGTCGATAATTCGAAGGATCAGTATGATCACGTTCAGGCTTAGGGATAGGGACAATTATAGCATCACGCCATGAAGAAGGAAACTCTCCAGAAGATCCAAATATCATCAAAATATTCAAAAGTGTCTCTAAACATGATTCCGGCAAATGCTTCAGAAGTTGATAATGGATGTTGTCAGCTCCTGTAGCAGTATCGTGGGCCTGGTCAAGAGCAGTATGGAGCTCATGAGTCGAAAAAAACTCGTTATAATCTTCCCCATTATATGAAGTAAAATTAATAGATTTCTTTTCTTGCTGTTTTTGATACTTTTGGAATTGGGGTATATAATTTGAGGAAGAAGAATGTTGGGCCAGTGTTTCGCCAAGTTTATTAGCAATATCAGATTTATTAGTTAATAACTGGTCTCGATCTTTGAGATGGTGAATACTAGATCTAGAGCCCTTACCTTTGATTTTCTGGATCATATTCCATACCTTAGAAATCGACGTAAGTGAAATGATTTTAGATACATAGTTTCGCCAAGATTGACGTTTATTTTGTTTAAAAGTACGCCGTGCTTTAGCATTGAAATTTTTTAATTTGTTCAAGTTATGGACCATAGGATGGCGACGAAAATAACGCTCAGCCATTTTCCGTGCCTTGCGAGCCTGTTTGCATTCAACATTAAACCATGGTTTTCCTATGTGAGAAATTGTAGACTTTAAGATACACTCGTCAGCTATGTTCTTAAGTTCATCAGAAAACAATTTTATAGCATCAGGAACGTTAATTAAAGGTTCAGGGTTACGTTTGTCAGTACAGAGACTTTCATATAAAGGCCAGTTGGCCTTTTTATAATTCCATCTTGATGATGGAGGAACATCAGGTGGGTTCACGGGTTTTAATACTGTTAGGAAATGGTCACTTCCACAGAGATCTTTGTGGACTGACCATTCAAATTCACTCAATAGGTTGGAATCAGTAATTGACAAATCAAGAGCTGAATATGTTCCTGTGCAAGAATGTAAATATGTCTTTGAACCGTCATTATAAATACGTAGATCATTATTTGAGATGAAATCCGCCAGTAACTTACCTTTGGTGTTTGTATTAGTACCACCCCAGAGTGGGTTGTGGCCATTTAAACCACCAATAATCAAACAGGGTTTAGGTAGTTGATCATAAAGAACTTGTAAATCCCTCAACTGGACAGCAGATGAAGGTGGAACATACAATGAACAGAGAGTAAATGCAACTTGTAACGTAAGTCGCACTGCCACGGCTTGGAGATTTGTTTTAAGTGTGACTGGGCTATGGATAACATTTTTGCTTACCAGGATTGATGATCAACCAGTAGCCCTATCACCTGCAGGAGAAAAATAGTGATATGCCTTAAAATGACGTAGGTCAAAATTTTCCGTCTGCTTAAGATAGGTTTCTTGAATGCAAGATGCTGACGGTTTAAAATCTTGGACTAATAATTGCAAATCGTTTACATTAGTCCTCAGTCCTCTACAATTCCACTGAATTATAGGTGGAGAGATTTTTTCTTCGGTGGAGGATGTACAGGAGATCTACCCCTTACCTTCCTTGAGGGCGACAAGCTATGTGTCCTACCATGGCTGTGCTCGGACACATATATAGCTCAGAAGATGTCGAGCAGCGATGTAGGGCTCCTTTGGCTTTACTTCTTTGGAGCCTTTTGCATCTCTCACATATCTCATGAATGTAGTAATGGTATTAGTTAATATGAATCATATCACTGCTAGTCGAATGCTCTTCGACTGGAAGTACTGGGAGGTCATTAAGTTTCGATAAACTCATCACAAAACCTATTTTCGTACATTAAATAATATCACTTAGGTATCATGAATATCAAAACAGAAGAACCCTTTGTTCAAACAGTCAGAGAAACAGAAAATTTTGTGGCCTCAACTATATAATTTGAAAGGTTCACTGTGACTGACATTATGTGAATCTAAATGCAACGTCACATGTAGCTGACAAGTCGTGATGACTCGGTTATTTACAGACCGCGGACATACAGCTTGAATATTGCTGAGTGTGGCGTAAAACTAAACTCACTCACACTCACGCTCACGCAAGTGAACTTGTGATTACACAGCAGTTAAGGTACTTCAGTAGTTTTGCATCAGTATCCATTACACTGTTACACTCGATCTGTTGCAACTGAATTCGTGAATCGAGAGCAGGTATATATACTGGAAATACACCTAAACTCGATACAGGTCACCTATGAAGTTTTAAAATCCATGCAAACAGCACCGAATTGTTAGCAAAAGCGTATTACTCTTCGGGCATTGCAAAGTCGGCGCCTGGTCGTTGTTGAACGATTTTACTAGCGCTTACTTCAGCTAGACCAGAGTTTCCCCCCCCTTAGACCACAGCTACAACTTTTACCCTGACCCGGAACGCTCAATCATTGACAATCTTTAAATACTGCCTAAAGACATAACCCTTACAAAAGATTGAATTACAATGAAGGAATAGCACCTGTACTGCAGTGTATTTTAATTTTGTGTAGCGCTAGCTCTCGTCATTGTCAATTGAAATTTACATCGTCTCCCATATCTGCACGTGGACCACGCTTTGCAGTGGTAGTCTCTTTATAGGAGATATCGTCCTTGCGCCTTCCTTCAGACTGTCGCATGCTTTGCACGGGTAATCTGCCGTGCCGTAAATGTCGATGAAACTTATGACACATTCGGCAATGTATCCCTGGGCCGTCGGTGATAAAAAGAAGTCCTTATTTTGTTAAATCTGTCCAAACTTTGGGTTTTTGAATGTAAGCATTATTTATGATCACTGGTACGTTGTTGGAAGACTTTTTGCGTGATGTTTCGCGTGTTCTGCCTGGAGTTGTGAGTCAGTTTGTTTGGCACTCTTTTTCTTTCATTTGGGGCACGTCTCAAACAGTTTTTTTCCCTTTTAGCTCCCATACGTTTTATCCACATGGATAATGTTGAACAGATGTTTTTGATCAGTAAATTTTATGGCGCTCTTCAAAGTTTGAAAGCCGTAGCGCTTGCAGGGTCTTTTGACATAGGACCAAGAACAGAAAATGTTCAACAACCAAAGGCAACTTCAGAACAAGCGTTTAAAGTGTTGTATGTGGTAATTTCGTTTGGCACAAAATAGCAAAGTAGCCCGTGAAAGTTTTTGAAGACAACTTTTGCCCAAAAGTAGCGTCCAATATGGCGGCCATCATATAAACATAGGCACATTTGACGATGCTACTGTGTAGAAACATGCATAGACACAAAGTATGCAACGTTTGAAAGCCGTAGCCCTTGTAGTTTTAGTGCAGCACATTTTGGGAGGTATGCAGTCAGGATTTTGCTGAAAAACATCAACAAAAACTTCAATCCCAAATAGCGTCCAAACGGTGCATTTTAGCGACTTGAGCCGTCCAGGCGAAATTGTAGGCATTTTGATTGCGCATCTGCTCAAGAACTTTGGCACACATTGGAGCATTAGTTTTGGAGATATTTGAATTTGAAATTGAAATTTTTGAATTAATTTTGAATTATCTGCCCTTTGCTATTGGGCCTACAGCCTAGAGATTTTAAAGCGCGATATCTACACCTCGGTGGGCATCTGGGTGATTTTTGTCAAGGCATTCTGTCCAGCGGTGCTCTCTGTAGCTCTGTTACAAAATACGGCGGAAGAATAAATAATAATAATAATAATAATAATACGAAATTACAATACTGCCTAAAGGCGATTACAATAGGTCTCCTGCCTGAGAAAGGCAAAGGAGCATCAGTGACTCCTTGTGAGCGCAATTCTCTGACGATGTCAGTCTCAGTCATGTCTGAAAGGCAACGACCGATATCACGTACGATGCCCTTACTGCAATTCAATGTCCTGTGAGGGGAAACCTCAACAGGAACATTTGCTAACATTTTAGTTGAGAGGAGAACCCTGAGACTGGATTTGTTTCTTGCATTCGATCAACAGAGAACCAGATCGTTGTTTTTTCACTTCTTTAACTTCACCTGCCAAATCTTCAATACCCTTTGCTATTGCAAAGGGATTCAGTTTAAGTGGACCACGGTCAGGTGAAGACATGACAACGTAACGTGGCCAAGTATCAGAATTAATGAGAGCTACTGGAGCCTCATCCTCCGATGAGAACTAATCATCAGATTCGTGCGATCGTTTTTAAGTGGGGGTGCCATGGTAGAAATATACTAGTATATGATTCACCCTCCTAGCTCCCCACCCACCATGGAGTGTCAACACGGACGATGCCTCATGTCTGTGGGTTTCCTGCAGACGGCACCAAGGATCCTAGGAAGGCATACTCAAGCAGGATAAATTCTTAAAGATAGATACTACTAGATTGGCCCATGAGCCATCGCCTTCTGGACATTTAGACTCTAGGCAATATAAATAAGACACGTCAAATCAAGTTATGTTAGATAAACAAAAGAAGCCGCGACCTAAAGTCAACAATAGAGTTCAAAATAGAATTTGTGCAAATGCAAGTAATGTACAGGGCTCGACATGACCAGCCGATTGATAGAATCGGGCCCATTCTACCTCCCGTCTAGGTGAAGTTAGGACCGAAGTGATGTGTTGGGCAATAGGAACACTGTTCCTGGCTCCTATGCCCTCAACCACCAGAATCCCTTCCTCCACCGACACGGGCGCAACCCACGGCAAACGGGTTGGTAGACCAAATATACCCCCGGGTCCACAACGGGGGATTGAAGAGCGCTTAACGTTACCCAGCACCCACCACGAGGAGGTGGCTCTTCACGGGTGCCAACGACGATGGCTATGAGAATGGGACATTTTGGTGGGGACTCTTCCTGAAAAGGACATAACTCACACATTATTATGAGTAAGATTAACTAGACAGAGGACATTGTGAATAACATTTTGGTGGACAAAGTGTTTCATTAAAGATAGCTATTTCTAAAAGTGTTCTCAACAAACATAAAATCCGACTACATGTCATACAATCACCAAGTTGAACATTACCCAAGTTTACAATGCACATCTCATGTATTGTTTACAAAACCTCAGTATCATGAACCAATCTAAATAATTCATTCATGTATGAACAATTGTCATATGACAATCTTGTTAAATCACGATATTGTCATCTGGTGTTTATCTGCCGTTTAGCGACGTACTCATTATGTCAGTTATTACCAGACATTGAAGCAACAAAATATGCAACTTGTAATTTGGTACTGTTTGTTAAAAATTCAGGACGATATTGTTTATTTTTACTTATTTCCACCATACAAATATTGTTGTGGGGCCTATTATGAGTTATTTTATATTAATATACTTCAATGGGGCAGTGGGGTAGCCTAGTGGTTAAAGCGTTCTTTCGTCACGCTGAAGGCCTGGGTTCGATTCCCCATATGGGTACAATGTATGAAGCCCATTTCTGGTGTCCCATGCCATGATATTGCTGAAATATTGCTAAAAACTAAATTCACCCATCTTCTCACTATACTTAAGTAGTTGCAACTCATGCATATTACAAATTTAACATTCATGAATCTATTTTCAACACATGCGTCGCCAGCAAGATATCCAAACTGTTATGCTGCCCTGTAGCGTGATATTAACTTGAGACAGTTTGCCGTGGATTTGGGAACTCTCATTTTTTTCTACAAACGATACTTGGTAGCACATGTACATGTGCTGACGATGGGAAAGTGAATTAAATTTGGTCTCTGTGCGTTACCCCCCATCAAATCAAGCCACTGTATGACAAGATTAGGTTACTCGGGGACCCGGAAAGTCCATGAGGTTTGTGTAGTGACGTAGGGTGCTTCGCGGGACGTGATTAATGAAAAGCAATATGAATGTAAATGTAACATGAGTCAATACATATGTTGCAATATACGATGTAGTGAAGACAGCCGTCCAGGTCAGTTTGACTTACCACAGAGAACCAGGGGTTTCGTCCACAGGACCAACATTTTGAAACACCCAGCACTTGAGCGCTGATTACATGTATGTCTTTATGTCCTTGATTGATTATCCCACACTTCGTCCATAATTTCTACCTAAAACAATGTCACGATCATTGATTCTCCAGAATGATGTTGAATGTTATTAAATGTCTCACCCTGGTGTCTCACCCTGAAATCCAAAGTCTTCCCCTGAAAAGGACCAGTGTCTACGGTTTTGTTCCCCTCGTGAGAATATGTACGTCGTGAATCACATTTCTCCAGCATGTCAGCCCAGGTTGTGTCTGCATACTTTCTCTACATTGCATTAATATACAACTGGGCAGCTAATAGTATATAACATCTGTTGTACATACACTTCACACACTTAAGGAACCAATACATACTAAACAAAAGTTTTGTGTAAAATACTGGAATTTTCTGTGTTTTATCACTATCAACAAAACAGGTAGTATGCTCCACGAATGAAATGCGATTACAAAACCAACGCAAAAACATATATACGTACTTACACATCCATTTTGTGTCGTTTACAATGTATAGGCAACGGAGTAGTATAACGTATGAGATAACACGAGCAATCTTATTGCTTTCAATCAGACCCGGGATATGTACTAGATTTTTCCTTTTTCTATGTTTATGTTTGTAGTATCCAAAATAGACTTAGAAATAAGAGACCAATCTGTTGATTACCTCACAGTTATGTTTTTTATATATGTAGAGTTAATCAACAGATTGGTCTTCTGTTTCAAAGTTTATATATGTTGTATTTGTATGGCTGTGATATTCATAGAGTATGACAGCCAAAGTGATTTCAGCTAAGGATCAAATCACATTGTTTTCTTGATCATGACAATTACACACTGCAGGATGAAAACGGTTTCCAGTGGTGAAGCACTCCCCTCATGCTTCCTGCACAATGTATTGCAGTGTAGTTGTGGTTGTTTGGATACCTCCTCCATGGGGCTCACATTGCAGTGGTAACAGCCGTGTTGATAATTACTATGGCATTTTGCAGACAAACGTTATGGATAGCAACTTATGTAATTCCGTAAGTATGACGTTTCGATACAGATCATTGCACCATTGTCAAGCAGGGATGTAACATGAAGTTAACCACTGTGTTCGTCCGTCATTTTTAAATGTAGAAATCATCAAGAGGGAACAAGCCTTCGCAGAAAACTCGAGGCATCTTGTGGCATTTTGTATCCCTATTCAGCTCTATACATTTACAGACAGAAATATTGTTTATTTTGCATTCGTTCAACTTAAGTTATTTCATCCTAAGCCTAAGGAGGATTAATATTATCCCGGAGGAAGCGGTATGATCCCGTGAGGCTGAGTACTGTACACTGACAACAATGAGCATGATATAAACGTCATATCGCCTCATTCGAATAATACAGTTTTAGATTACATGTTCCCATGAATGAGATTCAATTGCTGTGGGTAATGCTTATCGGAGGCAGGTTACCCACACTCACCGTTAAATCGTCAGCTGCTCATTATTCAAGTCATATTCAGTTATTCAACAGATGTTTCAGTAATATACGGGGTTGTCACAACATATCGATGTACGTAATTAATCGGCCTGTCCTTTATAAATCATGATACTTCAATCATTCTTTTCACCTCAGAAGAATTTGGGAGGGGCAGGTGAATCTAATAATTTAACGATGACTTCATATATCGAAAACCACATTAACCAGTGTGAAAAATACTAGTGTACGGAAAAGCGATGGCGTACTGTGTATTACCTACCCATTGGTACACCTCCAAAGTGTGCACATCTGTTTTAATGCTAGCCTACAGAGGTTGTGTGGTGATAAATATAACTCTAATGAATCAAAAACTGGGCTTAGACCCGACTATTCCACAAGAGTTCATATTTCTTTAATGCAAGTTATTCTCCAAAACTACTTAAATGTTAAGATGTTCTCAAAAAAACGTTTGGTGAAGTTAATCACAGTATACAGTAAAGGAGTCCGGCTGGGTTTGATGTGATGAACGATAACCTCTCTGCCTTTGATAGAACGTATGTATTGTTCAAACACCTCCTGGAAACTTCTTCTTCTTCTTCTTGCGTTTTTCTTATTTATTTATTAATGCACCAAACAAGACTGACTCTTGATGACATAAATCATAGAATTCCCGAATCGACAGGTACGCCCTTGTCATAGTCACGAAGTTCTGTCTAAAATCAAATGGGAATGAAACTGTTGCGAATGTTTGGAGAATCATGTACCTGGCAACACAAACAATGCACAATGCCTTGCATGAACATAGCTTTGACCAGAGCACTCAAGCTGTTTCATTATGCAATTGGTAATCGTTATCTTGGCATTGATCGATGTAACAGTGTCGACGTGTTTCCGATGGAATGTCTTATGTTAATGGATGCCATATGTTCCCCTGGTCATTCAGGTGAATAATTAGCCAGTCTGTAAACGTGTTTGTTGTTGGGCCTAACAAGGTTATTCATCAAAGTTACAATATTAAAGGCCTCAGGAAAGTTTTCAAAATGTTTTGCGGTTACCACGTGCACGATATTTCCAGATTTGACGCATCAGTCACACAACGATTTCCAATGTTTTTATCAGTTTGTCTTGCACCATATGTTCTCATGTTTGTGTTTACCTGTAAATGTGTTTGTGCTGAGTGCACCTGTAGGGCTTCGCGAATTGTAGCTCGGGAATGCAAGCATCCATTGCAACAGGGAAAAGCACCAAACTTGCAAGTGTGTCGCGAATCATTGGTCCAAATGCACGTGCATGATTGTGGCATAAATACCGATGTTGGAAATATCAAGCATAGAGCATATACCAAGTCGTATGCAAGCGCAACGAGACAGGCGATCGGGATGGCCAATATGGAGGCTTCACAATGTCAGCTGGCAAGAACCTTCAACTGCAGCCAGGCCACCATCGGCAAATTTATAAAACGCTACCGGCAAACAGGCCAGACCCAAGGCCGCCCAAGAACGGGATGACCAAGAGTCACAACACCGACACAAGACCGCTGCATCCGGCAGATCAACCTCCGGAACAGATTCGTGGCGGCGACGTATGACTGATATACGAACCTGCCGCCCTTCCGCGGAATGGCCTTGACCCGTCTACACCGTCAACGCCGACTGCAATGGGCACTGTACGTCGGTGGCAGCGACGTGACTGGGAGAGAGGGGACTTTACATACGAAAGTCGGTTCAGAAACGATGGCAGAGTTCGAGTCTTTCGACGTAGAGGAGATTCTGATCGACCAAACTGCGTTGAAGTAGTTCATCCGTTCGTAGGAGGAGGCGTCATGGGATGGGGGAGCCTTTGTTGCCAGAGAACAAGACTGGTTATCATCCGAGGAAATCTGAATGCCCAGCGATACTGGGATGAAGTGTTGTGACGTTTTGTGGTGCCCTTTATTCGACAACAGCCAAGAGGAGTCATTTTGCAGGGCGACAACGCAAAGCCTCATACTTCCAGAATCGTTCGAGAATACCTGCACATCATTAACGTCAACGTATTGCCTTGGCAAGCACGTTCGCCAGACATTGACATCTCTGGGATCATCTTGATCGTCAGTTGAGACAGCTTGTTCCACCTCCAGCTAACCGACGGGAACGTGTACAAACTCTTTTGGACTTATAGAACAGGATTCCTGCTGACGTCATCCACCCACTGATGATGTCAATGAGGAGACGTGTGTTGGCGTGTATGGATGCCCAGGGTGGTCACACTCGCTATTGATGACGTGTCGCCGGACTCTTGTCTCACTATGTGACTCTTTATGCGTTTTTGAATGAATTCTGATTTGTGTAATTCTTAATTTTGATCAGCATTACAATGAATTTTCAGTCAAATAATTGTAAAAACATCATAAATGTCACATATGTCTTTGTTTCTATTTTTTCGGTCAAGTGAAGTCGGTGATAACTTTCTTTTGCCCGGTTGTTAAGTTCTGTTTTGAAATAGGGCACATAGACGTAAATACTTGTAACTGAGCATCCTCGAACTTCGACTATCGGTCACAGACGTACCTTTTATAGTGCCGCTGCAAATACACTAACAACATCGAGTACTTCCTCACAAATTGAACACGACACCTGTATCAGGCAATCTAAGCTGTTGGCCTGATGTTGTCACTAATACAGACACCAATCCCTTGCATATAGTAAACGTTGATAGTCCAGTGATCAATGATTCAGTTCTAATGACTTAATAAGGCTTTGCAGTGCTTTAAGTACAATTCCTGCTATATCACGGCGCTGGAACAAGAAATGGACTTCACACATTGTACCCACGTGGGACAAATGAACACAGGTCTTCGGCGTGACGAGCGAACGTATTAACAACTAGGCTACCCCTAGTGAAAGAAAACTTTATGTGTTCACATTCAGTAGCACAGTATTCTGCAAACATTAGCACTATTCTGTTGATGCTGTGCCTTAAACAACAAAGAAACGATCTTAAGCGAAAGCAAAACTGAAAACGATGGGTATGAACACACTCATACATTGAAATACACGTTGCGTGTTTTGATTAAGTGGAAAGGAACACAATATTGTGTGAATTTGTTACGTATTACGATGTATTGGAACCAACAATAGTAGGTTCAATGCCTTAAAGATAGGGTTGGACAATATTACTTTGTATCTTGTAGAACAAACAACGTTTCCTTCTTTCTATTAACGTTTCCTATCCTGTTTCACAGTACATATGTTTGAGGAGTAAGCTTTGGGAGCCCAGTAACAATTCTGTCTGCTTCTTAAAGGCGTTTTTCAACATTATACCCATCTGAGGCTTCGAAAGAGAATCGTATCAATACTGTGTATACACTCTTTAATGTACTTCTGTTTAATTTCACCCGTGAAGTTCTGGGTTAGAATTGACCTTCAGCAACCCATGCTGTCAATATATTTTCGAGGAGTGTGTTGTGTTTATTTTGGGGATTTTGATTTTGATGTTAGGTGTGAAGATACTAGATGGGGTGTGTGTTTTGTTTTAACCTATTTAGGTTGTATTCAGGTTAACAGTGGGGGTTTTGCGGGTGTTGTAGATTACGCAGCCGTAGTCTATTTTGTACCTAATTTGTGATGTGCATAATGACAACTGCGTTTCCTTGATGTCCTCCAGTTAGAACTAGGCAGCGGGGGGTCTTTAAATAGGTCCTTCGGGCACCTGTTTGTAAGGCTTTAAGTAAAATGAATTATTGTAATATAGACAAACTGTATAGATTCTTTTATTTTGTGAGTCTGCCGTTTCGATACAGATTATTGTGCCGTTGTCAATCAGGGATGTAACATGAAGTTAAACACTCTGTCGGCGAGTTATCTGAACAATTTTAAATTTGCGGAAATCATCAAGAGGGTACAGGCTACTGCAGAAAACTTTAGGCAGATTGTGCCACACGCCCCACAATTATTATTAAAACTTAGCTTATAAATATGTTGACTCGTGGTTTTCCGTAGAACTTGGGAATTGCGACAATTTTGAACTTCCTTGAAAATCAGGGTCTGCAAAACAATGCATTTCACATCTGGAAAATATGATTCGTGAACATGTGAATACCACTTACACACAATCCAGTGGTAACAACCCTGAGGCATGTTGTATTACTTTCCAGGCAGACATCTTGTTTATTTTGCATTCTTTCCATGGGAATGATGTTATCTTAAGGAGGATTGATGTAATCAATATCAGTGTTTTGATCCTGAGAAGGTTGTGATTTTATCCCAGAATATTTTCAGTCTGGAGTGTATCAGTCCTGGGACAAGGATCACTCTGGGGGATGTTTAGGGGATACTTGTAATAATATCAAACTGTGACGTGTTGTACGTATTCGTATTAAGGCGGGTGTTTTTGCCATTGTGCTGAACCAACAATTTCGCTGCCTTGGCTTTTTGCATTTGTATATACATTCTAGAATACATTTTCCTATGAATATTATCAACTTGCTACGAGTAATAGTTATCAGAGGCAGGTTAATCACTGTCATACCGTCAAACTGCTGGCTGATTCTTCAAGTCATATTCAGTCAAGCAACAGATGGTTCAGTCATAAACGGGGTTGTCACAGCCTGTCGCGTTACGTTATTTCTTAATCGACCTGACCTTCATAAATCATAATAATGTCATTTGTTTCACGTCGGGGGGCTGGGGGGTGTTAGCCTAATGGTTAAAGCGTTGGCTCGTCACGCCGAAGACCCGGGTTCGAATCCCCACATGGGTACAATGTGTGAAGCCCATTTCTGGTGTCCCCCGCTGTGATGTTGCTAGAATATTGCTCAAAGCGGCGTAAACCCAAACTCAGTGTTTCACGTCGGGAGAATTTGGGTAGGGGAGGTAAATCTAGTCATTTAACATTGAATTCAGATATCGGAAACCATTTTATCTAGACAGTGTCTGAGAAAATGCAAGTGTACAGATAAGCGAGGGTGTACTGTGTATTACTCATTTGTACACCTCCAAAGTGTTTACATCTATTTTAATGTTAGCCTACAGAGGTAGTGTGATAGTCAAATATTACTGATAATTCTAAAACTGGACTTAGACAAAACTTTTATACGAAAGTTCATACTTCTTTAATACAGGTTCTTTTCCAAAACTACTTTAATGTTGTAGATTTCTCAAAAGCTTTTGGTAAGGTTGATCACAGTATAGAGAGTTCGGATGGTCTCAGTGTCTGTTTGATGTGTTTGATGTGAAGTAGTGATTAAACACACTGGATTATCTAAATGCGTCAAGAATGCATGATTTTAATACCCATATATGTACTTGTGAAAATATACTAAGGCTGGATATACATGACGCAAACATGGTATTCATACAATCACCGGTGTTGATGCAATGTGAGATGTTCGTGATCGATGCATTCGTTTGGCCACTTGTATTGTTAAAATACATTCTAGAAAGCTCCTCTTCTTGAATTATACTTACGTATGTCTTAATGTGACAAACGAGACTGACTGTTGATATCATCAGTGATAGATTTGACAGGAATGTCCCTAGTCAAAGTCTACCTCGTCCTTGTCGAAGTTACATTACTGCAGCATAAACAATGCCCATTGCCTTGCATGAATATAGCTATGGTGAGAGTATTCTGTTTCATTGTGCAATTGGTAATCGATATCTTGGCATTGATGTGACAGTGACGACAGGGTTTCGAACAAAATAGATCATATTCCGACACATGTATTATGTTACATCCATTCTCTTACTTCGTACAGTTTTGGAAATTAAATGGATTATCGACAATGAGCCTTCATGATTAGTTTTTATCGCCGGTTAATGGGCAAAAAGATTAAGTACTGTATATCCTACAAGCTGTGTTAAAAATAAGAGTACGAGAATTACATTTACATTGCCGAGATATGCCCACATAACACAAAGCTACAGTTAAACGATGCAAGCTTTCACGTCATGTGATAACATAGAATACATTGTGTTCTTGTCTTTTAAAAGCAAAATTCTGATAAAAGATTAGCAGATGAACAAATGACATTGATCTAATAGAACCTGGTAGTTGAACACCCGATTGCAACACATACAGATATGCTTACATACAGGTTCTTTGAAACAACACATATAAACCCATACACATTCATCCTTTTGGATATCACAAGTTAACCTAATGTTTCATACACAGCAGCAGCAAAAACTTCAATTCTTCAGACAGTACCTCTCCAAATATGCATCACACTAGAAATGACGGAACTTTCATTATGTTTGTTTCTGATGTAGTTTCTCCCATCAAGTGTCATCAACGAACCTTGATTCTTTAATTCCCTGGCAGATTAGAGTCAGGTCTTCAGTGGTGTACAACATTTAAAGACCATTCTTAATGAGGCCTCAAGAATATTCATATCTGGACCAAAACGAGGCTAAATTGGGCAAGGACGCAATCGCATAATGGTGACAAATCTCAATGTATACTTCCTGGTTTCAAATTTCCTTTGAACGGTACATTACGAAACTGTCCAGTAGTTCGGGGAAATCGCAGAGAAATGGGAAAGGGCTACAAAAATGTTTCTGTAGCATATCCACGGGTTGAAGGGTGAATAATTACTGTACTTCGTCTTCACGACACATCACGATAAGTCATATGACCTAGATGTCTAGGTTAACGTTTACCATGTTGCGCAGCATTTATGAAGGGAAGCTACTCTAAAGTCACAATAGTGGAAATATTACCAAGGGAAGTCAATTACGTTTACTTTATCAACATATGAACAAAGCAAAGGACTCAACGTATTTCCTGACCTGGATTCAATTCATCCACTTCCACATGGGAGTAGTGTTGTGTAATTCTCGAGCTGGATAATCGAGATTATAAGTAATATGTAGATCAAGATAGCTCCTCGAGTTAATCTGGACCAAACACAATTGTATTATTCATGTGATGAAATTATTTGTTTGGTATTTTTTCTGTTTAAAATGTTTTGTCCTATCGACTCTGTGTTATAGATATATGGTATTTATTCACGCACATATTTTCAGTTGTACCTACTGGTAATGGCGATGTGCGCGTAACTACATGTTACAATCGCAGAGGAAAAACGAATCGCCACATCATCATGTAGAAACTATTTATTTCAATCAACATGAGTGGGACACAAAGTGCAAAACAAAACTGGATGATTTTTTTGTTGTTCTTTCTTGACTGATTTGGTGGAGAATAATTATTTTACCTAAATGGACTTATTGTACCTGCAAGGAGAATATTTGAAGCAATTTTTAATACTGTGTTACTATACCATAAAACTCATATATTGAAGTTCTGGTGTATTTTTCTGTACCAGTGTAACTGAAGACCGTTTTAAGGAGAACATATTATCAGATTAACATAAAATGTCCAGAGGATGCAAATTGAAAATATATTCAGTGCAGTATTTATGTTGATAGAAATATCTTTTTAGATTAGTCTGACATGAATGACAACAATTACAGCTGGATCAATTCATAATTTATCATAGTTTTCTCCCCTTACACATTCTCATAATCTCTTACCTATGAATGATTTTTTTTTCTGATTCCCAACTAACTCTTTTCAAACAGGATGAAATAAATTCTTTTTCATCAATTATTAATTAAACAGCAGCAAATGAGTTACATTTACAACTATGCCATTATGAAAGACCTTTCTATTATTCAGCTAAATCCATCAATGTGTATGTATTACTGCTGTCTCTTTTTTCATCCATCATTTACACAACACAAAAGCACGAAACATTCATGTCTGTCAATGTTGTGCTGTTTGGGCAAGGTACATCACAAAACCTGGGAAGATATTCAACAAATGAAAAAGTTCCAGCTAATCAGTGCCAATGTTTGAAATGACGGAATACTGTAAAATGTTCAATCAATTTTTATCATCATACATGAATTTACAAACTCCAAAATTTTCAAGTTCAAGTTTTCTGTTCAATTTTTCTATTTTGTCAACCTTTTCCTTGAGTTGCCTCTCCTGTTCATGTAATTTCTGATGGAGTTGTTCTATGTAGGACTGGGGGTCAGTGGCTGCTGTATCACCCTCTGCTTCACTGTAATATAAGCATTGTAAAGCATCACTATTATCTCTTCGACCACACCAACAACAAATATATCTCTGGAATTACAAATATACATCAAGGAATAGAGGCTAACATCATTTCATATTTTAGACAGTATGGGCAATCAATATTTTTATATGTAAATAACATAGCATATAGGTCAAAGTTCAGTAGTAATAAATTCTTTAAAACCATGTCAGTTGGCAAAATTAACTTAATATGATCTGACATTCTTACTGTATCTGAGATGATGACTGTGGTAGATTCCTTATGGGAGGTTCCTGAGCTGGTTCCATGTTCTCTGACTCTTAATTAGCAGCATCTGAAATGGATATTTAAACACTAAATATATTTCAGTTGTTGTAATTAGATTGTCCAGTAATATGTCCTGTATCCCTGAAGTACTGGTCAGTATGCAGTAATTTTGAAAGTACATATTTCAGATTTTTTTAACATCATGTGTGTGTCCTGCATATACATGTACTTGAAATGTTACTTTGATTTGCAACCAATCTAATTTCACTGATACAGTATATTAGCAAATAAAATTCCCTTGCCATCATGACAAGAGTGTCTCCATATGTCCATATGCTTATAATTATATAATAGACCGTTCATAATTTATGACTAGGGGGGTAATGATGATTTTAGGTGCGGTGTTTGTGGGGGTTGGGGTGTCTCCCAGTTTGTTTTGGGAGGCAGGGGAGGGGCCAATTGTGTACATATGAACTAGGGGGTGGTCACTGATTTTGAACATGACAATGTGTGTGTGGGTGGGTGGGTGGGGGTGGGGGTTTGTTAATGTGTCTGTGTCTGTGTGTGACATTCACATTGTACATGTGCCCCTAATATTAAAACCTTGCATAGTGAACAGTGTGTTCATTTCACGGCAGATCTAGACTATGCCATGTGCCGTAATTATTTTGTACTTAGAATCTACTATGAATCAGTTTCCAGGATCTCTCCGTAGTTTCGTCAACCACTGCCTTCTTCTGATCTTATTCTTGGGAATATGGTGAAAAGATACCGTAAAATCCTTACGGGCATCACTCCAACGCGAAGGCACACAGCAGTAATCTTTCCTTTTCGAGGTCGCCATTTTCAAGGTTGGGTCAACCTATTTAAGCCTCGCTTTCGATTTGACCTCGAGGTCATGCATATTGGCTAAGAATGGTCTATAAGGAACCCAAAAGGACCACACATTACAAATAGTTATAAACATGTCAATAACTTGCCATTGTGTATTTCTGACATGTCAAGAAATATTCATTTGTAGTACTGTCGTCTAAATCAGTTCAGAAAACTGTAGTGCACATACTGCAGTTATGAAATGTATACCCCGTTGTGTTTGGCACCTTCGCAGAACGTGAATATGCGACCAATAAGTTTTTAGAAATAATGCGAAGGACGTGTTTTAGATGTGCATTCCAGTATGCTAGGGTATGATTGCCTCTGTGGACCTTCTGACGGCTGTGATAGTTGACTGACGTTTTAGTGTTCTTCGTCATCACTTTAATTGCATATCCTTTTCTATACAGAAATGTTTATTTATATACTCACTGACTTCTGGCGGTAGATTCCAAGTGTGTGTGTGTTTGTGTGTTTGTGTGTGTGTGTGTGTGTGTGTGTGTGTGTGTGTGTGTGTGTGTGTGTGTGTGTGTGTGTGTCTGTCTGTCTGTCTCTCTGTCTGTCTGTCTCTCTGTCTGTCTGGTTCAATACAATACCAGTAATACAATTATCATGTATGAGAATGATAACTATGTATTCAGATTCAATCATAACAACGGAAAGGGTACAATATATATTTTGCAGTAACATTCATCAGTTTAAACACATATACCTGTATCATTTCTCGAATAAACGTGGTTCACTGGGAATCGTTTTCCAGTTTCTTGTAGTTATGAATACACAATGCCTATTCTTCGGGTTTCAATCCAAATATCTTCATGTAATGTAGTTGTTTCTATCTATTTTGGTTCTCTGGTTAAGCTGGTGCTTCACTGACTTCGGCAATGAAGCCACAATGGAGGCGGGCTCCACTAATGTCCGACACGCCATAAAATCACTAAAAGAATATTAAGCATTTTCACTGATACAATGAAGAAGTACACTTCACCTGAATCAACGCCTATTTTTACAAATAGGGAAGGAAAACGTTGTTTTATCAGTTTCGAGTTTCTCAATATTGTCCTGAGCTAGACTCTATGACAACTAATATGTAATTTACCAAATACATTGTGAAACCTTTTCAGTTTAGAGACCAAATATCATTTTGACCTGTACATATAAAATAGCTTTTAACCCCTTTGTGAAGTCATAACACAACTGAAAGATTTACTGTCACATCATTTTTACATTACATTATGTTGAATCATATTACAATCTGAGTCGGCGGTAGCAATGATATCAATGTAGTTGTCATATATTTAGATGTGTCAGTCGTTTATTTGGTATTGTCTATTATTTCAGTATTCACATTTATATATTCGTCCCCATAGTTACATTCTGTTTAAATATTTCAATAAAGAAGGTTGACAAATACGTAAACATAATATTACCGTGGCGAAATATGTGTACTCCATGTACATGAAATGTTAGTCACCGAGTACTGGGAGTAGAGGGAGTCATTTGTGGCTGATATTGTTGTTTGTCATGCCTATAATATTTCTTTAAAATATTTCAGTAAATTATTAAATTTGGGAGTATATATTTTACACCATATTAAAGGGTGTATTTTTTTCGCTGCTCTGATTGTGTGATGTAATGATCTGTCTGAATTTGCTGCAAACTGCAACACACGACAACATCAACAATAATTCTCTTTTGGTATAGATCAGGTGAAATTGGTTTAAACGTCGTACTTAAAAATATTTCGCTCATTTGACGACGTGCATGCGTGTGTATGTGTGGCTGCTTGTACAAGCCCAGACTTTAGCTGACTTTATAGTGCTAGCCCACTGAGATACCATGCCGCAGTTAGGCATGAATACCCCACTCAGACACATTATACTGACTCCGAGCCGACCAGGCCTTTCTTGTACCCATTAATGCCGAGCGCCAGACAGGGACCAACAAGTACCATAGTTCTTTTGGTATGACGCGACCGGGGACAGGACCCACCACCTTCCGCTCTCCGGACGGACGCTCTAACCACTACACCACGGTGGCGGCCTCATGCGTAAATAGTGTTCAGTCTTTCAGAGTATTTGATCCAGTGTGCAGCGATCATTATTCCATTGTGACTACTATAAAGAGATCATCAAAACTTACAGGAGAAATATCTATACGCATTCTTTGCCAGGAAAAGATGCTGTAAGTAAGAGTATTCATTATATAAATTCACAGCGCCTTTTTCTCATTGGGAAACATTCATAAAATCACTGAAGATTTGACTTATTTTCGACACCAATATTCACTGTGAGATTAGGGGGTTGGGGTGCCCTCTTGATAAATGCTAAGACAAAATATCTAATTAGGAAACGGAACTACATTTATGGGATTGATTAAATTCGAAATCTGATAAGGCTAATTGTAGGCTACTTAGAAGCAAAGTTAATTGATCGGTTGGGAAATCGAAAAGGGTTCCTGAATCCAAGGTTGAAGAAAATATACTCATCAAAATATTAGGGGAACCTAAACATTCAATTTGGATAGGAAGTATAAGCGTTAACAAACTTTTCAAAGACAGACATCTTATGAACGCGCAGCCATTTCTTTTTATCACCACCTCTAAACACAACGCATGGGATGCACGTGTACAACGCAGTAGCCCCATACAAGTGCATGGGGTGTCATTCTTGATTTTGACGGTTTTGAAGGAGGTCAATAAATCACTGTAGACCATAAATTTTGACAATCATATTTCATCACACAGTTGTTAGTGTTTATTTCTAGCGGAGTTTTTTTGTGGTTTTTTTAAATGAAAATCGTATACATGCAAATTTCACGTGATACACCAACCACCTGTCAGGAGCAAGTACTGTACAAACAACTATGGTCATAAGGAAGTGCAAGTGGTGATGCACTCTCAGAGCATTCATTATTATCATATCAACATTTATTGACTCCGATATATCTCCCATTTTTTTCAATCGTAAATTAGAAATGAAGTTCCCTTTCTTTTTAATATTATACTAGTATATAAATATTCAAGGAGCCAAATCGTATGTTATCCATAAGATTTTCTTGTATTACTACACCAACTTCTAAACGCCTTTGAAGAACCAGGATATATTTTGATATAATGTTATCGCTGGGGCCCTTAGATGTACCCCAGCTGCACAGACAGTGCGTTGTATGTACTTAGTCATTGCATACTTGGGTCACCCCCTGTCATTTTCATCCTTGAAAAAATCATAGACTTTGTAAATTATAGACTTTCATTTTTTCTCACTTTGTCAACCAGCAGTAATCACATGTCTCTGACGTTACTAATGAACGTGCATCTCGCTTTTCGCGCTGTTCCTTTAGTTGCCACTGCGCCCTTGTAACAAACTTGGAAAACGCACAAATAACTGGTGACAGTTTCTTAAACAACTTTTTTATTTTTGAGACAAAAATTATGCCAATGAGTTCGTCTGTTGTTTTTATTGCAGTCCACTTTGGTTTGATTCTTTTATGTCTATTTGTTTTTTGTGTTAGATTGCAATTCATCGGTATCTTTTTCTCTCAAACGGACTGTAGGCTGTTGTGTTTTGGGCGTTTGAATCAAACATGGGGCTGGTGTGTTTCAGCACCCTTGTTTTTCGATGCTTTGGACAATGTTTCATTTCACTCAAACTCAACGAATATTGAATCAGTTGCTTCACTGCATGTTCTAACATGTCGTTTAAAGTGCCCATTAAGCACACACAACGTTGCATGTACCTTAGAGTATAAATGACCTCACCACGTATATATGACTAGCAAATTTTAGGATGTTCCCATACGTTTTGTTTGTAGCATATAAACACATGTAATGTATGTATCTATAAACATTTAATGAATTCATGTAAACACGTACAGCATGTTCAAGTGCTATATGGGCGTTGGGATAGCCTAGTGGTTAAATCGTTCGGTCGTCACGCCGAAGACCCGGGTTCGATTCCCCACATGAGTACAATGTGTGAAGCCCATTTCTAGTGTTACCCGCTGTGATGTTGCTGGAATGTTGGTAAAAGCGGCGTAAAACCAAACTCATTCAAGTGCTATAGCCCAGTGTTAACACTTTAGGTAAGGAGAAGCAACCTTTAGATATATAGCTAACGAGCCCTTTACATTGTGTGCAATCTAACTGAAGCAGTCATGAGATGAGTCGCCTGAGATAGGAATCATCTTCTTGGTGTGTACATGACTGTAAGTTTGAGATGTTGTATGTAGATATAAAGTTTTGAACATCAACCAATGTGTGCGGGTTTTCAGGTGAGCATGTAATCGCAATTAGCATTGCGCAATGGGAGTAGTTAAGATAGCTTACCCACAATGACATAAAAGTACTTAGCAATGGACGTGTTCAGTTCCCAGTGGGGTGTCTAGGGCGAGTCCCTGCAGGACACCGGGAGGCACAGCAGCACGTTACATGTGGCTAGACACTACATGGTGTCACAGCGTGACTCTTTAACCTTCACTTAAATATAACATGTCAGTGCAAAGGAATACTCATAATGTTTAGTTTTCCTCTTCCCTCCTTTTGATGTATAAGGAAAACTAAAAATATTAGTAACCTTTTTCATGAATGAATCACTGAAAAAATATTGAGGACACCAGGTGTTATCGAAAAAATGTAAGTACGTCCTACCGGTAACACCCGCCACACACTCAATATTTATAGCCCGACGCAGCGCAGTAGTGTCAACTATTGCTTATTTATAACCTAAACATGAATCTGATACGTGGGAAACTGACTGGAGCCAGTTGTTCCCCAGCCATTACTTTAAAATAGCTGACGTCCGTTGGGCTGACCTTATTGTTTTGTCAAATTCAAATTCAAATTAGACATTTGTATAGCGCTACATATCCAGAGTCCTGCTCATGTGCGCTTAGTCGAATGCTCGTTTGAAGAGGATGGTTTTGAGACAAGATCGGAAACTTGATATTTTCCGATTTTCTGACATTTTCAGGTAATCCATTCCAGAGTACAGCACCCTCTCTGCTAAATGTTCTGTCCCCGTATGTTGTGGTTCGGACAGATGGAACATCTAAGCTTTGCTGACTAGCTGATCTGAGTGACCTTCCAGGCTTGTGAATGTTGACTAGTCCCTGGAGATAGAATGGAGCAAGACCATTAATGCACTTGTAAACAAACACAAGAAGTTTGAATACAACTTTGTCTTTTACAGGGAGCCAGTGTAAGTCCTTCAGGACTGGTGTTATGTGCACATACATATGTGTGCGTGTTATGAGCCTGGCAGCTGTGTTTTGAACACGCTGTAACTTGTCCATGTACTTCTGCTGTATTCCGTAGAGTAGACTGTTGCAGTAGTCTAGACGTGATGTGACAAATGCATGGGTTAGGCATTTTACTGATGGTAAAAATACCCTTTTAATATCATTTTGAATCTGCATCTGTGGACATCCGTGTTCGTGTCTACTACACATATATGTAATGTATGAATTGTCCAACTCCAGGTTATCTTCGTGTGGTCGTGTATTCCGGCTGTTTGCGCACGAACGACAGTGATCAGTATTGAAATCAGAGCCGGAATTATGAAATTAAAGGTTAATGAGGGACGGTGGTGAGGAGTTGATTTTAATCAACATATTTGCCCCATATGTAATAAAGGAATAGGAGATGAATTTCATTTCATATTTATATGTGAATGTTATAATAATCCAAGAAATGTACAACGACTATGCGTCTCTCTGTAGATTTCATCAATTGTTATCTTCTACATCAAATGAATTATTAAATAATCTTTGTAAATATTTATTTAGCTAAGACAGCGGCTGGTTAATGGATAATATATTTGTATTTCATCACCCCCCTTATATTAGATTAAACGTGCTTATAGTGTACCTATGTTATATTCAACATTGTAATAATTATTTATATATGGGCCGAAGGCCTTCATACGAAATAAAAGACTTGACTTGACTTGAAATATGAAATGCCGTGATTAAATATGGTAAAAGAATCGGAGGTTCATTTATATTTGTCAAGTAGTTTATCAGATATAATCAATAATGTATGTGCGCGTGCGTGTGTGCGCACAAATACATGCGTCTAGGTGATCGAGCTGTGTTATTATCGGTGAAACAGTTGACATCATCACACCCTTAGACTGTCCGCTTGTCACGTCGAAGGTTCGATTTCTCACACTGGTTGAATGTATTCAGCTGGAATAATTTTGCTACAACAGGTGAGAAGTCAGACTCACTCTACTTCTCCGTGAGTGAAATACTTGCATTGTTCAAGTGCAATAGCCCAGTGTTAACACTTTAGGTAAGGAGAAGAAACCTTTAGGCATATAGTTAACGAGCCCTTTACATTGTGTGCAGTCTAACTGAAGCAGTCATGAGATAGGTCACCTGAGATACGATTCATCTTCTTGGTGCGTACATGACTGTAAGTTTGAGATGTTGCACGTAAATATAAAGTTTTGAATATCAACCAATGTGTACGGGTTTTCAGGTGAGCATGTAGTATGTGTGAGCACGACTTAGTATTGCGCAATGGAAGTAGTTGAGATACCCACCAGGACGGTGGGCAGACAATAAGCCCACTGGGATAAAAGGCCCTCGGATAAAAAAAAACTAGGCTAAATGCCCCCAGGACAAAAAGCCCTTGCAAATTTCAACCCATAGGATAAAACACCCTCGGTGTATATTTTGAGTTGACAGGTGAGAACATGATGTTTTCTGATCAATTCCTCCCACTGCTGATAGTTGTTACAGGCTCCTCAGTGACGATGTTGTTATTTTAACAATGGAATTAAGTCTGCTAAATGTTGTTTCAGAGAACTGGCTTAAATTGGTCACACAAGGACAAGGACATATGTGGCAGTGTTGTATGTTTATACAGTATCTGTATATTACATATTTGTATATATTTAATGTTGTAATGAAATAATGTACTTTTACTGTAAAGTAAACTTGCTTTCTACTTAGCTCCTGGTTGACTTGTCTTTAATATTATTTAACTGCCTTTGGGTAGCTCTGGGACTTAGTGTCTTGATGTATACTGGTGTCCGAGGTGAGTCAGTATGTCGATATGTAGTTTTATATTACATCATGTTACGGGGTTAGCAGGTGCAAGTGCAATCACAGTCCGGTATTACACAGTTGCAGACACATTTCAAGCCCACTCAAATACACCCTTTGTTGATAAACTAAAAGTGTTCCAGAAATTTCGCCAATATTCACTCAGTCACTACAGGAAAGAAATAGCAACAATATAAACATTACAAAATACATCAGTAGGTTACAGGAAACAATTAAACACGGAGGAATGGACATAATTATATGCTAAATGACTCAGCGCAATACACATCTTTTGTAGTGATCCATGGTACACACTGATCTGAAAACAAAGAATTATGCTTCATAGGTTATAACAGTGACGTTAATACGTTAATATTCTGGTACATTTTCAGTTTAGGATGAACCGTATGTAAGAGTTTAGAAGATCTGTTCGGCTTGAATTTGACCGTGTGGTACTAAAGTTAATCGTCATATCTGACACGACCACAATCAGTTATCACATAATCATAAATATTAGAATACGCGAATAATACATCGTCAATACTTCATGCTTTTATATCAGCCAAAACCGAATATTTTCTATCTCCGATTTATGTGGAAAACAATGAAAATCTGTCAAATCAGTTAACAAATGTACATACCTTCCTACGCCATACATATTACATAAATGTAATTTCAATACAATCAACACAAAAAAAGGGCACTTTTTAGCGGGTAACGAAATTGGGTTAAATTGAGAAATGAAGTTTGTTATTTCCCAACAGTTATTAGTCACGTAAATATTGCATGACCAAATAACCAACCGAATTTTCTCTTTCTGAATACATCCGTTATATGGAGCGTTTTCCACTTGGGCTACACTCTATGGGACATGCTATGTACAAACGCTTTTAATGCTGTGATTGTATATTAGTATCACCATTCACCATGACCAGGACAAAAGCGTATACACAGCATACTGAGCCACGACTGACGGTAGTGACCCGTCATTGATCGACGAACAGCGCAACAGTGAGAACACGAGTGATGGGGCGAGTTACCCACAGTGCTTTGCGGCTATCAACAGACATTTATGTTTGTGTGGGAAGGCTCGCGTTTGGCGATATTTATAGAAACGGTGTCGCTACGTGGATTCGAATAGGGAGTAACACCTCAGTACCGGCTCCTTCAAGGATTACATGTTGGTATTACGCTGTTTTGTTTAAATACCTACCAACTAATGTACCAGGTGAGTTATTATGTTATTCCTTGACATAACTGAGTTTATGTATCCTACAACATTGTTACATTATCGTGAGGTATACCGCTTCAGTGATCACCCATGTATTACTATTAGGGAACTAGCTAACCAGTCTCTTCAATATATCCTTGTTGTGGTGATAATCAAACGCGGATTGACCCTGATATAGCATTTATATTTATACTGAGTGCGTAGTTTCAGCGTATGTCGTCTGCCCACGTTACATGCAGATGTATAGTTAGGTCATAACTATTTCACGGTCAACATAACGAGATTTGTATATTGCTGTTATAGTGTCCAAAATGCTGGAACTGACAGGATGCAATGTCTATACTATAAGAGATAACAAAGATGGAATAAAATAGATTGACAATATGTCGGTAGTGCCAGTAATTTTCGTTAAAACGGTACAAAATGTCCCCCACTGATCAGTTATTCATCAGCTGACTCTAGTTTGCATCGGGCTAAAATGAACATATAACTGTCGTTGAAACTGTATTAGTCAACTTAGCAGGTCTCGGAGACACTGTGTAATATATGTATATTATTATCATTATTATTGGAATGACCATTCCCACATCACGCACAGGAAGGGATTACAGCAGTAGTGTTATTGTACGAAGGTCAAGGACGTATCTGGCAATATTGGGTTATCGGTGATGTCGCCCAGTTTGCGTTCTGAGCTCGGTATGTTTTTACGCATTGCAAACAAATGTGTCAGCTGTTTTGGTGTCCTATTTAATGTTCGACCTGGTTTCCTGTTTTTTATACGCTATTGTTATGATTTAGAATATGATTGTTTTCTTTGAATGGGTATATAGTGCAATTTGTATAAGCACATTATTGATTCAGAAAAACAAAATGATATATTTGGGGTCTTGACAAAAGTAACGCAAATGTTTGTGTTTCATATCAACAATTATAGAGAGAACACATATCCCACACATTCAACAGAAGTAACGCAAATGTTTGTGTTACATATCAGCAATTATAGAGAGGACAAATATCTCATACATTCAACAGAAGTAACGCAAATGTTTGTGTTTCATATCAACAATTATAGAGAGAAGACATATCCCACACATTCAACAGAAATAACGCAAATATTTGTGTTACATATCAACAATTATAGAGAGAACACATATCCCACACATTCAACAGAAGTAACGCAAATGTTTGTGTTACATATCAGCAATTATAGAGAGAACACATATCCCACACATTCAACAGAAGTAACGCAAATGTTTGTGTTACATATCAACAATTATAGAGAGAACAAATATCTCATACATTTAACAGAAGTAACGCAAATATTTGTGTTACATATCAACAATTATAGAGAGAAGACATATCCCACACATTCAACAGAAGTAACGCAAATATTTGTGTTACATATCAACAATTATAGAGAGAAGACATATCCCATACATTCAACAGAAGTAACGCAAATGTTTGTGTTACATTTCAACAATTATAGAGAGAAGACATATCCCACACATTCAACAGAAGTAACGCAAATGTTTGTGTTACATATCAACAATTATAGAGAGAACAAATATCTCATACATTTAACAGAAGTAACGCAAATATTTGTGTTACAAATCAACAATTATAGAGAGAAGACATATCCCACACATTCAACAGAAGTAACGCAAATATTTGTGTTACATATCAACAATTATAGAGAGAAGACATATCCCATACATTCAACAGAAGTAACGCAAATGTTTGTGTTACATATCAACAATTATAGAGAGAAGACATATCCCACACATTCAATAGAAGTAACGCAAATATTTGTGTTACATATCAACAATTATAGAGAGAAGACATATCCCACACATTCAACAGAAGTAACGCAAATATTTGTGTTACATATCAACAATTATAGAGAGAACAAATATCTCATACATTCAACAGAAGTAACGCAAATGTTTGTGTTACATATCAACAATTAAAAAGAGTAACATAGGTTATATTTGGGATTACACTTATTTGTGAAGTACAGATTCTTGTACTTTTTGTTGGACTGAGTCCCATCCAGGATTCGAACCCACACCCTCAGAGTCTAGTTCGTAATCGCAGGCACACAAAGTTATAAAGAGAACACAAATATTCAACAAAAGTAACGCAAATGTTTGTAGTACATATCAACAATTATGGAGAGAACACATATCCCATACATTCAACAAAAGTAACGCGAATGTTTGTAGTACATATCAACAATTATAAGGAGAACACATATCCCATACATTCAGCAAAAGTAACGCAAATGTTTGTAGTACATATCAACAATTATGGAGAGAACACATATCCCATACATTCAACAAAAGTAACGCGAATGTTTGTAGTACATATCAACAATTATAAGGAGAACACATATCCCATACATTCAGCAAAAGTAACGCAAATGTTTGTAGTACATATCAACCATTATGGAGAGAAGACATATCCCATACATTCAACAAAAGTAACGCAAATGTTTGTGTTACATATCAACAATTATAAGAAGAAATCATATCTCATACATTCAACAAAAGCAGTGCGAACGTTTGTGTTACACATCAACTATTATAGAGAGAACTCATTCATACATTTTAAATTATATTAACGCGAATTTCTCGCAGTTAACGCAAATGTGTAAAACTACTTAAGCCAGTATAACGACAGTTAATATTTATGCTGCATCTTCAATTTAGATGCAAGGCGCGGTTAAACAGTTCGACAAACGCTTAGACATGAAAATATTTTACTCTGAGAGAAACAAATACACTCCAATATTAATATTGAAAAATAGACCTAGGGAAAATGGTTTTCTAGACTTGTTTCAGTTAGGGCGTTTGCGGTACAGGCAGTGCTGAGCCGAGGGGAAAACAATATGGTTCTGTGAGACGGACAATCAGACAATGACACGCCACGTGTACACTTAATGTCCAAACTGTATTTATAGCTGCAGCATTAATATACCACGTAAACAACAATCGTTTTTTTAGTCTAAATGATGTTTGTTTCTGTTACTGTTTCACCTGATAATAGGCACCAAGTACACTACAAACAGTATGCTCAGCTCGTTAGCGTATTTCAGCTATCATAAGTATTGTAATATTACAATGGGTATCTATTGAACCTGTAATGCATAATTTACTCATACGTTCAATAGCATTTCAGCCCAACACTTCACTTCTATTGTTAGAATGCGATATGATGAGTCAAACGTTGGTCTGAATCCACTGGGCCAACGCTAACGGAATGCCCCGCTCTATTGCTAATGGCAATCTCAGTACTACGTCCTCGTAAGCATACGACAGCATGTTACGACAGCCGTTGTGCTACAAACACTTCTTGCAAATGGGACCCTGTGTTATCGTCGAAATATTGTCATTACATTACCTTGCATGTACTCAACATAGTAGAGCATAAATACACAGCCTTGTCACTGACGTTTTACAGTCCGGCAACTTGAAGAGGACACGGGTTAGAATAGGCCTGGGGCACAGTAAGAGGACACTACATATGAGTGAGTGGTTATGCTGGCTGATACAGCTCATTGTAGTCATTGTATCAAGACGTCGTGTGATGTTACTTATAATATGAACCATTGGTTCATCAAGTGTTTAGAGATCATAGTGATATCCTAAAACTATTTCTATGTGCGGTATAATATCTTCCATATTACCCAAGTTGGCATTCCGGACTAGTGCCCAGCAACCTATACTGTCGTAGAAGAGACCAGGACATACAATGCCGTCCGGCGGTTATTCCGCGCACCTAAGCACATCGATCGCAACACGGCAACTAACGTCTCTTAGTTTTTGTGGTTTACGTGACTAAACATGCTGGTATGCATCATATTTACGACTATAAGATTCTAACGTTGCATTATGCCATACGGTTGACCTTATCGGCGTTCTGACGACATCGCTTGCTGTCCGGTAATTCTGCGCAGCAACTGATGTGCATAACATCCAGCTGAAGATCCGAAGTATGGAAGCGTATTAGGGCCAGATTATTTTCAAAAATCACTTCATCAATGTAAGGAAGAGTGTTTCATATTAAATCCAATTATGAATAATGAAGAAAAAGGTTTAAAAGTCTGAAGAAAACGAATTTTCATAAAACGGTCAAGTTATCTGTCAATTACTGTTATTTAAATACCTTTAGTGATTAAATGTCAGTCCCTTATAGAAATGTCCCGATTTCAAGCGTAAATGTGGTCGCAGACGATGTTTGCCTTCGTACGGAAGTACGCTATTGCAGCTGCGCAGAATTACCGGACTCGCTTTTATATATATTTTGAGACCTCATATTTGCTTACATGTGTAGAATTATACATGCACTTTTACACGTCCATAATTGGTAAAACGAGTACAATTACACCTTTCCATGGGCTGTATCTCGATGCCAAGTCGTGTGTGCACTCGGCTGAATACTGTGTGCATGATGGAAAGATGATTCCTTAATCTCACACTTACACTTACAGCTTACACTTACAACTTATACTTACAACTTACACTTATGCTTACAACTTACACTTATGCTTACAACTTACACTTATGCTTACAACTTACACTTATACTTACAACTTACTGTTGACTATAAGGTGACTAACCCGGGAGTGGAATGTCTGGGAAAAAGTTGGTGAGATTACTTTGGGAACAAATTAATCTAATGCAATCTAATTTCATAAGCAGAATAAGGTCACACCTGCGCAAATTACCAACATGTGTCGGCGTAAGATTTCACATTGTAATATTAAATGCAAATTTGCATCATCTGCAAATGTGCACCGGTATATGTTTTGTTTTATACAACGAAAACACGCATGTGTCTATTATTTTGCACTCGTGTTAATTATATTCACGTAAGCAAGTAAGAGCATGTTAACGTGTTAATTAAATTCACGTAAGCAATTAAGAGCATGTTAACGTGATTCTTAATTGCATGTCATTGTACACCGACAGCATATGTGGTTGCTCCCATTATCAATCACTGTATTGTCTGGTCCAGTTTCGAATATTTAAATAGAATGACAAAACTCTTTCGACATCCATAAGCTGGATCTGCTGTCATATGACTAGAATATTGCCGAATGCGATATTGAACAGACAAACACGTATTCCAGTACCTGCTTGGAAATCCGACAACACAGGTGATACTACATGTATTCATTGGTAGTCTGATAGAAGATACCATTGATGTACCAGACGGGACGACGAGATTTGCATGCCAACACTCATGAAGGGGTGTGCTGATACACAGATGCACATGTTGATGAATGGGAATGAGCCACTAAAGGAGTGGGTTTTACCGGAGCAAGATATTATCTGCCTGTCCACGTCTCAGGTTATACTAATATAGGCAACTGTACAACTGGGTAGGATTACACATTGGTGTATCACGTGTGACATGTCGTGTCTCTGATCCGAGACTACCACTGCAACCATTCGAGTGATTCAACACATATTTCCGGTAGACACAACAGCTAATGTTGTTTTGAAGGTGAAAGTGGTCTACTTTAGCATGCGAACCGAATGGACCTTCTCACAGAACTGAATCAGTCACAGTCGACTCTAAGTTTAATTAATACGTCATTGATATGTGACGGGAAGTTTAACCTCCTCTTGATGGATGTTTGTGTCACGAGGGGCACCAGAAGACAGAAGTATTCACCAGACAGGAGTAGGGTCAGTATCATTACAAGGAATACGACGCTAAAACGTCGTATGTCTGTAAATGTCTTTCGGACCACTTGCTGTCAATCTTGCATGATCTTACAGTAACCCATCTTAACGTTACCGACTTTACACGGTTAAATGATCAAATGCCTTTTTGCTAGACACCTAAGACATCTGATGTTATAGCATGTTGAAACAACACTTGTGTAACTATTCCAATTGAACACACGAGTGTAGCACGTCAGCATTCCCCCTCTCCGTTTGGCTAGAAATGTAAGTTACCTGAGACGCCCTTGTCAGACAGAGGTCGAACTACAGCCAGACAAGGACTCATGAACTGAGTGTCCAGCTCCTTGACGGCCTGGTGACAACACGCCTGTGTTGGTTATTCATTGTATACGCGGTTGTATTACTTTAAAGGTCTCTTGATAGTGATACTCTGGCACCATAAGAGGGTGTCCGCATTTTCAACTGTTTGTTTTACGATCGTGTTGTTGATTATTGCTGAAAAACACTGCGATGCTGCATGGGAGCACTCATGCTTCGTTGTCATTCACGCATGTGTCCTCCGATAGTGACCCGTCAACGCGAAAGCGTATCAGTGTTTAGTGATCAAGTTCACATATGTTTGTAAACAGTCCTACAACAATCGCTAAATGTGCTCAGGGACGAAGTCATAAGTATGTAACCTTGTCCCTATATCTGGAGTGCTTGTGGTTTTACACCGTTTTTCGCCTCATTTTGATGTGACAGACATATAACAATGGACTTCTGGACAAACATGGTCCATTGTCGAGTAACGAGCAAAAGCCATAAGGAGAGAATGAGACCATTTGTGCTTTACTGTTTTTCGGACTAAAAATATATTATTCATCTCAGTGGATCGGTAAGTGAGGACTTCGAGATTTTATCAACAGGAAAGTATTAGTTGGTTGACTAAATCGTTTTGGGGCGATATAGGTTAAAATAACATTGTGTATATTTTGCAATGGAAAAATCTTAAATGTATTTAACGCCAAATAGGTTAATGGATTAATGTTTACATGTTTTGTTGCTGGTGGTTACACAACGTCAGCTAATGGTTATTTGGAGCAGTTCTCACGAAGTGGCCTCCATTATCCAAACTACTGTGGAATCGGCCCGCCTAACGCCCAAGGAATCCAGTGTCCACACAACACGTGTGATAGACCTTGGAGGTTGCTTGTGATTGCGAGGTTGTGGTCATGTGACCTAAGGTCACTGGTGGTTCACTGGTCCAAGTCATGTTCATGAACACAAGGTTGAAGTCACCACTCATCCGCGCTAATGATGTGTTGAAGGTGTCTGCGGCATTCAGTCCCAGTTAATTACATGAGGTTCTCCCAGCATGATGTGTTTTGACAAAGGATGTGATGAACTACCGAGTCTAGCTTTTTCAGAATATTCATATTAATGATTAAGACAGAACGGCAAAATGCAATTTTAGAATCTATTACATGTTGCTATCGTTCGTCCATGAGTGCCTTCAATGACTGGATGAGTTGGTTTATTGCCACTATGAACAGTAGTTCATTTATATGACGATCCCACAGCTTAATGTAGGAGAAATCACACTGTGGCGATGATTAGCAAGATAAAAGAAGCAGGGGAAATCTGGGACTCGAACCACTAATCATAGGTCTTGGCACGCACCTTGGCACTGTCAATGCCGACGCCCATGGCGCTGAATCAACCGTAATCCCGCCCCTTTTCGAAACATTGAAACCGAAGTGTACCTGAGAATGAATGGCACCTACCATGTAATGTGTTTTTAGCTCGCTTTATCCCAAATGATGTATTGTGTTGTATTGCAGATGTCGTGAAGTCACGAGACAATGATGACTCGGAGCGGCAAGGGATCTGCTGGACGAACCAGCAGACAGCAGAGCACACGGGCCAGAAGACAGACCCGTTCACGGTAGGTATGATTACAGACCACCTTGGATGTCAGATATTTATATTTAACCAATATGTAGTGGTTGTGTTTAAGACTCTAGCTCTATATATCTTTCTAATTGTGCTTGAACAAATCAACTTCGATTTCCGAATATCAACCGTGATAGATATGGCCTTCTTCAGTATTTGTACAAGTATCTGTACTTTCACATGGATGTGTTTCACTTGAAGTGTGATCCTCTTGTTACCATCCAGCTAAACCATGTTTAGGGTGCAAAGGAAACTTAGCCCCAAGGTAATCGTAACTCCTGTAGGTAGAACTAACAAAGCAACATGGTTTAGTGCGGTGGTACGGCTTAGGTTGTTCTGTACTAAGGCAACCGGGGGAACAACAGTCGAGTTCGACAACTAAGAATAGCCTTAACACAGTATATATATTAGATGAATTACAATCCTTAACATAAGTATATATATACTTATATGAATTACAATCCTTAACATCTGTATGTATACAGTATCAGTAAATATTTAGATTAATTACAATAATGTCGCAATGCGAGCTGTCGGTACATGAACTCAAAACTAGTTGACCGGTCAAGTGGCATTCAGTTTTTACTCTCTGCCTTTCCTATTTAAGGGGCACTTTATGGGCACTTTATGGTCATAAAGTGTCACCTCACTACTCTAACACCCGGCACCACATCATGATGTGCTTAGGGTTGAGCTTTTACGTAAATTTTCCAAAGAAAGGCATACACTCAGTCGAGGACTTCAGTGAATGAGTGTTTACCTAAGTAATGTTGTATGCGTTAATATATACCCCTCACAAAAAATTAGGCAACAAGTATTTTCAGTGTAATATCTTTATCAATCTCGATAGCGTTTTTAGTCGACATGCTACTGAAAGGTAAATATTCAAAGAATACATAACCTTTAGTGACTGTCAAATTGATTTATCTGATAACGTTGAAAACATCACCCGAACACAACCACCCTCAGAAACAACATGCAAAATGTGTGGCATGAATGTGCTCCACTTTTCACACATGTACCCTGATCGGTGTAAACCTACCTGTAATTATTCTAAGGATGATAATGACCGTCCATGGATGATAATGCCTGAGAAAGAGTTGTTAGATCAACAACATCACACATGTGGACTGGCCTGCAAGGTCATTTGTTCTTAATCCCATTGAACATGCTTGGGCCATTATTGGAAGTCGTGTTTACGGTCTCCATGTTCACCCCCAAACTCTGGATGACATTGAGCAGGCGTTACAATGAGAATGGCAGAACATTCCACAACAGCAACTTTAAAGGCTCATTTGGTCAATGCAAAGACGTGTAGAAGCTTGCATTTGTGCTCAGGGTGGCCATACGCGTTACTGAACACTGCTTCACTGTCCAAAACTGACTTCAACTGCTCCATGAATGCAGTACATTTTGCACGACTGTTTCACGGGTACATGCTTTTGATGATTTGTAAGTCTATTGTTGCTAATACCATTCTATTCCATTTTGTTAATCATGTGTACGTATGTTTCATCTTTTATTGCATCATTCCATGATTTGCAATTTCAATAAATGAAAATGTAATGAGACAAAATTTGTGTTGGTTAACTGTTTGTGAGGAGTATAACTGTGGGCGTATTATATAACTATACATCTCTGTCCGGATTTAGAGTTTGCTGATGGCTAAATATGCAAAACGCTGCTGAGTCTTACAGAAATGAGTGTCAAGTTCTGACGAAGTACACGGATATGTTAAAGTTATGGTTATTTTACCATTATATTACAGGAGGAAGGATGGTCCCAGTAGTGCCACCTCCCCCCAGGACAAGGATGGCCACCAAACGAACACAGCTAACACTCAAGTCAGGTACCCCCGAGAAGAGGCAGAAAGGGGACGCTGACCTTCTGACAGAGCACGAACTGTCAGGTACCTAGAAGACAAAGTTACATGTGGTGTTTTTGTTATGGAGGACGATGTCTCCTGTTCCTGGGGTCGTTCTTGCAAGTATCGATTAGTGAGGTATAGGTCAACGCGATAGGTCAATACGACTGATCCATGCGATCCATTATCTTCGTTCTGTGCAATCTTCGTGTTACACAGAAGTGTATATTATTCTTTTGATGTTGTGTAATATAAAAATAAAGAGAAAGGATGCAGTTATTTCGCCATGTACTACTATATGTCATCTCAAATACGTCTTCTCACAGGCTGGCCTAATTCCAAGTGGTGCAAGTTTGGAATCCCGTCATGCAACACATACAGAGGTTCAGTGTACGAGGTGGGACGGACATTCTCAGAGTTCATGAAGGATATCGCTGCAGGTGCGTGAGTCTAAAGTTCTTTATGCTATTATCATCATTTGTTATTTGTAAATGTTATTGTCGTTTATCTTTCCTCATATGCAACATATGAGAAAGAAAGCCAGCTTACCAGAGTGATGTTGAAATGATCTATGAACTCGATTAGTTGATTGAAGTGTCTTGCGATTAATATCATGAAGCACCAAATGATCAGCAATCATCGAAGGTTATCTTACCTTTGATCGTAAAACAATTATTCTATTATTCATGTGATTTCATTTTTTGCGCAGGTAATGTGACGTCTTGCCCCGAGGAGTATGTTCAATCACTGAGAGAGCGTGAACCAGACCTTGTAAATAGCATCGATAAGTTGATAGACAGAAAAGGATTTGCTTTTTATTCGTCAAACACTCCACTGTGTCTAAATCTTACCGAGGCTGAACCAACTCCACCCGGGGTGGTATGTGACGTCATAATGCTGTCCCACAGCAACCTTCCACTTGTTATAACAGTGACAGACGGACACCATGATGTTTCTGACGTCAAAAAGTACAATGCTTCGATTGTGCGTGAACTTACATATACAATGAGGGACTTCACTAATGAAGGATTCAACCTGTTTGATGCCACACTGGATATCAGAAACATTTCCAAAGACTGTCTCAAGAAGGTACTCACGAACGTCTGCCTCGAATACAAACGTAACTTCCCAATTGAAAGGCTGTGTATGTCAAAAGACAGGTGTCTGGCACTAACCAAAGCTTTGCTTGCACAAGGGTTCAAGTCCTCTGTCGATCACACAATGGAAACACAGATCAAGAGACCAAGGATACCCGATGGAGTGAATCTGCCTGTGTTACCAAGAGCAATGTCACCGGAAAGAAGACGAGCAGTCTTGGAACCAGTGTATCTCCTTACACCAGATCAGTTTTGTTTATTAAATAGATGCATTAACAGCAGTGAGGAATGGTTAGTGTCCAGCAAACCTGGCACTGGCAAGATTCGCTTTGCACTAGAAACAGCACAAAGACTCAGTTTACAAGGACAGACGCTGGTCTTATGTGAGTCGGATGAATTCAGGAGAAAAATCAAGTAAGAATTCCTCTTCCGGTAGTTAATCTAACAAACAAACTCCTTTATGGTGATAGTAGGAATAGTTGCATTTACTAAAGATGATATTGTATAAACAAGATCAAATGACTGAAAGCTAAAATGAGTTAACTGATGCTTGATATTGTTATTATCCATGGTGTGTGAAACGTGGAGGGTAACATATTTTGGTTTCTGTCCTTAGGTTCATTCGAAACTTGCATGTAATAACCCGTCCTGAGCTGCAAGCTAATCCAGCTGTCTGTCATGAGTATGTCAACTTCGTAGTGGTGAAAGCAGAGCAACTCGAGTTCCAGTGTGGAAAGGAACTTATCTTTGACTGGCACCACTACCTGGAACA
Organism: Haliotis rubra; assembly: GCF_003918875.1. Classification (NCBI taxonomy): domain Eukaryota; kingdom Metazoa; phylum Mollusca; class Gastropoda; order Lepetellida; family Haliotidae; genus Haliotis; species Haliotis rubra. The sequence continues at coordinate 51,593 of NW_025767140.1, read as the reverse complement.
TGCTATCCAGAGTCGAGGTGGAAAACTAGTAATAGTGTATGACAAGAGAGGTAAGGCTGACACAAACATTTTCAGAATGCTTTGTAACTGAGAAAGTGGATATCGTGCATGCTGCAGTTTGCAATTTTCTAAGTTTATCCTTTTGACTTATATAAACATATTTCTGAGCTACGCAGGCCAGTGTCTCATAGGTTAAAAAGATAAGCATACAACCTTCATTTTCCGTAAGTATTGCAATTATCCCGACTAACATGGTGAAACATGCTCAGGTGGTTTTGTCTAAATAGAATACATCAGCTTTAGGATATGTCATACTCTCTCTTTCCAGATGAAGAAGATATTGAGGATCAAGAAGCAAACGCTTTGGAGAGACAGCGGGAGCAGTTAAAGAAATGTATGATACCAGATGATATTGTGCTGGAACTGTTGTCCAAGAAGGTCCTGGGTATTACTGATTTGATCTGGATAAAGAAGAGACCCAACAAGGAGGGGCAGAATGAGGAGCTTGTGAACAGCCTGAGAAGGACATCGAGAAGGGGCTATGACATCTTCCTGAGGGCGCTGAGGAAAACAAGACAGGGACATTTGGCAGAGCTGCTGGAAAATAATGATGGTAAATGAGCAATATGTTAAAGCTTATAATAAGATTATGTCAGTTGACAAGGAAGCCCTATACCTGCTTTTAGAACATATGCAAATAGGATGCTCGTGTGACAGATTTCGTCTTGAAACATAATAGACGCATGCATGGATTACATGTCTTTACAGAATACAGTTCCTATGTATAATAATGTATTTGTTGTAGATTCAACCCCTATCCTGATGTCTCCAGAACATCTTGAGTTGCTTCAGTCAGCCCGGGAGGATCTCTTACAAAGCATGATCCCATTCGGGGTACTGGCATTCCTGTTCAAGAAAGGTGTCTTCACCAGATCTGACATTAGCCGCATTCAGGCCAAAGACTCCATTGACCTAATCAATGAAATGCTCTTGGAATACTTATATGGGAAAGCAGACACATCTTTTGACTATCTTTTGAAAGCTCTGCAGCACACAGGTCAGAACCATCTGAAGGACCTATTGCTGAAAGGAAACTCTGCAGGTATGGAATTGTCATTAAAGCCAGGAAAGTAACAGTTTAGCAAGCAATGCCAAAATGTCTTTACGAAATGTTTAATGCAGATGTTGAAATTTACATTTATTTAGAAGTAAAGTAATATCACACTGAGCTCGTTACTTTCATATCAGTTTGACTCTAGGTTCTTTCATGAGTTCTTCATGGTTTGATTACATGGTAACTGTGCTACATTCTTGTCCATTTCCTTCTAGCGCAAAATGTACCCCAAGAGGATGAACTCTTCATTTCCCATGCCAAGAACATTCTTGCTGACAAAGTCAATCTGGAAGAGCTCCTTCAAGAGTTGACATGTTCCAATCACCTGCATAAGAACGATCTGGGGTACGTATTGTGGTTATGTAGATAAAGGTAGATAAAGGTAACCACAGCTCTGCCTTCAGTATCAAATATATCCCTAACATTAGATCATAATTCCATACTCCTACCATGCCTTTTGGGGTTGTTTCATATGAAAACGTGTCATTGTAGTATATCTTGGTTTCAGATACATAAGGCCAGGTAACTACATAATGGCCTATCCAGAGGATATAACATCCACTGAAAGTAAAGAAGAAGAGTCTTCCAGAAAGGTTGTTGATCGACTGTTTGAGTTGCTGGCTCGGAAGCGTACCCACCTGTATGATGCTCTGATGGGCTCTTTGAGGAGGACAGGGCAGTATGAAGCAGTGCAATTACTTCAACTTCAACGGGGAGAGTCTGCATCAAACCATATGGACGCGGAAGATGCTGGTGAGTTCTGGAAGATTGCAGCTTCTGTCTCTTTAGAAATCTTGCACGGGTGGAAAGTTACGAACTTAATCTAAAATATGTCCCTTATTTGGTGTTAAGTATGGATTGTACGACACGTACCTGGCATCCTAAGGTGTTGCACTCTTCAGGTGTTGCTCTTCAATAATATTTGGTGAAAGAGGAACATTCGTTGTCTGAATTGCTACTGTTTCATTGTGATTTGTGTACAATTTCGTAATTCTTTGTATGGATATTTATTAAGTAGATCGTGAATGTTTCTATTAAGAGCTGCTTTGTATTTGATACCTACGATTCTATTTCAAGGTTCCTCCTACCGACCTCTTGACGTCAAATTCATCGAGACCAAGGCATTCCAGGCAGTGCGAGAGCGACTAAAAGATCCAACAGAGGTGTTTATCATCCTCACTGGCGCACCAGGGGAGGGCAAGACAACTGCAGCACTGGAAGCTATGAGACACCAGGCATTTTATAAGCGACAACTTGTCATCAAATCTCCAGAGGAGTTCAACAAACAGGTCGACCTGGACACCCCAACTATTGTCGTGTTGGATGACGTATTTGGGATTGTTGAAGTTTGTGAAACAGCTGTCAGAGAGTGGGTACCTGTTTTAAGGAGAATCAAAAAACATTCTGAGAGTATGCCTGGACCAGGGATAAAGGTGATAATCACCTCCAGGAATCATGTGTGGAGAGCAGCAGATTCCATGGGCCATCTTAGTAATATCATTCCTGTGTCCAGTAACATTGACCTGACTGTTCTTGTTCCTCTTGTGAGAGCAGAAAAGAAAAAGATGTTGGACAGTCATTTGGATAAATTTGGCATACATTTGGACAGTACTGAGGTTGATAGAATCGCAGAAACTGATGCAACTCTTGGATTTCCTCTATGCTGCAAGCTGTTTGCTGCAGAACGGATGTTTCAGGATAATCCTGTAGACTTCTTCACCAATCCCTTAAGTTACATAATTAAACGATTAGTATCATCGTGTGAAGATCCTTCCAATATGACACTCATCAAACAGGTGGTCATGTCTAAAGGACAACTTGACAGAAAGAAGCTTGAAGGTGAAGCCATTGATGAAAAATCTGTAGCCAACATGAAAAATTATGTGTTTCAAGAAGGAAGCATATTATATTTCCCGCACAAATCTATTGCAGATGCTGCAAGTTATGTCATGGCAACAAAGTTCTCAATTGACTATTTAGGGGAATGCAGTCTGCAGTTTCTGTATGAAAGGGTGAGGGAGACACCTGCCCAGGGAATGTCATCAGACACAGACATACAGATTCATGTTAATCAAAATGACTTGAAGACTTTGATTCAAAGACTTGGAACTGAGATGGCAGCAGGAAATCTTGCCTTGGCCTGTTCTCACCCAGCATTGATGACAGCATCTTCAGTGAAAAATCTGTTCAAACAGTTAAGGGATTTCAGGAAAACTGTGCAACTGAAGGACCGAAAACATGGTGGTTCCTTTTTGTACTGGACAACATGGAACAACAGTGAGAACTTGTGTAAAGGGGCTTTGGAGAAAACAGTGTTCCCTGAACTAGACTTATGTGAAGCCGTGCTTGGGTGCTGTCTCTCTGGCAACAAGAATGCTTTGAGGGAACTGTTGAAGAAAACTGACATATCAACGGTTCGATCAAGTGGAATCAAGTCTTTACCAAAGCTATCAACAAGACAGCAGCCTTGTTGCTAATGAATCTGTGAGGGTCATTGAAATATCTGGTCAAAGAATGGCTCATTTGGCATGTAAATATGGACACACAGACATTGTCAAGATTCTCATGGATAACGGTCTTGATCTCAATGAAAAGGATGATAATGGAGAGACTTGTCTCCTGGCCGCCTGCATGGGAGGCAACCCAGCTGCAGTATCATTTCTCCTGGAAAACAATGCACAATGGTCAAAGGACAATGATGATCACAATCCACTCCATCATGCTATTGAGAAGGAGAAGGTGGACATGTTAAGACTACTTCTAGAATGTGAAGAAGCGAAGGAATTCCTGAACAAAACTGACAAAGATAGCCAGAGTCCTCTTCATCTTGCTTGTCTCAAAAAATCGCCTGAAATGGTTGAACTTCTGCTGGAGAAGGATGCAGATGTTAACGTGACTGATAGCTGCGGCTGGACCCCTCTCCACTACATCTCTTGGGTAGGGAACAGAAAAATCATTGACATTCTCATAAAGTTTAAAGCTGATGTTAATGCACAGTGCAAGGAGAGTTCGCTCAAACCAAAGTCCCCTCTGAAACTGAATTCGGGTAAGAAACCAAATGAAACCGAAGGCATGACGGCATTACATCTGGCGTGTCATCAAGGTCATGTAGGTGTTGTGAAGAAACTGATGGATGTTGACAACATTGATATCAATATTTCAGACGTCTTTGGAAAGTCAGCTCTCTACATTGCCAGCAAGAGAGGCAGGAGCCATGTCGTGAAGATCCTTTTGGAGAAAAAGGCAGACACCAGTCTTGCTACCTCAGATTGTAGGACAGCTGTTTATGCAGCCAGCAAGAAGGGTCATGCCCCAGTAATCGAACTCCTGTGTAAGAGTGGTGCAGGTGTTAATACCGGCACAAAAGGTCAAAGGAAGCGAAATCCGTTGTCGGCTGCCAGTCGGAAAGGCTATGTAGGTGCTGTAGACTGTTTGTTACGATACGGAGCTGATGTGAATCTCAAAGACTCTGAGGGGAACACCTCTCTTCACATAGCAAGCGCTGCAGGCCAAACGGATGTGGTAAAATGCCTGTTGAAGTGGGGAGCAGATGTGTTGGCTAGGAACTGTTCAGAGCAAACACCTCTCCATGACGCCGTTGCAGTAACCAATACTGATACAGACACCATCGACTACTTACTCCTTGCAGGAGCTGATGTCAATGCAGTTGATGACAAGAAATGGACCCCTCTCCACCTTGCAAGCCTCTGCAGTTCAGCAATGGTAGTGAAGACCCTTCTCTTGTGGAAGGCCGATGTCCACTCAAAGGATATTTCGAACATGACTGCACTCAGGTATGCATCTGCCACGGGCAAGATAGGTAACATATCAGTGCTATTGCAACATGGGGCTACAATTGACAGTGTGTGTTTGAATCTAGCGGTCATCTACGGTCACGCCAATGCTGTGGAGGTGCTTCTGAAAGAGAAGTTCCCGATCAAAGATGTTGACGAAATGTATGATCTTGCCAAACAACAAGGCTTTGACAAAGTGATGGATGTCATAAACAAATATAGGCCGGATGTATCTGAAATATATTGATGGGCAGCAGTATATAGTTTTGACAGTGTTACAAATACTGGCACGTGAATACTGCACAGTGATGTGATAAGGAGTTTCAGCAAATAACTTGGAACTTGTCAGGGTGTGCGTGACAATACGTCGTTAGCTTTGTAATCTATGTGTACATGTCTTGAACTTTGACTTCCACTGTAAATACCTTGAATGAAAGATCATGTAGAATAACATATCCCTTTGCATCATCCTAAATTGTATCTGCATGGGCACACTGCAAACAAATTAGATTTATCCAGCCTCTAAGTGTATATTGTTATATCAGATCAACTGTAAATACGACACATGTATATACATTCGGGTTCTTAACAGATAACCCTTGATAACGAGTGAGCCAGTTCCTTGACAACAAGTGTGCTTTGTAAAATGGAAATTGGCTGTGATTATAAGGTAACTGAACAATAACAAGGCGTCATTGTTGTCTCAATCACATGGCCCTGCAGTGTAGGTTTGAGGGCAGGTACTGTATACATGTGTAACAGACCATTTAGTTCACACGAATAGAATACCATTACAGTCTGGATGAATATCAAAGAAAGTTTTGTTGCTAGTGTGTGTGTGTGTGTGCGTGCGTGCGTGCGTGCGTGCGTCTGCGGCTGTCCTTCAGTACGAATTTGGACTTGTTTCTTACAAGACTTGTGTGATGCAACAAGCATCAAGTACTGAGGATCGACAATGTCATTCATCTCAGACTGATACATATCATGCAGCAAATCCAATATTCCGCCTTGATTCACGGAGGACCAGCATGAGAAATATGATTTTCTTTTGAATAAAACATAATTGTAAGGAGGTGTGTGTTTATTCTTTAAGCTTAATCAGTGTATTTTGTTTTAGAATGGAATGTTGTCACGAATATGTTTCAACATTTGCCGTTGTGTTTTGTTCTCAGGTTTGCAAGGTCTATGAAGTCTGTTATACACTGTTCTCACCATAATTGTTTCGCACAGGGTAAAACCCAGAGAAGCATGATGCTTAGTAGGATGAAACTGACACAAGCTTATATGATCGAGTTGAGACTTATGTATACTGGCAGATATAGCTGTTTCACACAGTGGTGAGTTGATGGTACAACGTTCATCCGTCTGAATTTCCAGTATATAGAAATCAAATATCAAATATAGTATAACTGTATTAGTCAATTGTGGAAATATAGACGGGTTAAATATAACGCTATTTTGGAAAGTGGTTCAGTGATATCACACGTGTGTTAAAACCACGCAGAGCCTAGGCGTTTACCTGCTTTGTAAAACTCACCGGCGTAGTGATGACAACGGAATATTTATTGCCAACCAGGTTTTCGAAGATCGGTCGTCAGGAGAATGTTTCATGATAGATAAAACCAAACTCCCAATATATAGAAAGACTGCACTGGAACATACGAATCCTCCAATCAGCAGAGGGAGGGGTCCTTTGTATGTTAACATTTCGATGACATGCGTCAAATCGCTCTGAACCATTAGTGTTGTAGAGTTTTATTATCTATATCCAACCTCTCATCCCATTCATTAGTGCAAATAGAGACCAGTTTGGGAACGCGTCGTCTACAGCCTGATGAACTTACAGGGGCTATTCACACGTTTCCGAGTTAGACATGTAAGAACCCAGCGAGTCGTCAGCCTGTTCAACGTGTCCCAGTCCCAGACTTTGAAAAAGTTTTCATTAGACACAGTGGGGTAGCCTAGTAGTTGAAGCAGCCTAGTAGTTAATCGTTCGGTCGTCATGACAAAGACCGCCGTTCTAATTCCCCACATGGGTACAATGTCTGAAGCCCATGTCTGGTGTCCCCAGTCGTGATATTGCTAAAATATTGCTAAAAGCGGCATCAAATTCACTCACTCACATCTTCCCCACGGATGGCGCCCAACACAAGTCCAAAATCGTTTAATCAGAAACCAAGCTTGAAGTACGAGCGCAACAGCCAATAATATGACCGTTGTCTTGTGAACATTGCGCCCGGTGTACATGTGTTGCATCACCATTAACAAAACAAACCATTACGACAAGGGTATATAGAGGGTGCATATATCTGGGGAATCGCCAGTGGTCTCGCATGATGTTTTTAGATTGGTCTACATTCATTCTGGAATTTCCGGACGTCATGTCTACTTAGACATCATGAGGGATATGTTGGTTGGCCTGTAATGACGTGCGTGGCTGGACCATAAAGACTGTCAAAACACAACTCCTATTGAAAGATCACAGGACAGTACTGTTGGCCCCTACAGTTGTGACATTTCCCGACATGCTGGTCTATGTTTTGTCTTTCAAACGGTAACGCCCAAGATGCAGCAGGGAGCGGCAATGTGTAGCTACGTGTGTGAGTTAGATCTACAGCACTATAAATACTACATGATCCATGTTGGTTTCCATTTCAGTTCGTGCGAACGCTTCACGTAGTTGTATATATAACCTAACCTAACGGATTGTAAGCATTTCATAAACCTCATAGCTTATTTAATACTTTGTTAAATTTTTGCAGTATATTTGTATCGCTGGTGATCGAAGTTTTGAAACAGAATACACAATGCTCCTCCACGCTTTATCCTGACCTAATATTATTTACGTAACCTGATTACTGAAGTTGGTGTTCCGGTATTACTAAAGAGGCAAGTCTAAGAGAAAGATGATAAATCTGACCAATGATCTGTTAACCATACATGACAGAAGGATAACAGTTGCAAGCAATGTGCGTGAGTGTGGTTTTAAGCCAGAACTCGCATACTGTACCCATGTGGACAGTCGAACCAATACCTTCGTGTTGTACACAGGTTGGAATAGACGAAAAATGACGTCATCATCGAACACCTGGCTGACCTCATTTCACAGGGGTGGCAATGACCATGGGAAACACATCATAGCATCACACCATGACATCACGCCATTAATTTGGACCAATCAGCATACAGCCAACTCACTCCGGTGTGACTCACCCTGACCGAGGGGTCAATGACCGCGCACCCCGTGGGAAACACATCATAGCATCACACCATGACATCACGCCATTAATTTAGTCCAATCAGCGTAGAACAACTATCGGGGTTCACTGGACCACTGACCACAAACTAGTTTCGTCCGGTTTCAATTTTACCTATTAAAAAAACCCTCTGACAGTCAGTTGAAGTTATCATTTTGTCCTCTTACAAAATGTTTATATTTTCTATACTCAATAACCTTTTCTGCGGCCTGTGGAAAAAATCTGTCATCTCAGAGCGCGCGCCGTTGAGGCATGGTGAACTAACACTCGCAGCCTCCACACACTTCCCTCGTCTCACTCAGCCGAGGTGTAATATGATACCTCCTCAAGTTGTACTCAAAATCGTGGGTCTAACATTAGCCTGTCTCACGGTCCCTGACCCATATTTTTTTTGCCTACAGCCTAGCCCTCCCTGCACTGCTCAGGCTCTAAATGAAGTCTAGATTTTCCCCAGGTCTGCCTTGGGCTCCTTGTCAATTTAAATAGGTTTGTTTGTTACTATCAAGATAATACATTCAGAGACTAAACATTAGTCTAGTCTAACATGTGCACTCATATGTGTAAAAGAAATGACACGGGTTCAGTTCACGGGTTTTATAACACTTTAGTTCAATGCAATCAGCGTTCATTGCCACATGAAAATGGTTTGAGTTTGTCTTGACCATCACCAAAACAACCCAACTCAATAGAATTTCAAACGTATTTCAAACTTACCGGTATTCACATTCCATATTTGAATATCCAATCCATATTGTCATTGTATCCTGCCTTGTAATGCGATAAATTTAGGAATCAGGGATGATATTGAGATGTTATACCCAAATCCCATATGTTTGTGATTGTATTGAATGAATCAACCACCAAAACACATGAGACTAATATTGCACCTTCCATGTAAACAGAACTTATGTTATATCTGGGATTGTGTCGTGCAAAACACTCTTCCTCTCACAGTGCTAGCAGAGACGCGATCTGGTGACCCACATTTGCGTGTGGCACTATGCTGTGGCGGGAGGGGTAGGGGAGGGGCGGGGGCACTGCCTTGGCAGAGGGAGGGAGGTTTCTGTCGACAGTTATAGCCTGACGACATTTCTCGCGAGCGTAAAACACCCATAAATAAAAATGCTCGTTAGAATGAACGCTAGCTAGGGCGTGTCAGCTTTGAAATGTGCGTTCTGGTCATGGGTTTTTTGTACATCATATTTAGGAATGCAACTTTCAACTTTCTAAAATTCCATCAGGAATGGGGTGTAATTGTATAGTGTTAGCATGAAAGAGTAATCATAAATGACAACTCACAGGTGTATATTATTTTTATATTGGTATTATTTATATAGCACTATAGTCCATACCGCATGCATGCTCAAAGGGCTGGTAACTTTTTCCTTGGATGTCAATCACAGCCATATTACCATTCTCAACTCCCCGGGGATCATCTTGCTGCCACTAGGCGCACTAAGTTAATGTGGCTACTAACGAGGTATACATCACAAAAAACAAGATAAACTGATTTCATTTTTTTATTAGCTCCGTTTCAAACGAGTACAACTACGGGATAGGAGCGCTCCCAGAAGTTTACTTTACATCTGTTGTCTTATCACCGTTCCTAATCGTCATAGCCTTCACTCTCTTCATCAGATGTTATGTCTGCATTATCATCTTCGGTCAAGCCTTCGACCCAAGACTTATATTGGTACAGATTGGAAAACACATCATGATACAGATTATTTGTGTCTCCTACTTGTTTCAGTATTCCTTGTGTGTTTGGACCATACTGCATATGGTACAGATAAGTAATAAACCAGGCATACGTCTCTTTAAACGTGCTCCACATGTATTTGTTCAGTTTGGCTTGAATCGTGTCTTCGTTTAAACCTCTTTTCATGTACAGCTGTCGTTTCTCATCCAAAAAGTCTTTATTCAGCTCACGTGTACGTGAATACATTTGTCTTATACCTTGCTCTTCGAGATCAGCCATCTTTTTTCCCCTGTTGTTTTGTGTGACATCGTTTAATGATTCATCATCATCATTTTCCATTTCAGGACATTGTTTATCGTGTAAATGTCTTTGTAAGTTGTGGTTATTGCTAAACACTTGACCACAATAGTCACAATCTGACAGTGTACGTGGTGCCTTCACAGGAGAGAAGTTGTCGCCTTCCTCCCACTTCCTTTTCACTTGGGGTATTCCCGGTGGACACACTGAAGACTTTACAGGACACCAGTTTCTTTTGTGTTTTTGCAAATCATGCATGTCTTGAAACATGAGTCCACAGTCATCACAAGATGGCATGGTTGGGAGGTTTTCTTCACACGTCTGCTCACGCCTAAAGTCTAACTCGGACTGAATGGTCCTAGCTTGGATGTCTCCTTTTAAGCTGAATGCATTGGGGCAAAGTCGCAAATGGGGAGGTGTTTGGGGTTTTAGATCAACCAACAAGTAACCATATGGTTTCTGGATAGCTCTTTGAAACGGCTCCATGAAACGGTCTGTGTTACCTGGATACATTTGCCTCGCCAAAGTCATGATGGGTTGTTGATCGATAGGGTTGTTGAACAGAAGCGGATAATGGCAGTTTCTTCGTTGTGTGGGATCCTTACTGAAATACAAATTCTGGTTCAAGGCGATCACTGAGAGATTACGATGATGACTTCCTTCCGTAAACAGATCTGTAATGCGTGGATCGTTGCTCGCTGTCGACATTAAGTCGTCGAGGATCACCACATTCACCACATGGGGGTCCAGAAACGCATCCTTTTCGAGATCAGAAGGAATGCCTTGATGAAATTCCACATAGGGATAAACATGGGTTTGAATGGTGTTATACAAGGGCTGCCATCGTTTGTAAAGCCAAATAATACGTTCAGGATAAGGTTTAATGTTCATGCGTTCTAGAATCTGTTTCACTAAGTACGTTTTCCCACAGGAGGTGGGCCCTGAGACAATCATGGTGAAAGGGTGTATCAGTCTACATTCTTCCAAAGCACCCACATGTGGTTGCACTGGTTGCATCATAGGTGGTGGTGGTGGTGGTGGTGTTGGTGGAGGTGGTGGTGGCGGTTGTGCTCGTGGTGGTGGTGGTGGTGGAGGTGGAGGTGGTGGTGGTGGAGGTGGTGGTGGTGGTGGTGGTGGTGGTGGTGGTGGAGGTGGTGGTGGAGGTGGTGGTGGTGGAGGTGGTGGTGGTGGTGGAGGTGGAGGTGGTGGTGGTGGAGGTGGAGGAGGAGGAGGAGGAGGAGGAGGAGAGGGTTGTTGATGTTTTTGTCTTCTATGTCTCAACATATTGTCTGTCCTGGAAAAAGTCATATAGCACACGGGACACGTTGCTGGCTGCATGGTGGTCCGAGTCTAAATGGCAAAGAACCTGTCTACTAGCTGCTTTTATCTAAAAACACGTCTTCCGTTTCTTTGTGCGACTCTGGGAGGAAGTCATTATTTTGGCTTCAGTTTTCCCGTTCTCCTGCATCTGAATACGAGCTTTGGCCTGTTGAACGACTTGTTGGGTTGGAGACGTGAGAGCAAAGTTGTCTGTAGAATGGGGTAGGTCCATCTTGACGCCTTGTTTCTCATAATAGATCACATAATCATCCACGTTAGTAAAGGGATTGGGATATCCTTTAGCCTGCAAATAGTAATATTTGGTCCATTTCTTAGGATCGTCCAAATAGGGTCTCCAGTATCTCCTGTTCATTGTCTTGTTCAGAACGAATACTGACTCTCACACAGAGGTTTCAGATGAAGTGTCACTATCACGGGTCCACAGCTCAATGAGGCTTAATCACCGTTTCTGTCTTTTATATAGATGTATGCTAGCCCTAATTCTAACTTCTAAAAACATGTTGTTAGCAGAGCGTGGTTTCGATCCACGGTCCTCTGGGTTATGAGCCCAGTGCGCTTCCACTGTGCCACTCTGCTCTCCCTTCACCTACCTTTTGTTAGGACTTTTATAACCAAAATTGATTTATTCTCAAATAGTCACAAATACACACAATATTGTACGATGAACATCACACTCGTACACATGTAAATCTACATGACTACCATGATGTTATTCTCTTTCGGTTGCTATGCTCCTGATCTAAAAATACCCCTGGGAAAGTGGTTTATCCCAAGGTCAGCTCGGTACAAGGTCATTGACACCCCTTTGAAATGAGGTCAGCCAGGTGTTCGATGATGACGTCATTTTTCGTCTATTCCAACCTGTGTACAACACCTTCGGCAATTACAAGCGAATGCTCCACCACTGAGGGTGCCAAACCCATTGTGTACGACATATATCTGGGCAAAAAAGACCACTTTGTTGCTGGAGAAACCAAGTTCTTTGCTATATAGATTTCAGGATGTTCTTCATACCTACCTCATAATGATTCATAAACACATACCTATATGTATATTTGTACTTTCGAAAAATATAAAAGGATATAATACTCCAGTATACTGACTTTATTCCGTTTGTACAACTGTGTCAACTCATTACCTGGAGAGGTATTTACATATTCAGTAAATTTTACCGATCCAGATTTCTTTGGAAATAAAAATATGTTTAAGCAGAGACCATATAATAATCTATTATATGGTCTCTGGTTTAAGCTACAAATATAAAAGGATTTCTATTTTTGTTACGTTTCTTTGTAAAGGTGCACCCGGTGTCACGGTGACAACATGTTGGAATTAAACGTGTAACCCACAAAGTGTAACGAAAAATAACAATAACATTTGTTGTTGGAGATCTCAATACTTATCATGAATCCTGACGCGCTACATACGGACACACTTAAATTAATGGTACATACAAGAATACTATCAACATAAAAGAAAATATTAAGGATTGCACATCCCTGGAAGGATTAAACGTTATGTCTGTTAGTCTAAAACTAGCATCGTGCGACATGCACTTTCTCTCAAACATTATTCATTGCATCGCTTAGAACAGAACACCATCCCTTACAGACACAGACACCATAGGCAAAAACACATAGGCTGGACAGAACACCATCTCAAACATTATTCATTGCATCGCTTAGTTTGTATGGACTGCAAATGTCACTTGATACGAGACAACAAAGTGAAATAACCTCCTATCAGATGAATGCGTACCTTGACTCGGTCCAAGGTTCAAATCACACTAACACCACATACTGCACTGTCTCGCAATGGCGAAACTGAACCTGATGTTATTCGGTCTGACTGTGTGGCTGGTACCCGTCAGTCTGGAGAAGAGCAGCTTCACGCCCTTCAGGGAACAACTGAACGTCCTTGAGAGAGAATTACAAAAGATGAGAGCGCTTATTCCTGGCACAGAGCCGAGTTCGATCAAACAAGAATTGTCAAAAAGCACTGGTCTCGCAAACACCCTTCCCGGTTTAGTCCAGAGGTCTGTCACTGAAACTCTTGGGGAAATGCTGAAAGACAAATCCATCGAAGGAATAATCAGTGAACGTGTTCGAGGAGAAATCAGGTCCCTTAAAGGGATGGTCCATCATTTAAAGGGACTAGTGCGTTTATTGACACATCGTGTTACCCAGGCGGAGACTGAGCGAGAAATTATGAGAAAGAACCTCGACAAACAGCGCAAGGAATTCAATGAGAGGGTCAATACTTTAGAACAATCGCTGAATATGTCACAGGAGGCGTTTATGAATGCAAAGACATATATGGATGTTTTTGACAAAAATGTGTGTGCTGGGTGTGAGCCTAAAGCTGACAAACATATGACAAGGGTTACACAGGGGGCGCATGTGTCGTCAATGACAGTGACAACCCCTTCCCTCAAACCGCCAGTTGCGACTGATGAGACCGCCCGGATCCTTGTTGTTCCATTCTCGGAGGCTGAGACGCCTGTTAATCAGATACATCTGAAGAATAATTCAGTTCAGAGATATCCCTTCATTGTTTTAAGGGAAGTAGTGTCTGTAGTTTATATGTCAAGAGAAAAAACGATCTATGCTTCTTCACGCAATCCAAAGAGGATAGTATCGTACAGACTGGACCAGCCAGGTATGTCAGTCATACAGAACAACATGGCGTCGAGCGGCATGACCGTGGACGGAAGGCGATACGTCTATTTTACGACATTTTATCCTCATTATACTGTGAGCAGGATGACCAAAGGCAGAGGTATGAGGAGGGTAGTTGATCTGACGAACTGTGGTGGATATCCGCACAGCATTGCTGTTGTAGGGTCCATGATATACGTTGCTTGTGATACTAAACTCGTTGAAATGAACAATTACGGTAAAGTCTTTCGTGATGTGTATAGAGGTAGTCACATATATGCTGTGAGTTTGGATCCAGACAAACGCGTCCTATATTTTAACAGCGACACGAGGGTGATAAAGATGCCTGTTTCACATCACCGGGTCACCCGGGCAATAGCATTCTACCCCAACCGAACGATGGCATTACGTGTCAATAGTCCGCCACATATACAGAAGAAAACTGCAGTATATTTCGCCGACGTGTTTGAGTTGACTTATATACCCCGGAACTTTTTCGTCTACAAGAACAGGATCTACATTGGCAGTCAGCTCGGTGGACATGTTGACGTCCTGTCGGACACGGTGCTTTATGAACTCCAGAGGCTACAGACGGCAACTGTTAATATTGCTCTGATTCCTTCCGCCAGACGTTATGGCAGGGATGGTCGCCTCATCACGGGCCGACGCCTTAGCTTGTACAACCACCTGAGGTCGATTAAAAAAACCCAGGACTGACATACCATCACAGAACACCACACCTCATAGACACAAACACCATTGGCAAAGGCAATGTATGCTGGACAGAACACCATCCCTTACAGATACAGACACCACGGGCAAAGATACGGAAGTTGGACAGAAAACCATCCCTTACAGACACCAAAGGCTACACACAACACCATAGAAAATTACATATATCAAGCACAAACACTATAGGCTACACATGACACTGTCTCTAGCGGACACAGACACCTTAGACTAGACTCAACACTGCCTCTAACAGATACAAAACACTGTAGGCAAGACAAGACACCGGGTATAACAGAGACAAACAACCATTGACAGATACGCTAAAACAGAATAGATATCATTTGAGGACTGACAATCAACACAATAGAACCGTAGAACAAACACTACAGAAATTGAGCCATATATTGATAACAACTTCTCTATTATATTGTGAAGCAATGTTTAGGAGATAAACATCATGTGTTGATCAATTTCCTGGTGTTATTGAGACTTTGAATCATGGAAATTCATTTGGAACTGACGCCGTTCGCATGGAGTAACATCATGTATATATAAAGGAATGGAAAGGCCCTATCCAGTATCTGCAGATATGACAGATGGCACATGGTCACCGTCAGAGCTAGAGATATGAACAATGAAAGAAGTAGAATGGTTAGCCATGATCAGTGCGGTGTATTGATAGGTGTTGGAATAATTGTAAGAATTAATCTCCCTGATGTTGATTAAGTTCATATAAGTTAATATGCAATGTAACCAAGCAACAGTGGATGTGGTCCTAATACAATAAACACCACTAAAATGTAATGTTTCATTAATGGTGGATGTTGTAACATGTCACAACATAAGGACTGATGTTTGTGTTATGTGTGTCTCAGAATGGCTGGGGCTGTTGTGTCGTGTCTCAACACTTCCACCCGCATCATCAGCAAGACTTCTAAACGTTCCCATATCACACACGTGTTGAAAGAACTGCATTAGCTACCAGTTAGGGGCAGAATTGACTTTAAGATCCTCTGTCTGACATACAAGTGCCTCCATGGTTTGGCTCCCTCATACTTGTCTGAATTCCTACATCCGTATGTCCCCGCATGCAACTTGCGCTCAAAGACACAAAATCTACAGGTCACCCCATCCTACAAACTGAAATGCTTTGGATACCGATTGTTCTCTTACTGTGCACCTGTGCTTTGGAACTCTCACCCATGTGCCATTAAAAGCTCTGACACAGTTGATATTTTTAAGTCCAGACTTAACCCACCTTTTCTCAGTATATTACTTATAATTTCAGCAGTAAATACTCTAGTGTAAATAATCTGTAGCGCTTTGAGCATGCTTGAGAGTGTGGAATAGGCGCATTATAAATATGCCTTCATTATTATTAACATAACGGAGGATGTCTGTGCCATGTTTGTCTCAGAAGGGCCTACATGTGGAGATGTGTCTCAATGCAAAATCTTGATGGTGTTGTCTTGTGTGGCCCAGTATTTGGACTTATTTCATACAAAAATAAGAAAGAGAAATGATCTAAAAATAATTTAATGTCACTAAAATTGAACAATACAAACAATATATTTGTAATTGCATTCTTCAGACAACACACACACATGTGATCATTGAACAAAGTCAGATCATAGGCTTTGATTATCCAAGTACTAACAAGCACCTCAGAATAATGTCCAAGACATGTGTGATTATCTTCTCTTGCGAACAGTATCAGTTGAGTAATGATCATGGCTACACACAACCAGCCCATCTGTCACTTGATGTACTGCATACATGAGTGCAGGATCTCCACCCCATGCAGCTCCCGGAGACGTTCCAGATGTCTGAAACAGAAGCACAAGTTGTACAGGGTGGTCATGTTGATAAATGACTGAGTGACTGATCTGGGTTAATTGTTGTCTTTAACAGTATTCCGGTATTATCATGGCGTGTCAACTTAACATACGAGGAAAGCCCAAAGTGATGCAGATCTCCGACATGTACCACTTTGATGACACCCATGAGTACAGATGGAGTGTCACAAAGCTAAAACAAGAGCTAAACTACTCCAAACCTCCATGCAAGATGTATGTAGCAGACTGCATGAAATAACATATACCTTAATAATAGATGATTGAATGTTACTGTTTAGATTTGTGGGAATATGGAAAATTAGATTTGAGTACATGAAATGTCTAAGGATTATGAACTGCTTAAAGTCACCAAATGCACTTCAAGAGATCAATCATCAGTAAGTGACACTCAAAAGTACATTGTATGTACCAGTTGTGCAGTACTGGGAGGGAGGAAAGCTTTATCAGGAAGCTTTCTTCATATTTAGAACATCCATAAAATCCCTTAGACAAAGACTCACTGTCATGGCATATCTGAGATTCAAACCTGCAACAAACAGATCCTAGTTCAGTTTGGGATCATAGGGAGTTTCAGGCTTAGCCCACTGTGCCACCTGCACCCCTTAAAGAATAGTATAATGTGACACACATCAGGGCTCTTACTTTGGGTCTCCTTGAGTTAGCTTGGCTATGAGGATGGCACAGTTCTGTTGTACAGCTGACTGTTTCCCGTCTCTGGCCAAGACAAGCAGCTCCTTGATGATGTCAGTCTTTGTCAGGACCTTGGCAGCTTTGGGTACAACAACACAGTGACTGAGACAGAGGGCCGCATTACCTACAACCACCTCATCTTCATCACTCAGGAGGTCTTTCAGGAGGCCTAGACCTGTAACACAAAACATCTTGCTGATGAAAGATTTGAGATGAATTGAGAATCAAACATTTGCAATTCCTGAAGCAATAATATGGATATTTGTTATGAGTATGTGTGTGTATCTCAAATAATGGTGCTCTTGTGTGTATCTCATGTCCTGGTGCTCTTGTGTGTATCTCATGTCCTGGTGCTCTTGTGTGTATCTCATGTCCTGGTACTCTTGTGTGTATCTCATGTCCTGATGCTCTTGTGTGTATCTCATGTCCTGGTGCTCTTGTGTGTATCTCATGTCCTGATGCTCTTGTGTCTCTCATTTCCTGGTACTCTTGTGTGTATCTCATGTCCTGGTGCTCTTGTGTGTATCTCATGCTCTGGTACTCTTGTGTGTATCTCATGTGCTGGTACTCTTGTGTGTATCTCATGTCCTGGTGCTCTTGTGTGTATCTAAAGTGCTGGTGCTCTTGTGTGTATCTCATGTCCTGGTGCTCTTAACATTATGCAACATTTGTTTTATCTGTATAACATGTTCTGCTGTGTAAAGGACATTGGGTTCTACTGACTATATGATATGTTCTGCTATGTGTCATGACATATTGTATGTATAACATCATGTTCTGCCATGGGTGTAGCATCATGTTCTGCCATGAGTGTAGCATCATGTTGTAAGTGGAAAATGTTCTGTTGTGTGTATAACATCATTTCTGCTGAGGGTATAACATCATGTTCTGCTCTGTGTGTCACATCAAGATGAATGTATAACATCACGCTTGCAGTATAAAACATCATGTTCTGCCATGAGTATAACATGCAATATGTATAACATTATGGATGTTATACTCATGGCAGAACATGTTATACCCTCAGCAGAAATGATGTTAAACACACAACAGAATGTGGTACTTATGGCAAAACATGATGACATGACACACAGAGCAGAGCATTAAGTCATACACATAGCCATAAATGATGTTATACACACAACAGAATGTGGTACTTACGGTAAAACATTTTTGCAGTGTATAACATCATGTTCTGCTGCATTAACTATGATTTCTGCTACACAAGTGGGGTAATCTGTTACAGATGATGATTTCTGTTCCTCACCTTTGTTATTAACAACATATCCCCGAGCTGAGTCATCTAATTGAGTGCACGCTGTCAGACACTTCAAGGCAGATTTCTTATTGGTCTTGGTATGGCCCTACAACAGAAACACCCATACATTACATTGCTGTTTTACAGTCATTAGATATACACAACCATCTGATACATGAGTGATGTGAAAAGGGGTGGGGAGTGGGGAGATTGAGCCATCCTGTATCTAATGAACAAGAAGTCCTGTGACAAGTTCCTGACACGCCCCCTCATTTTCCCAAGGCAAGGGAGTTAACATCCTTGTGGAACAGGCTGAAAGTTGGTGACCTGATCACCACCAGTGGCTGTTTACAAGTTATCTCTAGTCAACGTTCCCCATTCTGATCTATAAGGTTCAATACAATGTGTGAAGGCCATTTCTGGTGTCCCCTGCCGTGACATTGCTAGAATATTGCTAAAAGCGGCATAAAACCATACATACTCACTCACTCACTATTAAGTTCAACTTGTCATGCATTGGTTTCAAAAGAACAGACAGTGTCCAGTCAGTATCTCTGATCCATAATCAATATCTTTACTGTAATATAATGAGTCTTACCTCACAAACATCACTTGAGCCCCTTAATTAAAGACCAGAAAATTTTGGGAAAATGTTGTCTCCCAGTTGACAGAAATGTGCACTGCCATCACCAAAGTCGATTTTGTAATGTGATTTTGATTGGACTTATAAGTCCAGCCAGTTTATAACTACAGAATTCCAAATAATTCAATGGTGGAAACAGGATATTTTTAGTTAGCTAACTCTCTTGCCTTGGGAAGATGACAGTTATGCTAGTGATAATAATAATAATAATAATGTAATTTTTAGAGTAAAATTGATATTTTATACTTATCCTGACTCATGCTCTTTTGCTTGTCTTCTTCTTCTTGCGAACATAGTGGAACACTTGTATCTCCTTATTTGAAGCTCCCTTCAAAATAAAATCACTAATTGGTACTCACCACGAGTTGCTCCCCTTTGTCTCCCCTGGCGGGAAAAGGTGTCGCCACCCTCTGGCCATGTGCTCCACTCTCTCCTGATTTAGCGAGCCCAACACTTGAATTTACAGGGAAATCCAAAGTGTTATGTGGGGAGGATGGGAGGGCTAACCTCATGAGTCAGGATAAGTATAAAATATCAATTTTACTCTAAAATTACATATTTTTCCTTATCCTGACTCATGCTCTTTGCTTGTAGCATCCTACGAACGGAGGTGGGTAACAGAATACTTTGGATTTATAATTAGTGATTTTGTATAGATATACTGTAATATCTCCCACGGGAACTTCATGAAGCCTTAGATTTAGGATGTTTCCTGTATAAAGAAACCATAGGTTATATAAAGCCATTAAAGGGGAATTACATTATGAATATATTGAACAATACATATAAATTATATATATATATATATAGGTGACTCTGATAGAGGCACTGAAATTGACTATATCCAAGTATATGCTTAAGGTAGAATACTTAAGCTGAACATATATACATAGCCCTAAACTCCTTAGAGTTATAAGCTAGATGAGTATGTATAAAATACATATTAATCTTGTGAGGCTAATATTTTAACGCCACGAGGGACTGTCAGTTGCTGAGCTGAGGACCAGTGGTCCGAATGGTGAATGCCAGAGACATCTTCTGTAGTGATGTCTCTTAGGTAGTGATTAGCAAATACCATGTTAGATTTCCAATAGCATCCTTCCATAATCGTGTTCAAGGAACAGTTACCGTAGTAGGGCGAGGGTAGAGGCCAGTGCCCTGATCTCATGTGGATTTGATGCTATTGGTGGGTCCAAGCCTGCTGCCTTGTAGGCACGGAGAATGACAGTCCTTATCCAAATAGATATTGTGGTCCGTGACACTTCTGTTTGATTCAGTAGGCTTATAATGGGATGAATAAACGTTTGAGAAATCTTCTCCTTGTTTTGGATCGTCAGTAAAATAAACTTTGAGCTCTTACCGACACAGTGATAGGTCTTGTGTATCTTGTGATCCGAGAATAGAGGATAGCCGGGATGTGGAATAATCTGTCTGGTTGACCTGGCAGTTGATTCTTTGCAATGAAATCCCATCTTAATCCGAGGTGTGCTGTGTTATGATTGTCATCAAACTGTATCCTCTCGTAATCCAGAGCGCGAATTTCAGACATTCTTGCTGCTGTGGCTAGCGATAGCAGAAACAATGTTTTCTGTGAGAGAAATTCAAAGTTTGTCGATTCCGGGTTTCATAGACCTCACTGCGAGGTGTTGTAACACTACATTCAGATCCCAAGCTGGGCGTGGAACTTCCGCTTTGGTCCTCCAATCGAAAGCTCGTAGTAAGGCCAGTAACTCTGGAGATCTTGTCAATTTGACACCCGCTCTCATGGTGATTACAGAGCTAAGCCGCAAGATATGTTGATATCGTTGAACCTTTTAAATGTTTGTTTTGGCGTAGGTAACACAAATAGTCTGCCACTTGAGGTTGTGGAAGCCTCTCTTGCTGTAAACCCTTTCTTTGTTGCATAATTTTCGAAACTGTGCCACTTGTCGCCGCATACAAGTTACGAGTTGAGTAACGTAAAGGCAAGCGTGACTGCTTTTGCCGCCCTGGCAGAATATCCTCTCTTGTTTAAACACATTTGTATACAGTCCATACGTGTAGTTGGAACATTGCTGGGTTTCCGCACTTGTTTGGTGTGAGGATGAATTAACAGGTTTGCGCCGCTTGGGTAGCTCCAGTGTTGGTTGACCGATTTCTTGAATTAGTATGGAAACCACGCTCTGGCCGACCAGTAGAAGCGCGACCAAAGTGAGTTGTAGGCTCTGTGTTTGTCTGATTTTCTGTAATACTTGAGGTATTATTGCTGGCGGAAACGCTGCATCGCATTGAGGCCTTCCCATGATAGACTTAGAGCGTCCGTTGCCCAAGCTTGGGGGTCTGGGACTGGTGACACGAATGTCGGTAGCTGATTGTTGAATCGCGTGGCGAATAGGTCTATTAGCGGCCCTAATTGCTTGATTATCTGTGCAAAATTTCCGGTTGATCATCCACTCTGTCGGTGATGGTAGATGAGGCCGAGAGAGCGCCTGCTAGTATATTTCTGGCTCCGGGAATGTGCACTGCTCTGACATGTAGATTTAGATCTTGTATTAAATCGAACAGTTGAAAGCTTAGGTTCAAAAGGTTCATCGATCTCGTTGAGCCTTGCTTGTTTATGTAGAACGCCACTGTCGAATTGTCTGTATGGATCATTAGGCGCGCATTTTGTAGAAATGTGCTCCAATGTAGAATGGCGTTGATTACAGCTTTCATTTCTAGACTGTTTATATGGAGTTTGCATTCTTGCTGATTCCATAACCCTGATATCGTGTGGTTGGTGAGATGAGCTCCCAACCTTGGAGTGACGCCTACATACAGATGGGTTTTGTATTCCTGCTCTGCTAAACAAATCCCTTCGCAAGACATCGATTTCTTGGTCCACCATAGTAGATGTGGTCTGAGATGTTTCGGTAGACTGAATGGTTGTACATCGTTGAGATGTGCGTTGATGAGGACCTGTAGGGGACGTAACTGTAATCTGCCTGTGACAGTCATGTCTTGGGCTGATGTGAGAAGACCTAGTAGGCTCTGCCATTGTCGCAGTGGTAACGGAGAGAGTAGAGCTGGTGGAATGGTCTGTTGTATCTTGAGCCAACGGTCTTCTGGTACCATAATACGGTTGCGATTTGTGATGAATCGAATACCTAGGAACTGTAGGTCTTGGCGATGGTACTAGGTCCGACTTGCGTGTAAGTTTACTAACCAACCTAGTTGTGTTAGTAGCTTTATGATGTAATTTAACTGTAGTTTGAGACGCAGTGGATCTTGATCTACTTGTATCCCGTCGTCGAGGTAAAAGCGCGTGCGAGCCCTTTGACGATGTAGAAATTTGATAACGGGTTTCGTTATCCTCGGAATAGCCAGGGGCTGATGATATTCAATGGGAGTACTTTCCACTGGTAATGTAGCCCTTCTAGAGTAAATCGTGGGTATTTCCTGGAATCGGGATGAATGGGGATGTGCAAGTAGGCATCCTGTAGATCTATGCTGCCCATGTAGTCCATAGGATCTAATCATCTGGCGTAACTGAGGTAAATGTATCATGCGAAACTTCGGTGGTTTCGCGTAGATAGTTCTTGTTGAAAAAGCTCATGTTGTAGATGAGTCTGTATTTCTCCGTGGAGTTTTTCTTGGGAACTAGGAAAACTGGGGAGTAGAAACCTGGTTCGACGTTTGCTTGGTCTATTACTTCTATGGCCTGTTTGGATAGGAGTGATGAGACAGCCTCTTTTATCTTTGGTAGTTGTTGCGCTTGTAAATCGAACTTGGGGGGTTTGATTGTCAGCGGAGGCTTGTCCTGTAGAGGGATACGAAATCCGTGTTGAATAATGTTGGAGACGTAAGGATCTTGCAGTATTCCCCAGTTTTCCCAGTGTAGTTGGAGGCGTCCACCCACTTGAGCTGGTTGTACTGGAACGGCTGGGGGTGGAAGACTCCAGTCGTTCCGAACCTGTGTTTCAGCGTCTATAATTGCGGGAACCTCTGGGTGTCCTGCCTCTTCCTGATCCTCCTCTATAGTTGCCATATGGGCGACGAAAAGAATCTTTACCTCTAGAGCTGGCTATCTTCCTGTCTCTTGCTCTTTGTAGGCCCGTGAACTTAGATCTGCCTGAGTATCTTTGTGAAGTCTGGACGAATGGCGCTGGCTAGTGTGTCCATCGATCTAATCATAAGGACTTCCCTGGAATCCTTAGAGACTTCCTTGGCGTACCTTATCTTTTCTCCGTCAAAGATGGATGTTGTCGACCACGGGGCTGTATAAAGTGGGGCTGTAAAGTTCTCCCCAATTACAGGAGGCGAGGAGGCCTTGACGACGAGCTAAGGTCAGTGCTGCTGAAACAGATGTAAGATGATCCGCTAAAACTGCTGATCTTTCTTTGCATAAGTAAGGCAGAATAAATCATTCTATCATCTTCCTCGTCGGAATCCCGAATCTAGTAATAAGAGTCTCATTGATCGTCCTAGATCTATTTAACCCAAAGAACATACGCCTCATCATGGTTTCTATATGAGCCAACTTATGCGATCATCCATCTTGTAAATCTTGTTCTTTACATCGCTGATGATCTTATAGTTCTCATCGATGTCCTGGGCCTTGTAGAAGGAGTCCATGTTATGCGTGGAGAACTTCTTGGCTTGAAAGTTGGGTAGATGTGGTATCTGAACTTTTCGTAGCTTTCTGGAAGCTGCATCTAGATTCTGTGGCACTGCCGCTAATCGGTCGATCGGGGGTAGAGTGATTGCATCTGGATCATCTTCCTTCATCAAATACGCCTGAGCTGTATTGCCACTTTTAGATGGTGATGTGAGATCTAGGTTATTGACCATCCATACCGTATCTCTGCATCAGAAAATATGATTCTCCATCATCCCTCAAACCATCATCATTAATCAATTGTAGATGCTCTTCGGACTGCGTGTAGCTGTCTGTATATCTGATGAGGTTTGTGGCGATCTAGTTGACTTGTGCGCTGCTCTATGTGGAGATCTGATGGGTGATCGACCTGGTGATGAACGGAGTGGAGATCGTCTATGGGATGATCTTCTCGGAGACTTGTGAGGTGAATGTTGATAGCTTCGCGAAGCTCTTCGGCAGTCCCTCGATGTTCTTCTAGACGATGAAGATCTGGAATCATATGTCCTTTCGCGAATGCCTTCGCGAAGCTTCATTTGCGTCCGGTCCGGGGGATCGATGATATGACCTTCGCGAAGGCTTCCGTGATGTCTGATGGTCTGAGTCCATATCTAGAGATGAAATCGAAGATGGTGATGATCTCTCCCGCCTTACATCTAGGTCCTTCGTCAAGGTGGTGCGGGACTTCCTTCGCGAAGGTGACATCGTCTTGGCTGCTACGTTGACGGGGGGTGCCTCTGGGGTGCTGTCTACGTTGGAGCCTTCGCGAAGGCTCGGACCCTGCTTGCGCAGTTTGTAGTGGTCCTCCATGATGTTCATAATCTGCCGCATCATGTCTTCTGGGATGATCTGTGACGAAGTCGTCGGCGTCTTTTCTGCGATGGGGTTCACATCAATGACGTCTGACGTCGGTGTAGAGGCATCAGGCTGCATGGAGATCTCTGCAGAAGTCACAGTCGCTGACACCGGTCGCTTCTTCTGCCGTAAGTCGGGGATGATTATCGGCTGATCATCGTAGAGCCCAACTCTGCTGCTGGAGCGATCTCGGCTGAGAAAGTTCTTGCTGTCTTCGTGATTTCCCTTTGGAAGTCTGCGCTGCCCTGGGTGTCCTCAATCTGCGCTTGAGACGCGGCGATGAGGCCCTCTCTTAGACTTAGTCTGCAATGGCCGGGATGTCTGGGGAGGCGGTCGTTTCTTGAGTAACGGACTCGCGCCCCACGTTCCTCTGCGCAGGGGTCTCTAGCAGAACACCAGGCGGGAGAGGGTCGTCCTCGCTAGCAGCTGACTGGAAGGAATATCTGGACTCTCTGCCATGTTTTGCCCTTGTTTGCGTGATCTATCTGCAGCACGTCTTAAAGACGCAAAGATGATATTTATTAAATGCAGAATGAGATAAATTAATGCAGTAACTGCAACGGTGGAATTAAACGCACACGTAGAACAACTAGGGCATATTACATGTGGATCGGAGGCAGAAAAAGCGTAATCTACAAATCGTGCAGATTTTCATGAGCGTAAAACTAGCTGAACAATCCGCGAATACATTGAATAAACAGTAGAAATCACGATAATTAATCAATACAAATAGTAAAGGATACTAGCTATACCTCTATAGTAACCTATGAGAGGTAAAACTAAGAGATTATCAAAGGATATGTGTGTAAGGAGACACAAGGCGCTCTCACATCCTGCTCACTGGGCGAAGAAGGAGAGAGTGAAGCACATGGCCAGAGGGTGGCGACACCTTTTCCCGCCAGGGGAGACAAAGGGGAGCAACTCGTGGTGAGTACCAATTAGTGATTTTATTTTGAAGGGAGCTTCAAATAAGGAGATACAAGTGTTCCACTATGTTAGCAAGAAGAAGAAGACAAGCAAAAGAGCATGAGTCAGGATAAGGAAAAATATAGCATATTTGTTACGCGCATATATCCATGCTAAAGCATGCTCAAAGCGCACAAGATAAAGATGAGATTAATGGTAAAGAGCTACAGTTCAAAGGCTATCTTGAACATGTGTGTTTTTAGATTGGATCTAGAAGAATGGGGCTCTGCGGGAGACTGTTCCAGGCTATACATAGGATTGTGTGTGTGTGGAGGGTGATATACTGAACATACTAAGAAGTGAGTGTAATACTGAGCCTACCCGTATCTGCTGAAGGAACAACTCAGGTCCCCCGTTCTGACACGCCCACTCTACTGCTGGAGCTGCATGGGGCAAGATGTGGCTCAGGAGTCCCAGACCTCGCTCCAGGATCATGACACACACCAACTCTGTCCGACACAACTCAACACAATGCTGACACAAAACACAGGCAAACTCAGCAAGATTTGGACTAGTGTTGGCTGTCAGGTGCAGGAACAAACCAAGCACCTCGCTGACTATACCCCGGTGAACAGAGTCCGTCCTAGACCTTGCCAGATGATGGGTCTGAGAAAATAGAGAAGAAGCCTGAATGAGTGAATGAATTTGTATGCCAAATGCATCATATAAACATGGTGATACTGCTAGGAATAGTATTTCATTTACTAAACTACCTGTCACTTTATCAGGGAGGAAATATTCAAAGATGTTAGTTCATCTGTTAATGTGCTGACAAACCAGGGTCAAGATATGGGACAACTGAGGATTCAAACCTGCAGAGGATGCTGAAGAGAAAGTTAATTTGAGCAGATCAATGGGCTGTCTGTGTCTGGTATGATATGATGATTATCATGCAACCCATGTCAGAGAATCAAACCCAGGGCTTCAGTGACAAGTGAATACTACAACCAGCAGCCTACTCCACTGTCACATTTTCAACATTAAAGAATTGAAGTATATTTGTTCCGATATTTGGGGACATTTTTCATCAATAATAATATACACTGATAATTTCAGGGGAATCAAATCCTAGATAAATGACTGTATCTTTTCTGTGTACAAAGGAAGTCTGGTGCATGGTATACAATGAGAAAGGGCTGCCTATCATATATCATGAACTGTACGAGGTGGGACATGTGCATTGATGAAGTCTCCTCACCAGCAGGTAAACGCTATCCTCCCACAGATGTTTACAGGCGGCCATCTTGGCCCTGATGGCCCTGTCACTGGCCAGGTTAATCATGCAGGTCACAGCACTAGCCAGAACAGCCGTCTCGCAGGAACTACAGTGCTGAAACACAAGTACCCATCATGCTTCACATTCAGTCTCCATTGTTATCTGGCAGTGGAGACTGCTGTTGGATCACTACCAGGGAATGTCAGCAGCAGCAGCAGCAAATGACTGAGGCACTCATAAAATATTGCTGTAGTGATTGTAACTGGAGTGTGAATCAATGTTACCTCCCTTGATGGTTGGACTGTTCATTTACCAGTAACAACACAATTATGTATGACAGCTTTCAAAATAGTATCTTCAAGCATGACTCACCAACATGATGTACATAGCCTACAGATTCATGTCTATCCAGAATGCACTATTCTCATTTTCTTTGTATGAAAACTAAAAAGTAGTTTGAATACTTACTTATATGATTACAGAGCTTAATGTAATGTATAATGTACACCGGAGTTAATGTATATTCTGAACCCAAATTTGTCAATCCTCCAGTATTCAGTTTTTACTAACCACACAGGATCCAACAATGAATAATAAAACATCCCCGAGTCTATTGTCTATTGAGGAAATGTAACACTGTACGCATTATATAAACCAAGCACCTGTGCTCAACTTACCACAAGCTTATGGAAGGCAGGGAAGATATCGGAGTCCATCTTGGCTTGTATCTTACTGCGGAACCTGGACATGAAAAGGATATGTTGAACTAACCCTGTGTTAATGGATCATATGTGAACCCGGTGACACCCAGCAATACCCTGTGACACCCTGCAATACCGTGTCACACCCTGCAATACCCTGTCACACCCTGTAATTCCCTGTCACACCCTGCAATACCATCACACCCTGTCACACCCTGTAAAACCCAGTGACCTGTAGTAGTACCGAGTAACACCCAGGTACATCTTGCAATACCCCTGCAATACCAAGTGATGTCCTGTTATATCCAGTGATACCATACAATACCGAGTGATGCCCTGTTATATCCAGTGATACCATACAATACCGAGTGATGCCCTTTCATATCCAGTGATACCATACAATACCGAGTGATGCCCTTTCATATCCAGTGATACCATACAATACCGAGTGATGCCCTGTTATATCCAGTGATACCATACAATACCGAGTGATGCCCTTTCATATCCAGTGATACCATACAATACCGAGTGATGCCCTTTTATATCCAGTGATACCATACAATACCGAGTGATGCCCTTTATATCCAGTGATACCATACAATACCGAGTGATGCCGTTATATCCAGTGATACCATACAATACCGAGTGATGCCCTTTATATCCAGTGATACCAATACAATACCAAGTGATGCCCTGTTATATCCAGTGATACCATACAATACCGAGTGATGCCCTTTATATCCAGTGATCCATACAATGATGCCCTTTCATATCCAGTGATACCATACAATACCAAGTGATGCCCTTTCATATCCAGTGATACCATACAATACCAAGTGATGCCCTTTTTCATATCCAGTGATACCATACAATACCGAAGTGATGCCCTTTTTACATATCCAGTGATACCATACAATTGATGCCCTTTATATCCAGTGATACCATACAATACCAAGTGATGCCCTGTTATATCCAGTGATACCATACAATACCGAGTGATGCCCTTTATATCCAGTGATACCATACAATACCAAGTGATGCCCTTTCATATCCAGTGATACCATACAATACCGAAAGTGATGCCCTTTCATATCCAGTGATACCATACAATACCAAGTGATGCCCTTTATATCCAGTGATACCATACAATACCAAGTGATGCCCTTTTATATCCAGTGATACCATACAATACCAAGTGATGCCCTTTATATCCAGTGATACCATACAATACCAAGTGATGCCCTTTATATCCAGTGATACCATACAATACCAAGTGATGCCCTGTTATATCCAGTGATACCATACAATACCAAGTGATGCCCTTTTATATCCAGTGATACCATACAATACCAAGTGATGCCCTTTCATATCCAGTGATACCATACAATACCGAGTGATGCCCTTTCATATCCAGTGATACCATACAATACCGAGTGATGCCCTTTATATCGAGTGATACCATACAATACCAAATGAAGCCCTTTCATATCCAGTGATACCATACAATACCGAGTGATGCCCTTTATATCCAGTGATACCATACAATACCGAGTGATGCCCTTTATATCCAGTGATCCAGTGCCCTTTCATATCCAGTGATACCATATAATACCGTAATGCCCTTTCATATCCAGTGATACCATACAATACCAAGTGATGCCCTTTATATCCAGTGATACCATACAATACCGAGTGATGCCCTGTTATATCCAGTGATACCATACAATACCGAGTGATGCCCTTTTATATCCAGTGATACCATACAATACCGAGTAATGCCCTTTCATATCCAGTGATAACATACAATACCGAGTAATGCCCTTTCCTATCCAGTGATACCATACAATACCAAGTGGTGCCCTTTCAGTACAATACCGATGATGTCCTGTTATATCCAGTGATACCATACAATACCGAGTAATGCCCTTTCATATCCAGTGATAACATACAATACCGAGTAATGCCCTTGCCATATGTGATATACAATACTGAGTGATGCCATGTAATATCAAGTGATACCCAATGACAGCCAGTAACTGACACCCTGTGATATCATGAGACACTCAGCGACACTCTGTAATACCCAGCAACACCCTATGACTTAATGTTTTACCCAGTGACACCCAGCCACACCCTATCATATGATGTTTTACCCATTGACACCCAGCCACACCCTATGTCATCATGTTTTACCGAGTGACACCAAGCAACATCCTATCATATGATGTTTTACCCAGTGACACCCAGCAACACCCTATGACATCATGTTTTACCCAGTGACACCCTATGACATGATGTTTTACCCAGTGACACCCTATGACATGATGTTTTACCCAGTGACACCCAGCAACACCCTGTGACATCATGTTTTAACCAGTGACACCCTATGACATGATGCTTTACCTAGTGACACCCAGCAACACCCTATGACATGATGCTTTACCCAGTGACACCCAGCAACACCCTGTGACATGATGTTTTACCCAGTGACACCCTATGACATGATGTTTTACCCAGTGACACCCTATGACATGATGTTTTACCCAGTGACACCCAGCAACACCCTGTGACATGATGTTTTACCCAGTGACACCCTATGACATGATGTTTTACCCAGTGACACCCTGTGACATGATGTTTTACCAGTTGACACCCAGCAACACCCTATGACATGATGTTTTACCCAGTGACACCCTATGACATGATGTTTTACCCAGTGACACCCTGTGACATGATGTTTTACCCAGTGACACCCAGCAACACCCTATGACATGATGTTTTACCCAGTGACACCCAGCAACACCCTATGACATGATGTTTTACCCAGTGACACCCAGCAACACCCTATGACATGATGTTTTACCCAGTGACACCCAGCAACACCCTATGACATGATGTTTTACCCAGTGGCACCCAGCAACACCCTGTGACATGATGTTTTACCCAGTGACACCCAGCAACACCCTATGACATGATGTTTTACCCAGTGACACCCAGCAACACCCTATGACAAGATGTTTTACCCAGTGACACCCAGCAACACCCTGTGACATGATGTTTTACCCAGTGACACCCTATGACATGATGTTTTACCCAGTGACACCCAACACCCTGTGACATGATGTTTTACCCAGTGACACCCAGCAACACCCTGTGACAAGATGTTTTACCCAGTGACACCCTGTGACATGATGTTTTACCCAGTGACTCCCAGCAACACCCTGTGACATGATGTTTTACCACCCAGTGACACACCTACCCTGTGACATAATGTTTTACCCAGTGAGTGACACCCAGCATGACAAGATGTTTTACCAGTGACACCAACACCCTGTGACATGATGTTTTGACACCCAGCAGTGTGACACCCCAGTGACATGATGTGTTTTACCCAGTGACACCCAGCAACACCCTGTGACATGATGTTTTACCCAGTGACACCCAGACAACACCCTATGACATGATGTTTTACCCAGTGACACCCAGCAACACCCTATGACATGATGTTTTACCCAGTGACACCCAGCAACACCCTGTGACATGATGTTTTACCCAGTGACACCCAGCAACACCCTGTGACATGATGTTTTACCCAGTGACACCCAGCAACACCCTGTGACATGATGTTTTACCCAGTGACACCCAGCAACACCCTATGACATGATGTTTTACCCAGTGACACCCTATGACATGATGTTTTACCCAGTGACACCCTGTGACATGATGTGTTACCCAGTGACACCCAGCAACACCCTGTGACATGATGTTTTACCCAGTGACACCCAGCAACACCCTATGACATGATGTTTTACCCAGTGACACCCAGCAACACCCTATGACATGATGTTTTACCCAGTGACACACCCTGTGACATGATGTTTACCCACCCAGACATGACACCAGTGACAGCAGCACACCCTGTGACATGATGTTTTACCCAGTGACATGATGTTTTACCCACCCAGCAACACCCAGCAACACCCAACACCCTGTGACATGATGTTTTACCCAGTGACACCCAGCAACACCCTGCACGCCCAGCAACACCTGACACCCTGTGACATGATGTTTTACCCAGTGACACCCAGCAACACCCTGTGACATGATGTTTTACCCAGTGACACCCAGCAACACCCTATGACATGATGTTTTACCCAGTGACACCCTATGACACCCTATGACATGTTTTACCCAGTGACACCCAGCAACACCCTGACACCCAGCCACACCCTGACATGATGTTTTACAACCAGTCATGATGTTTTACCCAGTGACACCCAGCAACACCCTGTGACATGATGTTTTACCCAGTGACACCCTAGCAACACCCTTTGACATGATGTTTTACCCAGTGACACCCAGCAACACCCTGTGACATGACCCAGTGACACCCACCCACCCAGACCCTGTGACAATGTTTTACCTCTGTGACACCCAGCAACACCCTGTGACATGATGTTTTACCCAGTGACACCCAGCAACACCCTGTGACATGATGTTTTACCCAGTGACACCCAGCAACACCCTATGACAAGATGTTTTACCCAGTGACACCCAGCAACACCCTGTGACATGATGTTTTACCCAGTGACACCCAGCAACACCCTGTGACAGCAACACCCCGTGACATGATGTTTTACCCAGTGACACCCAGCAACACCCTATGACATGATGTTTTACCCAGTGACACCCAGCAACACCCTATGACATGATGCAATACCTAGTGAGACATACATTTTGTCCAGAGACATGTTGTTGAGGCAGGCAGCAGACTTCACAGCCAACACCCCCGACTTCTGCATCAGACTGAACAAACGTACAAGCAGCCTGGAAGACAACACAGGGTTAAGTTACAGCTGTTTATTGACACAGTCTGGCAGAACAGCAAGTGACGGTACAAATATGGAAAGCAAATGAACTTCATACTCCAGGGGTATATCTATGATTCTAAACTGACAGTGCGTGTGACATCATCACTTATAGACTTTGATGTAGAATATCAATCTCTGAGCAGGTCAAGCCCAATTCCTGTACACTGTCACTTCATGTGAAGGAGGAAAAGAGCAGCATATACAGTATAAAGCAGTCTATCTAGGCAGGAAGGGAATGACTCCTTGAAGGAATCTCTACAAGTCAGCAGGGTCAAAACACTGAAGTAATCAGACTCACTGTATTCAACCTGGGCTATGTGAACAACTTCGTGTTTCTCCTAGCACTGTCAGTTTGGCTGTTTAATGCCAGTAATGAATATTAATGAGCAAGTTTGATGCTGCTTTGAACAGCATGTCAGCTAAGGTTTGAACAAATCAAAATTGTCTACCTGGGTCCCCGATGTAGGTCGCAAGAATTGGATAAGAAATATCTGATGGGAAGCTGTTTTATCATAGTCCTTGCAAAAAGTATTTCGATATGTGTATAGAACAATCTGATCATACATACTGTTATGAGGTAATAGTGTAACCATGGAGTTTTATTGTTCTTGCCATTAAACATTTTATCACATGACAAATCACAGGCCTGAAAATGATGCTTTTTAAGTTACTCAGTGAAATCCATGATCACTGGTGCTGATAGACACAGGATTACAATGGGGGTATATCGACAAACTGTGACATACCATTATGTCAGTATAACTGTTATCCATACATTAGCAATACATGTGCTATATTCACTGGCAATGCCCGGTTGTTAGGATGGACCCCTGTGTAGGGCTTACAGTACAGCATTTCATGTACACAATGACATGACTGCTTAAAATGTTTAATGTGGGAGGTAAACCTAAAGTAACACAGGTCCTAACATTCAACAGTCCCGTGAAACCAATAAACACAAGTACAGGGCTGGTATCACATTTTATGACCCAGAAAGAATGGTCATCCTGATGTGACAAGGGAGACAACTCTGCATAACATGTTGCACCATTGCAGACAACTGGACCACATTACTAGTTGAACATACACCAGTCTGACAACACAAACTTCAACCAATATCACATTATGTCCACTATCAGAGATTTTGTTGTAGTTTCTGGTCTTAATAAAACAGATATATATCATCATGTGATCAATTATAAGAATTCAAAACTTCAAATTTAGTTTTGGAAGACGTTAACCTGGATCAACTAGAAATTATGTTCTAGTTCCCCAGACCAGTGTCTACTACAACAAATATCCTTCACATTTACCTGGACAGGTCAAACTTGGTGTGTATGATGCGGCGTCCAACACTGGTCATGGACACGGTGAACAACAGATTCACACATGAGGACTTCAACATTCGACCTTGACCCTTCAATTTGACCTCCAGCAGCTGCATTATTTGATCTGACATATTTGGTAGCTCAAAAAGTTTTTCTTGATTTACCTCTGAAAAGATGCAAAATAAAACATTCATTGTAAATATGACATTCAATTTTGTGGATAGTTTTAAAACACTTAAAATCCTACATCAATTTATGCCTTGGTTAAGATATATTAAAATACCAACCTGACAGTGTGGACAAAAGAATGTATGATTGATTAATTGATTGATTCCACAGTCAGCAACAATGAAGCTACATGATGATGGTCTGTCCAGGACCAAACAATCCACGTACTGGCATCATACGCATTGATCTACACATTTAGTCATATGATGACACATAACAACCAAGTTGAAACATCCTTCTACTTCCACTAGTTTTAGAGCATCTTACGACAAGTATGGTTTGCTGAAGATCCCTTATCTTCATACAAGTGTACAGCTTAAAATTACATCTTTTGTTTCCTGAGCATGCATTCTGTGGGTGACAATGACTTGGTGAAATCAATTCACACAGGTATGCATTGACTAGCTATGGATCACAATATAGACTTTCAGCTCACAATCACCATGTCCTGGCTGAGGTATGTATAACATGGACAACAGAAGATACACGTTTGTTACATTGTGTGTGTTACATCTCACCATTATCTGAGCAGACATGAGTCAACATGTCAATACCAGCCACCAACATATCTCTTTCATCTTTAGACAGACTCACAGGACAGGCAGACAAGCACCTGTAAGAATAACAACAGACACAGGTTGTTCATTAAGACTTTGGGGAATGAACAAACTACTGCTCTCATCTTTAGTGAGACAAGGGGCGTGGAGACAAGCACCTGTAATGATAGCAGTCACAGAACATTCTTTAAGACATAGGATTGAACATATGCTGGCCATGCAGGACCACTCACACACATTATACTGACTCCAAGCCGACCAGTCCTTGTTGTACCCATTAATGCCGAGCGCCAGGCAGGGGCCAACAAGTACCACATTTTAACATCTTTTGGTATATGACGCTGTCGGGGATCGAGCCCACGACCTTCCGCTCTCCCGGGCGGACCATCTAACCACTCCACCACGGAGGCGGTCATTTTGCTAAGGACCTATTCTAACATGGAATGTGTAAATACATCACTGTTTGCTACAGTTTTTTTATGTATTTTCAGATTATGCATACTTGAGAAAAAGACTAGAGGTGGTTGTAAATCACATTTGGAGAGGAAATAAGCAGAAGTAAAGTAAGTCAGGAACCCATACATGCTGTACCAGGGTGTTTTCAATAACAACTGTGTTTCAGTAATAACTTGTCATCTGCCACTCAACTCGTGACCACAAGCTTTAACTGCATTTTTTTCAGGCCTGGTCACAGATGTTTAACTGGCATGAGTGATAGCATATCTGTGACAAAGTAAAAGAATCATCTGTCCTTAAATATATGCAATGCCTTCCCTCAAACAGGTATTTCTATGACTCTCCCCATTAACCTGTCTGCAATGTTTCAACCTTCTTTCATCCAAACCCAGTCAACAAAAGATGATTTACAACATGACCTCTTACCTTGAAAACACTGGATGATCTTGTGATAACATCAGACCCCCATGTGTTCTGAAGAGTGTTTTGTCCTCAGCTGCAAAAAAAGATGAATGTATCCAAAACTACAAAGTCCCAGAGCTGGTCAGTAGCAAACTTTCATGTTTCATCACATGGGGGAGCACTCAAACCATCCTTAAAACCATTAAAATATTGGTTTCCCCACCTTGTCCAACACTAGGAGTAACACAGACAACAAGATACAGTGAATGAATGAGCGTGATTTTATGCGACTTTTAGCAATATTCCAGCAATATTCCAGCAATATCACAGCAGGGGACAATGTAAATGTTCTTAAAGACATTGTACCCACATGGGGAATCAAACTAACATCTTCAGCGTGACAAGCAACTGCTTTAACGATTAAACTACCGTCCCTGTAAATCAAAGTCTGATCACACATGACTGTAAAGCAAATAGCTCTTCATACATTATAATAGCCCTGGGTCTAACAGGCTAAATGGAAGATAAATAATTATGTAACAACATACAGATAAAAGTGAAGTGTCATGAGTGAATTCTCCTGATAAATGAACACTGGCAATAGTGCAGTGTTCATTGTGCTGTTTCATGGATTCTAACAGAACCCAAATATGGATCAGTCTGTCTGACCCAGCTAGTGATGAAACTATACAAAGGTCTCACTGCTTGTGATGAAATTATAGGAACTGACTCACTGCTAGTGATGAATGAACTGCTAGTGATAAATGAAACTATACAGTACAACCAGAAATTATTGAGAATTTAAGATTGTAAATTTTTAAAAAAGAATTTCACTCATTACTCGCATATTACATATGAATATTAGCAGAACATAACTCCAGATTCAAAGAAAGGTGAACAGTTAGTATTTTGTCAAGTCCCCATGGGCAGCAATGCAGGCTTCAATGCGGCAGGGCATACTACTGATCAAAGAAGTTAGAAAGTCGTGGTCCATGCTGTCCTAATATCGGACCACCTCTTCTTTCATTTCAGCAATATTTGTCAGATTTTTCTTATTGACACTTTCCTTCATAAGTCCCCAAACATTTTCTATTGGATTTAGGTCAGGGCTATAGCTTGGCCAATCTAATAATGTCATATTTTGGGTCCGAAACCAGGCCTGTGAATGCTTTGAACGATGTTTTGGGGCGTTGTCCTGCTGGAAAATCCAAAAATGTCCATAGAACACGTGAACAGATGGAAGTAAATGTCCCTCGAGATTATATCTGTGTACTGCTCACTGTTCATATTCCCTTCAAATACACAGAGGGGCGTTGCCCATAACACAGATATGCCACCCCACACGTTAAATTTCGGACTGTACTTTGGGTGCTGATACATAGGTTTTTCAGTTTGTTTGGTCCAGAATTTCAGTGTATTAGGAAACAGCCACACAGAACTTTTATCTGAGAAAATCCCATTCTCCCAGTTAAAATTTCTATGCTGTAAGCACCAGTTCAACCTTCGCTCCTTTTGTTCGGGTTTCATTATCAGTGATGGAATTCCTCGACTTTTCTGCAAACCTTGCATGCAGCTCAGTTCTAATTGTCTCCTTACAGACAGCCACACTTTCTCTATCAATCACATCCAGCCTTAAGTTTTCTAAACTCCTTCCTTTGTTTTTAGAAACAAGAATACCAAGCCGCCTCCTGTCCCCGACAGTCAATTTTCTGGGCCTACCTGCGCCTCCCTGGTGCTCAATGCCATATCCATTTGCAATATTTTTAAAAACACGATAAACAGTGGACAAAGGGATGCCTGTTCTACTTGAAATCACTTTAGCTGATCTGATGTCCTTGTTATAATACTCTAAAATCAACTTCCTCTTCTCTTAATCATCCATACTGAGGATCACTGGAAATGTCGTCTGCTAGCACGTAAACAAAGGGGGATAACTCTTCACAAACTCTCTTGAATGAAACCAAGCACTTGATAGCTGGTCAAGGTTGTTTATACTAGAAATCCAATTATTCTTAAAATTCTCAATAATTTCTAGTCATACTATACAACTGACTCACTGCTGGTGATGAATCAAACTATACAACTGACTTACTGCTGGTGATGAGTGAAACTATACAACTGACATACTGCTGGTGATGAATGAAATTATACAACTGACTCACTGCTGGTGATGAATGAAATTATACAACTGACTCACTGCTGGTGATGAGACTATACAACTGACTCACTGCTGGTGATGAGACTGGAGATGACACGGAATCCTCCACTATAGAACAGAGGAAGGTGGTCTGGTTTGTTCACTTTCGTTAAGGTCTCAACCAAGCCTCTGACACTGCTGTCTCCTGACTCAAACAGGTCCTGTGCCGTCTGTTCCTCCTTGGCCGTCTGCTCAGCTCTGTCCACTTCTGACAGGTACTCTGGCATGGAAGGAAACATTACCAATATATATACTAATTGGCTGAAGTATTTGAATTGTGAAATGGTCACTCAGAGCCATAGGCTCTACTAATAAGTCCAAATAAAAAATTGGTCCATTTGAGGCAACTTAATTGCCCCAAAATTTCACATATGAAACCATTCAAAGCCGCAAAACTTAAAGCATTTGGTAGAATATTTGCCACTTATAAAGATGCTTCCACTTGTAAAATCCTACATAAGACCAACAGATATAAAAGTATATTTAGCAGTTTTAGAGCATGTTTTGTTGCTATTGGAAATCATTGATAATTCAAAGGGAGCTAACTCTGGATGACCCAATATATTGCAGAATCTGAACCATATCACGATATTCGTATTGTGAGATACTGTACTATCTATACTTGTTTACTGGCAATATTGCACAGCCCTAGTCTCATAACCTTTATACAGGCAGCTGTAGAAAAGAAAGCCTACCTTTAATAATGCTTTCCTTCTTTGGATCCTGCTGCAAGGCCTGATTGTAAAAGTCTCGAGCCTTGGCATACTCTTGAAGACCTAGGTGGGCCCGGCCAGCATGGATGTAGGCCTTCAGACATGCTGGGGACACCTGGCATAGTGTAACAATGGGGCATCAGCTTACAGAACTGTAAAACTTGCTTCTCACATGACCCACATTGTTAACAACATTACCTTTAACATTTGATAAGGGTATCAGACAGCCTTACGATTACTTCTTTTCATTTCAAGAGCAAGTCCCTTCGTAGCAATTTTACGTGAGTGAAAACTGTAGAACACATCAGGGTACCATGACACACAACCACATGTGGGTATCATGACCCACAACCACATCAAGGTACCTCAATACACAACCATATCAGAATACCATGACCCACAACCACGTCAAGGTACCTCAATACACTACCATATCAGGATACCATGAAACACAACCACATCAAGGTTCCTCAATACACAACCATGTCAGGGTACCATGACACATAACCACATCAGGCTACCATGACACATAAACACATCAGGCTACCATGACCCACAACCACATCACGCTACCATGACATACAACTACATCAGGCTACCATGACACACCACATCAGGGGACTATGACACACAAACACATCAGTGTACCATGACACACAACCACATCAGGATACCATGACACACAACCACATCAGTGTACCATGACACACAACTACATCAGGCTACCATGACACACAACCACATCAGGCTACCATGACACACAACTACATCAGGCTACCATGACACACAACCACATCAGGGCTACCATGACACACAACCACATCAGGCTACCATGACACACAACCACATCAGGCTACCATGACACACAACCACATCAGGGTACCATGACACACAACCACATCAGGCTACCATGACACACAACCACATCAGGCTACCATGACACACAACCACATCAGGCTACCATGACACACAACCACATCAGGCTACCATGACACACAGCCACATCAGGGGACCATGACACACAACCACATCAGGCTACCATGACACACAACCACAACAGGGTACCATGACACACAACCACACCAGGGTACCATGACATACAACCACACCAGGGTACCATGACACACTACCATATCAGGCTACCATGACACACAACTACATCAGGGTACCTTGACATACAACCACACCAGGGTACCATGACACACTACCATATCAGGGTACCATGACATACAACCACATCAGGGTACCATGACACACAACCATATCTGGTGAAGATAATCAAACTTACTCTGAGGGCCCAGTCACAATCTGTGAGGGCTTCCTTGTATCGTCCCAGTTTGATGTAGGTTTGAGCACGGTTGGTGTATAACGCAGTGCTGTCCCGCACCTTGTCTATTGCCTGAAAAACATTGACACAAGCTCTTATTACAACTACAAGGATAAATGGTGAATTATAGGATGTTGTTGTTTCATTACTCAAGTGGTCTGTCCAAACCATGTAAGTATTCATATAAAGCTCAAACTGTGTGAATGAAGTCGTCCAGTGTGTATATTAAATGTAGTTTATTGCTTTCTAAAACAAGCAATTTAACAGAATTCTTTACAAAAGATTCATTAGACAAAAGTCCACCCAATCCATCCAAGAAACTACAGTTTCTAGATATCACACA
This sequence comes from Haliotis rubra, assembly GCF_003918875.1. NCBI lineage: Eukaryota > Metazoa > Mollusca > Gastropoda > Lepetellida > Haliotidae > Haliotis > Haliotis rubra. The sequence goes on along the minus strand of NW_025767140.1, from coordinate 11,480 downwards.
CACATGTATGTTCCTTGTTTTACACTTCAATGGTCAGTATACAGGCTAAATGACAGCAGCATGAAGTGAGTCTGGCCAACTAGTGGTGAACACCATGGTCATGCTGCTGAATGTGATGGCACTTACCACTCAATTTACATGTCAGCTGTGTCTGAGGGCAAAGGAGTGGAGTGCGAATAACATGATCTAACCAGGGTCAGGCACTTTTTACCTTATCCACACAGGAACATTTTGCAGCAGAATTTGGAGAAACGCTTCAGGCCCCGGGGTCATGAAAGTGACTTAAGTCTAAAATTTGCTTAAATCTGTCATTTTGGTCTGAAGTCCAAAAAAATTTCTTAAATTTAACACTCTTTCAACAGAACTTAAAATGACTGATTTTACCATTTAAATAATGTCCTGAATAAATCCATTAACATTGTAACACTGAAAGTGTAATCGGTGGGACATGGCGATTGTGTTTACTCCTATTCAACAGACCTTCACCTCAAAGAAATTGCCAAATATGTAACAACAATGTTATGACATCACTACCGTTGACCAATTTCTTACAAAATGGCGGCCTCGCTGACATAGGTACACAGGAGTTTGCAAGGACCTTTCCCTTGATTCGGGGATCGTTTGTACATAAATATGTGATGTAAGTAATCAGAATGATTCTGACTATCTGTGTATTGTTATATGTTTTATCATTTTCATTGTAAGTAAGAGAAGAAGCCAGATATGCCATCATTACTGTTGTTCTGCGAGATTTTCCTTCAGTCATGGCGTCACGCTGCACACACAGAAACTTTGCCAATTTTGTATAAAGGTATCACATTACTGTATTGTATTTAATTTGCTATTTCTTGCTACGATACTATTTCCATGTATGATCTAAAAGTATTGAGCCTATGCATGCTACGAATAGACGAATGGGTGTCTGAAATTTGCGAAAATGCAGTACATAGTGTAAAGTCTGAATTTTTCTTTGTTTACATTTCATCAAGTGCTGTCTTTCGCGCACAGCATTCGTTTCATATCACCTAGACACTTGGTTTTAGTGACAAAGACCATTTCTTATTTGATACTAAAATGTATGAGGAATTCAGTGATGTATTTGTCACAGCTGAATAGGAAATATATGTGATGCAATAGGAGTCTCAATACCGGCCTTCGCGTAACGTGATTTTGAAAACACTATCCAATGCAATATGGCAGAAAGCGCACTTAGGCGTTCGCGTTGGTGTATTTTCGAAAACATCCCAACCGTAAAGACACTAAAATTCACCGCGGCAGGGATAAAAGCATCGGTTGACTTGTTTGGAATATTTCAGCAGGTGCCTGCTACTAAACTATTTTCCTAACTTAATTAAGAGTGACCGGACATGATTACATAATTCTATGATTACCATGGTAACTGTCTTAGTCTTAGTCTTAGCTAAGATTTTGCGGAGACAGCGGAGACAGTTTCATGATCCAGTCTTAACTAAAATCTTAGCTAAGCAAATGTTTTTAGACTTAAGATTTTTTTGTGCTAAGCAAATTTTAGACTTAAGATTTTTTCATGATCCCGGGGCCAGAACAATTTAGATACAAGTATTCATGATCTGTCCTGTTACCTGTGAGTACAACTCCAGTGCCTTGTCATAGCTGCCTGCCTTGAACTCAGCATTTCCTTTCTCCTTTATTACCAGAGCCTCCTTCTCTCTAACTCGTCGTCGCTCTGCTCTCCTTGGCATCAGTTTCCATGGCAGCCAGGAAAGCATCTGTAACACAACATTGTTGTGACATTGCTGGTAAAGAATGTTGCAACGCTAGTTTCATTCACTTTGCTGCAACCATTACTTGCCATGTTTTTAAGAGGGAATTCATTCATTTCTTGTTTACTATGTACAATGCCATATCTTGATACCACTTCTAGTCTAAGACCCTATTTCTCAACATCACTCAAAGAATGACTTCAAATATGTTATTGCAACACTCCTATACACTTCAGCTCACACTGGTTACAAAGTATCAGGTCCCTGTCAGGTCAACTGTATTGCACCCACTATACCTACCCTGATTCAGGCCAGTTTCAACACTTGGGCCTGTAATCCCCTCTTCATCTGGGTCAGCCTTACTGATGACTGTCCGATTAAATCCTGTAATCAAAATAAAGATGGTAACACATTTGAGACGTGACTGGTTGCTATTAAATGCTGCAATCAGCAATATTTAGAAATACAGTAATCAATACTGTTAGTAAGATTGACATGTAATCAATCAAGACATTGAGACTGATGACTCAAACCATTTGGTGACCTCTTATGACCAGCATAGGCTGGTGGGGACATATCCTATCCTTGAATCAACACAAGGACAATTCTGAGTTGATATCATGGACATGTATGTTTAAATTAGTTCCATGTTTCATATGAAGTCTGAGTGCATGGCTCACTTGTAACAAAATTCAAAGGTCTCAGCAGTAAATGGCTGATTGGAGATTTAATTCACCTGGGACTCCTTTCACGAAGCAACCTTTACTAAGGTTAACCTTGATTCCCATTCTTTAACATTGCACTAAGGTTACCTTAGTGACTTATGATCACCTTAGTGCTTTGTGAAAGGAGGCCCAGAACTAACCTACTAAAGAGGGACTGTCAGATCTTCATGTGGAAAGAGATATTGTATTAAATGAAAGCTCTCATTATATACATGTTGATTGGAAGATATTTTGTCAGAAGGTGAGGTGAGGTGAAATTGGGTTTTACGTTGTGCTTGAGAATATTTCGCTCATATGACAACGTGCATGCGTGTGTATGCGTATGTGCGGCTGCTTGTACTAGCCCAGACTAAAGCTGGTTTTATAGTGCTAGCCCACTGAGATACCATGCTGCAGTGAAGCATGAATACCCCACTCAGACACATTATACTGACTCCGAGCCGACCAGTCAGTGTTGTACCCATTAATGCCGAGCGCCAGGCAGGGACCAACAAGTACCATATTTTAACGTCTTTTGGTATGACGCGGTCGGGGATCGAACCCGCGACCTTCCGCTCTCCGGGCGGACGCTCTAACCACTACACCGCGGAGGCGGTCTTGTCAGAAGGAATTGTTTGGAAATCGACATCAACCATTTGATGAAATGATATACAAGGTTGATTGTTGACCTGTTTTTGTGTGGATTTCATCTCCATCATAAGCATCAGTGGAGCCATCATCTGCTTTCCCAGGCTGGTGTTTCGCAATAAGTTGGTCAGCTTGCTGCATGGACTTCTTGAGGACATCTTGGTCATTTGAGTTCAAACCTTTCACAAGCGAATCTGTAAACATTGTACAAATGAAGTTATAATTATAAAATTCATTATTTTGCGGGTTCTTTTGTAAATAAAGATTTAAAGAAAACATATAGTTAGTATTAGTATTTCTTTTGCAGGAATGACTATATAGCTAATAATAGACCTTTGTTATGATGATGTAGTCAGTTTCAAAATGACCAGACCTGTTTATAGAAAAAATAACATTTATTAGTACACATAAGAAATTATATACCTGCAACTCTAAAAGTAAAAGTTAGTATACAATATCCATAAAATTGTTAAATGTGTTAAAACTAATGTGTACATGGCTGAATAGGATATTTATATAGCGCACATATCCACACAACTAGTACATGCTCAAGGCGCTGGTATAATGTATCTGCCATACTTTGTAAAGAGTCTAAAGACTAGAAATAAATATCCATGAAAACATATTCTAGCATAGTGGAATAAGAGGTAGTAGGTGGTATAGGAGTTTAACCATAACCTCTGTTATCATCATGTCAGGTCATAAGAGAACACAAATCAATTGTAATTTTTATTGTAAGATATTTAAAAATGTCAAGTCTTCTAAATGATTATATGTACCATACTATAAATGAAAATTTTGTCTAATTCTAAATACTGTTAAATCATTGAGTTCCCTGTGAAGTTGTCTACGAGTTCTAGATATTTTTGGGCCCATCGCATTTTGATTTGTTTTGGAGTTAAGTCGGTGGCGTTTGTGACACGTGGTTGTGACTGTGAGCTCGTGCTTATACTGCTTAGCCAGAGGTGAACTGTGATAGTTTGGCTCGATATTTTGGAGTGGTATTGTTTTAAATTGTGTGGAAGGTTTTGTACTTATCTTTCAACGTTTTGACAGTGGTTGTTATGTCAGCTTTGTGATTTTTAGAACTGAAGTTTTGGTTTATTTGTGGACATGGCTGGTGTCTGGCATCGCATGGTTGTGGCGACTGAGTTCAGATTGGCCGTTGGGGTTTTCATTCAGTTCATGAGTGACTATTGGATGAGAGTGGGGGACTGCTTTGTATGATTACCAGCTGAAGGTTTCCACAAATTTGGAGGCGATTTTGCCATATATATCCTGGGCTGGGATTGACATTTGAAAGCGCTGCAGTTGCACTGACAGCCATTTGACCCAGGTGATTGATAAGTTTGCTATTTGTAGAAAGAGTACTGGTGTTTTTGAGCCTCATACCTGCGACTGTTGAATTGGCGATTATCATTATTGGATCACAATTTGTGCACTATTTTTGTTTTGAGGTAGTGTCAATGTCGCCCAACCTCCATGATGCTTGTGTGCATCAATGTAGCCACTTTAGAGGATTTGATTCCCCTTAAAGAGTTGACACAGAGTGCTGCAGTCAACATCCTTAAACTGAGAGATAGCAAAGGTGACCTGAAGTTTGATGATGTAGCACGTAATTTGCCAGAACTTTGTGATATTGCCAAACAGTGCTTGTCATTTGAATCCAAGGATTCTTTATTGGGCAGTTCAAAATATGAACAAACTGCATACAGTGTTTCACCCCGTTCATCACTCAACCGTTTCAGCACAGCTGAACGCGTGAGAACTATGGCGCACATACCAGGACCTCGGTGAAAACCGCACTGTGAATCACTCCACCAGATACTTCAATGAGAGCAGAACTCATTTTGACCGGACACCGTCGAAGCCTCCCACATTTGACGGATCTGGTGACTGGAGAACCTTTCTGTTGAAATATGAATCTTTGGTGAATCATGTGGTTGGGGCTGAAAGGAAAAAGAATTTGTACACACACTGCATGGTGGTGCTGCATTGTACTACAGCTTGTTGGTTGGTGATAGACCCTTGTCAACTATTCCTTGGAGTACTTTAGTATCAGATTTCGGATCCGTTATGCCGCTGGTGAGAATCCAGCTGAAGAGTCAATAAAGTTTGACAATCTGATGCAGGGGGCCCAGAGATGAAGATATTAGAGACTTTGCGGACCGTGTGAAACTACAAGCCAGCTACTCTTTTGCTACCTGCCCTGCGTTGTATGGAGTGAAACACAGGCAATTAACAAGGTTTGTAGAGGCTGTTTGGATTCGATGCAGGGGCTTGGGCCTTTAACATGAGACCACAGACAGTGGGCCGAAGCTGTTCGCATCATCCGTCGGGCACTCTACACCAATCAGTGGGCGTCCCATAAACAGGCTCGCCGAGTTTCAGAGTCTTATTTTCAAGGCGACGAGTGAAAATGAGGATCTGCTTGCAAAGGCTGAACTTCGTGGGTTTGACAAGTCAAGGCAAAGTTTGTCCTCAAGAGGGCGTCCATATGTTCCACAGGAGCTGATCGTGCTCCACGGGAGGTCCCACAATCTCTCTCTTTATCAGGAAGGAATGAGTATTGCATGTCTCCACAGTCTCCAAGGAGGGATCTACAGCAGTCTGACGGTACACTGTCTGCTCAGGTACAGACACCAACACCCAGTGACAACATCTACACCACTTGGTACACCTGAGTACACAGTCGCTCTGGACCAACAAGTAAAACATCTCTCTGGTAAGGTAGATAATGTCATTGCCGCACTGTCTTAAATGCATCGCCACAAGGTTTGATCAGCTGAGTATTTCACGGTGCAATCGAACAACAAACAAGTAGACAGCGTTCCTACTACCGCCATCTCGTTCTGGGTGCTTTTTACTGCAAAGACCTAACCATCTCATCCGAGATTGCCGAAAATATCAAAGTCTGTGTCCTTTGATGAAAAGTCTTTAAACAGACGAGGTCGGATCATTTGGCCTAAAGCCGACCGTACACAACCGGTAGGCCAACCACCGCCAACAGAATTTGCTGACTGTGACTCGAATCTCGAGGGGCCCTTAAGACAATAATCGCTGGAGGTTCTGTTTCCCCTACACAGTTTCACACACAATTGTGAAGAGGGTGTTCCATTGTCGGTGACAACTTATAATTCAGCGACAGCAGAAATTAATGTCAGTTAGGGACAAGATTTGTATCACATGGACAACTATTCCGTGACACCTTCATCGACTTCCTGCAGGTGAGAACCCATAGGAGTAGACCAACATGGGTCTCTTACCACAAGTGAACCATCAGGACATGTGCACCAACAACCAGAGACCGACAGTGTAAATCCTTGGGGTGTCGGGACTGACATTGTAGAAATCCCTTGCCGTGGTGCCAGGAGTTCGAGGATTACACAAAGGCTGTAATGGAATTTTCAGCAAGTTTGACTTCACGACCAAATACCTTTGCAGTAAATAAAATACTCCAACCACCGGAAGTCCATCTTGTGAGCCCATAATGCGAACATGATCCATGTGATGTCCAACTTCTCTGATGGGCCAAAACTTGCCTGTTTCCTCATCGACGGATGCAGCCCCAAGTTAGCTTCAGATTTGGTTGATGCAGAAAGCCATGTTCTTATAAACCCTGAACTTGAATCACTACCCCAGGACACAATTCAAGACTTCGAGGTCAGAGTCTGCTGACACCTCGGACATGCTTAAACCTCGGTCAAGTTTTGATTCTGCTGAGTATTACATTGATGATGACTTTTCCAGTCAGTTGTCGATTCGATGTCCCAGTAATCCCCACAGGTGGAGAGACAGTTGTGCTGAAGTCTGGGGCACCATCTGACTCATCGAGGCAGTATCATGGCCACTCACTCATATCACTCGTAGAGTTTAGGAAGAACAACAAGTATTTGCAGCAGAGACTGTTGCAGTCTGTCAGGGATTTTATGAAGGGTGCACCAGAGCAAGAGAGTCCCACCCCATCTACATTGGTAAGGGAACATGAGGGATAGGATGCCTCCTGTAACAGGCGTGCAGCTTGCTGCCCCATCTGGAGTGGCAAAGGAATGTGCGACTCGGTGGGACCAGGAGTTCTTGTGGGGTCCAGTTGCACAAACTTTATTCTAGAGACAACAGATAATGAAATGCCCACTGACACTTCTGTTATACCACAACAGGAGGTTGATGACAACCCAACTTGTCAACGATCTAATCTGGACGGACCCTCCGCAGGGAGGACTCAGACATTTTGGTTGGGCAGTCGATGCCTGAGGGTATCATCTCATCTTAGGCCCGACATGACTTCAGATGTAATCTCATCTCAACCTACCCCTGTGCCTATATCCAACAATGAACAATTGACAACCATAGGTGGATCTACTTCCATTAATGGAAAACTGTGTTCCCCACATGTCGAGGAAAGTGATTCACCACCAATGGCCCAGAATGGTATATCATCCAGTGCAGGCCCCAGTGTTTGCAAGCCCACTAGGAAGTTGTCATCAATCAGGCTAAGGGATTGAATGCCAGCTATTGGTTACCAGTGACAGTGGAAGGTATAAAGGTCCCTGCGTTATAGATTCTGGAGCGTCTGTGACTATTCTTGCTGAGGACATATATAAGAAACTTGATCCAACTCCACCTACCCTGGAAATCATCAACATTAGAAATGCGGAAAGAATATGGTCATGACAGGAAAAGTGGTTGGACCAGTCACGGTGAAGATTGGGAACAAAATGTTCCAGGAGTTACTCCATGTTGCCCCATTAGAGGAGGATCTCCTTCTTGGACTTGATTTCATGAAGTCTCATCACTGTTGCATTGAAACTGATGGAGATTGGTTGAGGCTTGAGGGCCATACATTTCCACTAATATTTTCTGTAAAGGCACCCTCATTTGAATCTTTTCAGTCCATCTCACAAAGGAAGTTTTCATTCCCTGCCAGATCAGCAGTACAACTCTCATGTGTGACACATCATATGTCTGAAGCAAGTCATTACCTACTGTGAACCAGCCCTGATTTATCCGTGAGTGCTTCCTCGGACGTTCCACGATAGTTCGAGCGGTCCAGCTGTCTGTGCTGTAAACCTCGGTGATGAAGCCATTAAACTCTCACATGGTCAGCTGTTGGCGAGGAGTTTCTGAAGCTGATCTTGTAGCTGACTATGGAGGTGATGACAAGACTGACAAGGTTGATCCACCCACAGGAGGTACCAACTTTGAAGAGGATTTGCCCTAATTTCACCACAATCAAGACAACTTGTTCTGTGTTCGTCAGTCAGCTGAAGCTACTTCAGTACCAGAGCACCTTCGAGACCTCTTCAATCAATCTTCAGCGCCAGCTAACAGAAGACGATGTGAAAAAGCTTCTGAGAGGCTGCTCATTGAATTCAGGATGTGTTAAACTGCCATGACATGGATCTAGGCAACTTCACAGCCATAGAGCACACTATTGACACAGGTGATTCCGCGACCTGTGAAGCGGATGAGACGAACTCCGCCAAGCTTTGCACCACGAGGAGGAAAGTCATTTACAGAAGATGCTTGATTTTCAGGTTATCCAACCCTCCACTTCAGAATGGGCAGCAGCACCGCTGTACTAGTGAGGAAAGATGTGGTGGAGTAAGATGGTGCTTGGATTACCGTAAAGCTCAATCTACAATGCCGTGGACAGTATTTGCTCTGCCACTCATAGAAGAATGTCTGGAATCACTGTCCTAGCAATGTGTGGTACTCAAAGCTTGATGCCAATAATGCATACTGGCAGATTCCTATCAAAGCAGAGGACCGAGCACAAGACTGCGTTTATCACTAAATATGGCTTGTTGAAGTTCACCAGGATGGGCTTTGGTCTGTGTAATGCCCCAGCCACCTTTGATCGTGTCATCAATTTAGTTCTAGCTGGGCTGAATTGGAAAATTGTCTTGGCTTTCCTGGATGACACACTGGTTCTGGGGGAAAACAATTGACTGCCACTTTGACAACCTCGAGAGAAGTTTTTTTTGAGGTTCAGGAAGTATCAACTCAAGTTGAAGCCCGAAGAAGTGTGAACTCTTTCAAGTGAGTGTCGAAGTTCCTGGGGACGAAAAATTGGTCCAGATGGCCTTGAAGCAGGAGTTGATGTCAGCGCCCAGTGGAGCAGTGGCCAACCCCAAACTCTTGCAAGGGCGTTGAGCACGCTTCCTAGGACTAACAAACTATCATCGCTCAGTTTATACCAAAGTATGCTGATTTGGCTCTGCCATTGTACCAGGTGGCGGGTAGAAAAACCACTCTGGACTGATGAGCGTGAACAGGCATTCCAAGCGATAAAGGATGCCCTGCTGTCCACTCCAGTTTTGGGAATTGCCAACATGGATGATCCGTTCATTTTAGACACTGATGCATCTGACTATGCTCTTGGTGCAGAACTGACTCAAGTCCAGAATGGTGTTGAAAAGGTCATCGCTATGGAAGCCTGTCTCTGTCAAAAGAACAACTCAAGGGTACTGTACTGTACGACGAAAGGAGCTGCTGGCTGTTGTGAAGTTCACCAGGGCCCTATCGGCATTACCTAATTGGCCCGACCGTTTATGCTCAGAACGGACCACAGCAGTTTGCAGTGGCTCATGAATTTTAACGACCTAACGGCCAGCTTGCAAGATGGCTTGAGGTGAGCCAGTATTCTATGAAAAGTAGTTCATCGGCCAGGCTCTAAGCACTGTAATGCTGACTCCCTATCCCGGCCGTCCACCTCTGACAGCCTGCCCAAATGTAGACACTGATGTCCTTCCATCTCAGCTCCTTGCCATGGCTGCAAGTACTGTATGAAGGCTCACCAGAACTGGTATGAATTTCGCCAGTCTGTTGACCGATGTGCTGCCACTGTCCAAGGGTCCCAAGTCCCCTGTAGATCCCACTCATCAAGCTAGCACTCTTTTGACCACTCACTCACCCTCCAATGGAGGTGAAACTCAATCCACAAGAGAATCGCCATCTCCAGCTGGGAATGACAAGCCTCTGTGCCTAGACCAATCAAGTTCCAGGTGCGACCCGACAGACACCCAATCAGTGAGGAACGTGAATGAGTCTCCTAATTTCATGTCAGCATCTCCAGATGTAAACATTCTTGTAACCCCTGATGGTGCCTTGGATATATCCTTCGACAGATTGGCCAAAAACCAGGTGTTTGAAGGAGCATTACCCTCCACTGGAGGTTGTGCGTCCATCGATGAGGGTTACCCATTATCTGCTAGAACAGACTCAGATTTCAGGGTCAGGCAAGCTCTCAAGGGGGATCTGATACTCTCTGAGGATGAGATTCAATACCCACATTAGAGATAACATTCTCAATGCTCAGAGGAATGACACAGATCTGGATATCATTCTAGAGTTCTTGTTAAATGGTGTAGAACCCACACAGAGTCATTTCCGAATCTATCCAGTCCAGCAAGCAAATTCTATTACCTGAACAAGGAGTTGTACCACATTTCTGACGGCATTCTGTATATGACCCTGGACTCCAAGCGTCAATTGGTCCTCGAAGGATCTTCACCATGATGTCCTCTATTTGCATCACAATATTCCCTCAGCAGGTCACCAAGGGCAGAAAGCGAACCAAGGCTAGGATCAAACCCAATTATCACTGGTATGGTATGTCGCGTGACATTCAACTTCATGTATCCACTTGCTCTGAGTGTAACGCTAAGCAGTTAGAAGGGCAATAGGAAGGCAAAACACTCCATGACCAATTTCCATGCAGGAGCTCCTATGGAAAGGGTTCATTTAGATTTTTGGGCCCATTGCCAAGAACGCCATCGAGTGGCAATGAACACATTCTGATGATGCGTAGACCAGTTTTCCAAATGGGTCGAATGTATACCCTTGCCTTCACAAGGGGCTGAGGAACTGCCAGCGGTGCAGCTCAATGAATTCTTTCCCGTTTTGGCTTCCCCGTTTGCTATCCACACTGATCAAGGTAGGAATTTTGAAAGTAGGTTGTTCAAGGCCATGTGACACACTCCAAATTCACAAAACCAGGACCACTCCTTATCGCCCATCATCAAACGGCCAGGTAGAGCGCTGTCAATCGCGCACACTCATGGATGCTGTCCGCTGCTTCATCAAGGATCAGGAAGAATGGGATGTTCACCTGCCACTAATTGCTTTTGCCTTACGCCGAGTCGCGGTCAACCGAGTACAGGGTACACAGCCAATAAGCTGATGCTTGGCGCGGAGGTCACTACACCAGCAGACCTAATGTTTTCAGTGTTGCCACAAGAAAGTCATTTGGATGCGAATAGCTATGTCAAGACTATGACTGACAGAATGCGCAGCACACGAGACAGCTCGTAAAATGCTCCAGACCACACAGGAAACCTCAAAAGGGATTATGATGTCAATATTTTGTTGAACCAGTACAATG